>NC_138133.1:30094918-30614918 GCF_964188305.1 Podarcis bocagei
GGTATCCGTTGGCGATTAACACATTTGAGAGATTCTGTAACTCAGTTGTCAAGTGGTCTTTGTCAGCCAGGCGTTTGGTTCTGGAGATGAGAGTCTTGGCTACGGAGTTTATTTGTGCAGGGTGGTGGTGTGATTGTGCATGTAAGTAGCGGTTGGTGTGTGTTTTTTTCCGGTAGATAGTGTGTCCTAGGGAGCCATCAGGTTTTTTGTAGATTAGGACGTCAAGGAAGGGAAGTTGGTTGTTGGCTTCTATTTCCATAGTGAATTGTATTTTGGGGTGTAGGCTGTTGAGATGTGTGAGGAAGCTATCTAGTTTTTCCTTCCCGTGTGGCCAAATTACAAAGGTGTCGTCAACATATCTGAGCCAAAGTTTGGGTTTGTGTTCTGACTTGTCTAAAGCATTGGTTTCAAAGTGTTCCATGTACAGATTTGCGATGACCGGTGAGAGGGGTGATCCCATAGGTGCTCCTTCTATCTGTTTGTATCTTTGTCCATTGTGGATGAAGTACGTGTTGGTTAGGCAGTGGTTGGTCAGGTCCAGGATGTATTCGGGGGGATTGTATTTGTTTTGAATGGCTGTCAAGGCTTCATTAATGGGCACTTGTGTGAAGAGAGATACAACATCGAAGCTCACAAGTAGGTCATCGGGATGTAGGTTTTGCTTCTTTATTGTTTCTATGAACTGGAAGGAGTTTGTAACGTGTGAAGCGATAGATTCTGCATAGGGCTGAAGTTGCTTAGCGAGAAATTTAGCGAGATTTTGTAGAGGTGAGCCTATGGAGCTGACTATTGGTCTGAGTGGTGTTCCTTCTTTGTGTATCTTGGGGAGACCGTAGAGTTTGGGGCATCTGGATGATTTTTCTCTGGGGATGATTCTTAGCTGGATTTCTTCACTGATAGGAGAGGCTTTTATTTTGGATTTGGTGGTTTTTTCCAGATAGGTGGTGGGATCTGTTTTTATAGGTTGGTAGGTAGGTTTGATAGTTTTGCTTGGTAGTCCGATGTGTTCATCACAACAGTGGCATTACCTTTGTCTGCTGGGAGAATGATTATGTTGTTGTCTTTCCAACCGCTACTTACATGCACAATCACACCACCACCCTGCACAAATAAACTCCGTAGCCAAGACTCTCATCTCCAGAACCAAACGCCTGGCTGACAAAGACCACTTGACAACTGAGTTACAGAATCTCTCAAATGTGTTAATCGCCAACGGATACCAGCAAAACAGGGTTACGAAGCTAATCCAAAAAGAAACACCCCCCAAAAACCAAGACACAGAAGAAAACAATGGCATGGCCCTCCTTCCTTATATCAAGGGCACTACAGATAAAATTAGCAAAATCCTCCATAAACACAATATCAAAACAGCCTTTTGCACCAACCAAAAAATAGCCAATATCCTCAGAAACCCAAAAGATAAAATCCAGTTAGAAAACCAAGGGGTCTATGAAATACCCTGCAAAGTCTGCCCAGCCACGTACATTGGACAAACAAACAGACGAATAAATGCACGTATCGCAGAACACAAGAATGCCGTCAAAAAAGAAGAAAAAACTTCCTCTCTTTACCAACACATGAAAGAAACAGGACACGAAATTAATTTTGCAGATTCCAAATTGCTCTTTAACATGGAACATCACCACAAGAGAATAATCATGGAAGCCATCGAGATAGAGAAACACCCTCACAACATGAACAAGCGTGACGACACGTCCCGCCTGCCAGACATCTGGAAATTAGCCCTCCCCACAAAAACCGACACCAGAACCAGAGGCACACAGAACGCCATCTCCAATCAACCACACCAGACCCAAACCCAGACCCTCTCCACAGATAAATTACAGACACCATCCAGTAGCCAAACCATAGTGGCACCTCCGGATGCTGCACCCCCCTGCAATCCCTACACAGATCTGGCTGGCACAGGGCACAAAACCACAGCTCGCCCCTATACACGAAGCCAAGCCAGAGCACAACTAAGTGCAGTACAGCCATCTTCTCAGAAAAAAACACACACCAGCTCAAGAGGTCAAGACACGAAAGCTTTAGCAACTAATCCACACCTAATGACCCTCCTAAGTGGTACTCAGAATATCACTCAAGAAATCACTCAAGATATCCCTCAAGTAATTAATGAACAAAAGAAGAAAAGGCACAATAACCTGGGAACTTCCTCTCTGCCCAGAACGTTGGAGGCTATACACCACACCCCCTCAACAGTATTTATAGGAACTCAAACACGGAGATCCTGCTCTGTTCTAGTAACAAGAAGCCGAAAGCACCAGCCTGAAGATGACGAGTGAGACCTCGTCGAAACGTCGCCTAGACACCCCAACTCTTACACGGGAAGATACCCGAAGACACCAAAACCTGCATATATATATATATATATATATATATATATATATATATATATATATATATATATATATATATATAACAAGATTCCTGGATCGGATAAAAGCCCATCTGATCTAACATTCTGTTCTTATGGTGGTCAATCAAATGCCTACGGAAACTCTATAAGCAGAGCCTGATTGCAATAACAACCTCCCATTATTGATCTCTAGCAACTAGTATTTGAGACTCAGAATCATATGATTGCAGTGTTGAAAAGGACCCCAAGGGTCATCTAGTCCAACCCCCTACAATGCAGGAATCTTTTGCTCAATGTGGGGTTCAAACCCATATTATTATATTATATTATATTATATTATATTATATTATATTATATTATATTATATTATATTATATTATATTATATTATATTATATTATTATTATTATCATAGTTCATATAATTTATGGTGCTAGTGCACTGAGCTAGTTACTAGTGGAACACTTAATTTGCATCATTGCTTTTTTATGTAATCAGTAAGGTTCATATCCGCTATGTTTACATTATAATTGCTCCCCACAATAGTAAAGTTGGCTGTTTAGTGTTAGCTACTGCACAACTGGTGGCACAATGTTTTAAGTGTCAAAAGGCAATTGTTTATGACCTTTAAGTTGTGTAACTGTATGTGCTGCTCTACTTACCGTAAGTAATAGGAAACAGATGCCAACTATTCTTGCCAACCAGCCATCAATGAAGGACCTCTGTAGTCAAAACAAAAAAGTACTCCTGTGCTATGACAAGAAAAAGGTAGAGGGATCCAGGGATACTGGATATCTGCTAATCCTGACTGGAAAGAAAGCTGAAGTGTATATGCGTTATTATAGCTGAATGTTTTGGAGTTTAAATATTTTATTTCCCCAGATTTCTAACATTTGATGAGTTTTTATAATGCCCGGTGTCAATGCTGCATATTTAATTTGGTATTTTATCAGGTTGTTTTTGCTCTGTTTATTAAATTATATCCCTCCCACACATAACTTATAGAACATCCCTTGTAATATTCATTTAAGCCATAAAGTATTATTTAATAGAGCATACTATGCTCTTATTTAGACTTCTTTGTAGGTGTTGCTATTGTATTTAATTGTATTAATGCGCTGTGTTGGAAATGATTGTATAGCATCTACAGCATTTGATTTTAAAAATACAGAATGATTACATTTGAACATGAACCTTTTCAGGCAGATTGTGATAACTGGGATATTAGAGAAATGTAATGATTCAAGATGGAGAACCTGTGGTCCTCAATATGTTGCTGTAGTACAGACCCCTCAGTCTCAGGCAGCATGCTCAATACTTGGGGGTGATGAGAGTTACAGTTCAACAACATCTGGAGGACCATAAATTAGCTACCCCTGTTGTAGATTATGTCATAGTGCTGTCCTTGGCTAATTTTCTCAGAAGTCCATCTGAGTTCATTTATATTTACTAGTTTCTAGTGAGTATGTTCCTGATTGCTGCTCACTGAACGCAATGGGACTTAGTAGACAAGCCTAGGATTGCACTAGTCCTTTGAGCAAACCCTTAGCCACGACTTGTTTAAGATTTGTCTAGGACAGGCCTGTTGCCTGGACATTTATGGTACGATGACTTAAAGGAGCAGGGCAATTTTATTTCATGCAATTAAACATACAGGCATACTGGTAGCTACTTATCTCATGCATTGGCCAGCACACTGGACAGCAGGGTGACATTTACTTCTCTATGAGCATTTACTGCTTGCATGCTTTTACTTGCATCTTCACAAGGAGAAGGCCTAGAGTGAAAATCTGAAAATTTGGGGTGGAGGTTTAGGACCATATCTGGCTCACAGGCAGCTAACTAGCTGGCTATCCTTGGTCAAGATTGACATTTTTATCAAATGTGCCACATTTGTAAATATAACATGCATTCTTGAAAGCATGCATATATTTAAATAGGTGCTATTCAAAATCCCCCTTTTTCTAAACTCTGGATTTTTAAAGCTTGTGATTGAGGAAGCATCACACATGAACGGCTTGTCCCATTTTCATATTTATATTACTAATTTCCACTGCAAATCCTGTCTCCCACAGTCTTGAGGGTGCTTCAATTACGGAATTTCTGCAGCTCAGTGTTGGTCCTGCATGTACCTTGACTTATTCTGCCCTGGAGTGTTTGTGACTTCTGATGCACCTTCATGTCCTGAGTTTCAAGACAGAGGTAAAGAAAAATTCTCTTTTCAGATTTTTTTAAAAAAAGAAATCAGGGTATATTCTCTTTGTGCACTAGATTCTAGCTTTCTATCTGCTGTGGAAGTACCTTCACAATTCTGATGTCATCATGAGCATGGTAGTATGAGGCCAAGTATTTAGTTTTTCAGTGACCAAACCACCAGAGAGAGTAATGTACTTGTCAGGTGTGCTTTAAAAAGGCAGCACTAAGAAATAACAACTTCTATTGTCAGAAGTTGTACAGTTAGTTCCCAACAGATTAGACAGAGATTTTGGTTATTGACAGTCATCGTTACAATAAAAAACAATTCTGACAGGTTGAGATTTCAAGTGTCCTAACAACGTGTTTCTGAAATGCCGCAAACTTATCTAGGACTTCCTAAGTAACCCAAGTCATTTCTGATTGTGTTGTTAAGGGCTTTCATACAAATGCTGCAGTGTAAGGAATAAGGATTATTTCCTACTGCACTTTTAAATAAATTATCAGTGTCCATAAAGAATATAAATTGGAAGACCATCCTGTGTGTCTTTTGGGGATACTATAATATAGCATCCCTGAAGCAGACTATCACTTACAATGAATAGTTTTAACTGATGCATTTTATTATAGTCTTCCTGTCAGGGGTAGCAGTGAGCAGACAGCTTGCCAGCTTACCAATTGCTACTGAATTCAGTGGTATTGACATTAACAGTATTGTCAGTCTTTTTATTTATTTATACGCACCAGATGTCTGTCATGTCAGAGAGCAGGGGATGTCATGTAGTCATTCAGCAGGCTGCTGAAGACAACAAAGGCCCACCGATTATATTCCACTCTATTTATTCCTCCTGATGGTTTATTTCAGCTTATGATAATGACCCAGAAGGCATTTGGAAGGGGGGTATTATGACTTCAGCAACAGCGCAATCCTATACATGTCTACTCGGAAGCAAGCCCCACTGAGGTCCATGGGACTTAACTCCTCAGTAAGTGTGTATACATCTCTAGCCTAAATCAAGGTTACTTCTGCAGTGCTGGATTAGCAAATAGGCAGAGTAGGCACCGGCCCAAGCCTTTTTAGGGGCCCCGCCACAAAATAATATTGATTTGATTTTGAAGGAAATTACAAAAACGTATTAGGAGATATTTTGACTGCCTACGGGGTCTCCACAGGGTTTAATCCGGCACTGTATTTCTGATATTTGAAATGAAGATGGAGCTATCAGAAAGCTTTCAGTTCACATGCCGGGATAAAAACAAACACATTAAATAATCTGTTTTTCTATTAAAAACAGTTTTGGCTCCTGAGAGCTGCATTTTTGATGTGATTTCAAAAAGGCTTAAAATTGTGCGCTCTTAGAAAATGCTTTATTAGCTAATGGTTGCACTCCAAGCAAAGTTTTCTTAATGAAACACTTGAAATAGGCATACCTTATATGGGGTATCATTTGACTTCCTACTGGAAAACCCTAAATACTCTTACACCTCTTGCCATAGTGCTTATCATGTATTGCTGATTGTATAATGTGCCTGTCTCCCTTTTTGACGACCTTTTCTGGGTCCTGAGTATGCTAAGAGTGAAGTACTCCAGAAAATACATTGCATGCTTCAGGAGCAGACTGTAGTATCACCAAGACTAGTTTTATTCCGAGAGAGATTCCTTCAGGCCTAAGGAAAACAGATCCGTTCTGTCTGTCACAGCCAAGATTGAGATAGTAAGCGTAACATGATAATGCACAGATGTTCTTCTTGGCATTTTACATGACAAAAATAAAGACAGTGCCTGCTATAGAGACTTTAAAGTCATCCCAAATGATATGCTATCAAGGTAGTAAACATAAAGAGTATAGCTCATGGGCACCTGCTGATAATTGGACAAGTTTAACACTGATATATGACAGCAAATTTAATTTGAAAGCTATTTAGAGCTGAGCACACATGGAATCCCTAACAGGTGTGAGCACTTTGATATTTTTGTACAAAGAGAAGCATAGTAAAATGTAGAAAACTTCACTGAGTTATGTGCTAATTATGCAGCCTTATCTTATACATGTTTATTTGAAATTAAGTTCTATTAAGTTCAATGGGGTGTGCTATCACATATGTGCACTTAGGGCTGCAGCTTTAGGCTACAGTCTTATGCACACTTACATGAGAATAAGACCTGTGTACCTGACAATACTCTTTTCTTGTTGATTTCTATTCTTTTAATCTACAATTTCACTTGTGAAACTGAATTCGGAAATAAGATACAGCCATTAATAAATCACCAGGAATAAACTGAACAAAGGCAACTGTATACTAGATGGTGTTTATTTATTGATGGCATCTTTGCGAATACTAGATTTTAGGAATGAACTGGAGTCTACTTAGTTCTCAAGTGTGCCCATTTGGATTTTGTGACAACTGAATTTACACTTTATTGTCCTTCAGCCTTCTTTCTTTATAAACTTACAAGGAATTATGGTGCTTCAGTATTTAATACAAGCAAAAGTTACAGATTATAATGCAAGGGGTGAATTATTTAAGAAGGTTTGACTATTGGAAGAAATAATGAGTATCCTCTTCTGAACCGAATACTAGAATTATTGGCTGTAAGGAGAGAGTAGCCATGTAATTAATGGAGCTTTCATAGATGAGGTTTAAAAGGGCTCTTGCTTTAGTTTGGTTTGTAATGCAAATGTGCTAGAAAGTGCTTTACTTTAAATCTCAGTTCAACTATGAACCCAGTGGGAGATCTTAGGCAAGTCATTAGCACTATTCCAGCTATGCATACAGGCTCCATCAGCACAATTGGGAAATGCTGAGTAGGCAGGATCCCTGATTGTATAATAAGCAGAGCTTACATGCATTCAGTTTGTATGAGTATCGGCTCTTTTGCACAGAAAGTGCATAGGAGGCAAGCTAGGGCCTGAGTGGGTGCAATCCTGCTCTCCTCCCTGCCCCAATGTGTGTTCAGAAGAATGACTGAACAGCTCCCCCCCCCCCTCAAATCTCCCTCTGCCATGTGGCCATTATAATACCAGCATACAGTGCTGTGGTATTGTAAGGACTTGTTTTGTGTGTGGTGATGAATATAACATGCTAGGCGCACTGAAGAGAAATGTTATATAAGCACCAAGTATTGAATCCAGAAATCCTGTGAGTGGAACTGCACTCACTGAATGTTATAAAAGGGACAGGGAGAGTGAATTTTCCCAATTTCTACCACCACCTCTGAAAATCTGCTCCAGAGGGTTATTATTATAATTATTATTGTTTATTAAATTATGCCACCCTTCATCCAAAGATGTTCACAACATAAAATTACGAGTAAGAACACAAAATACATAACAAAAAACAAACAAACAAAGACCAATAACCTCCCTCCTACAAACACATTTCAAAGGCCATAGTTGTTTAATCAGCCCAAGGCCTGGTTACTGAGAAATGTTTTGGCATTGCAATTTAAAAGTATGTAATGAAGACACTGGGCAAGCCTCCCTGGGGAGAGCATTCCACAAACCAAGAGCCACCACAGAAAAGGCCTGTTTGTTTGTTGCCACCTTCTGGACCTCTTGGAGAGGGGACACACAAAGAAGGGCCTCAGATGATAATTGCAAGGTCTGGGTTGGTTCATATATGGAGAAGCGGTCCTTAATGGTTGGAGAACATGTGAAGTTGAGGACTGAACAGCATGAGAAATGAGACAGTACAGGCTGCAGAGGTCATAGGCAAAAACTGCCCCACTGTTCTGTGAATAGCAACCTCTAATTCCAAGCTCTTATGAATAAATAAGAACAACTAGGGGTTGTATCTGACTCTTTATTCAGAGTTGACCCATTGAATTTAATGAATGTAAGTTAGTACTGTCTAGGAATTTCAGTGGGTCTACTCTGAGTAAGACTGACATTGGATACCATCCAAAGGTTCCAGCTGGTGACTTCACATTCATTTAGTTATTTAAGAAATATGCCCTCTTTTTCAGTAATCCTACTCCAGAATATTCTGTTAGCTGCCCTTTAACAATTTAACAACAAGTAAACCCTATATTAAACAACAAAAAAGCAGAAACAATAGGCACACCACTGGAACAGAATAAAACCCAATTTGACCAATATGGTAAAGGGCCCTGGAAAATTTAAAAAGCCTTTGTGTGATGCCAAAAATACCTTTGAGCAGGTACTAAGTGGGCCTCTGGGGAGGGAAGCATTTCAAAGGTCCTATGCCATAATTGATAAAATATTTTTCGATGGCTGCTACTTAGTTGGGAGCACCTGAAGAAGGCAGGTTTGTGCATGAGAAGCACTCCTTCAGGCACACCAGTCCAAAGCCACATGTAGCTTTGAAGGTAAACACCAGCACTTTGAATCTTGTTTGGAAAAGGGAGTCAGTATGGTTGCTGAAGCTATGAGACATATTCCAGTTGATGAGTTTCATTTCGTATGCTTGAAGCAATATTTTGATGACGTTTTGAGAAGCCTTCAAAGACAGCCCTACATAATACATAGTAGTAGCCTAGTCTGGCCGATGGATATTTGTGGACAGATTATCTCTATCTTAGAGGGGTTGTAGCTGACACACCGGTCTCAGCTGATGGAGGGCACTTTGTACACAGATACATGCCAGTACTTGCTTTAGTGACCAAGATGGCTCTATCCCCTCTTCTGGTATGTAAACAGGTGCAACTCTTGTGTTAAACAGGCCAAACATTAGTTCCCCAGGCATATTAATTTCTTTAGCAGCAGTATGGCAAGAGGTTCTCTGCATTCAGCTTTTACTATCCCCATGCTCTGGTAATATTTTGCCCCTTTCCCTGCTACAGTGCTGATTAAGACCCAGGAACACCCCTTTTAGCCACCAGAATAACGTTTTGAAGCATTATTGTGGTTTGACAGAGTCGGAAAAGGATATGTTGCAGCGTAGACTGGTGTGGTGGCATATGCTTTGATATTTCAAACACAGTAGCTAGACTTGGAGCTGGAAATGTGCAGGCCTGTCTCCAGCATTCTGCAGTTGTCTGGCAAGGAGCATGTTGTTATGGCAGCTGTTGGAAAATGTTATGTCACAGTGCCCTCTTTCCCTCTGTTCAGGATTAGATATTGTGCTTTTTAAATGCACGTTGTGTAGCTAATAAAAGCTTGTCCTGCATCACAAGCACGTTGAAAGGATTGCTAGACTGAACACTTGAGTAGTACAGATCCAGATGCTCAGATGTGATCTGTATGGCTTACACAAGGTTCTCAGTCTTCATTTTTCTTCCACCTGAACTTCAAAACTGCCCTACTCATTCTATTTATTTATTTTTTATTAAAAAAACTATTCCCTTCCCAAGCAAGGGACCATGTTGGCTTTTAGCTGGAATCATACTGGCCTTCCCAGATTGGTTCCTAAAGGCCCCGTGCTTTAGCAATATGGGGCAGCAATTGTAACTAAGTATGGATGCACCGAAGGTACAGTAATCTAATGTCTTCCTTTCTAGACCAGTGTTCTGCCTGAGGTTTAACACCACAAGGTTAGTTGGTTATCACTTGTTGATAGGAATGTAGGCTATTTCAAGCATTCTTCTATGTCTATTTTTAAGTCAGGCTGGAAATCCATATTTTGGAATTAGTGCAGACTAGAAATGCACGGATTGTAGGAGTCCTGCCTTGTCTGCCAAACAAAATGTGCAATATGCAAGACATAACTTAGCTACTTTCAAGTATAAAGCTTTTGTTGGACTGGTGCTTTAAAAGCACCAACAAATAAACTCAAACTGAAATCTGATGCAGGTACTGAAGCCTGGCTTGAATGTGTCCTTGGACTCTTATAATACCTCTCAGTTGCCTGAATCAAGGATAGAGAAGGGGTGTGAATGTGTGCAGAAACCAGACTGCTATAGAAAGGTAAAATGTACACACAGTGCTTGGTTTACTTTTGCCTCTGGCCTTGCACATCACTCGGATGCATCTCCTGGAAGGTCACCCAGATGGGAATGTGGCCTTGGTCTGTGAAAGGTTTCCCACCCCTACTTTCAACCATAGATCCCCCCCCCCCGGTAGCTATTTCAGAATGCAGTGTAATGATGGTGAAACAACTACTTTTGCTTAGCTAGTTTATAATTTAGAAGCATTAGGTGCATGGTAAATCTGTCTAATGACATCACAAATTGAAGGTGTAATATAATACGTTATAATAGCATGAAAGAACAAGAAACTCACTTCGGGAGATCTGTTAACCATAGCGGCATAAAGAATATATCAGGAACAGACAAACTCATCCATGCCTCTGTTGCTTAGTCACAAGGGGTATCTGCAGGGATTGGCTCTGTGATGGTCACCTTATTCTTAAGCATGGGTAGGCAAACTAAGGCCCGGGGGCCGGATCTGGCCCAATCACCTTCTAAATCCGGCCCGTGAACGGTCCGGGAATCAGCATGTTTTTACATCAGTAGAATATGCCCTTTTATTTCAAATGTATCTCTGGGTTATTTGTGGGGCCTGCCTGGTGTTTTTACGTGAGCAGAATGTGTGCTTTTATTTAAAATGCATCTCTGGGTTATTTGTGGGGCATAGGAATTCGTTCTTTTTTTCTCTCTCCCCAAAATATAGTCTGGCCCCCCCCCCAAAGTCTGAGGGACAGTGGACTAGCCCCCTGCTGAAAAAGTTTGCTGACCCCCGTTTTTAAGGCTGGGGGATTCAGGACTCTGGTGGTGCATTTTGATCCTAACTCACCAATACCTTCTTCTGACCAGCAATCTCGGTAGTACAGTGGGCAAGGAAGCAAGGATCCTGGTTTGAATTCCATTGTACCTGAACTAGGTGTGGGTTTTAGTTTCTCTCAGTTCCTAATTCTTCCAATCTTAAATTCTGTTCTCCATATTGCAAATTTGTTTTTATAAGGTGTCCTGAAAATTTAGCAGCATGTTAGTGCAAATTTCTCCTTTTTTCCAATGTATTTCCCACTAATACATTACATTGTTGTATGTCAAGAACCCGCTGCTTCCATACATTGATTGGACTCCATTTCCCATCAGCCCTAGACAGCAGATTAGGGATGATGGTAATTGTAGTCCAGGAACATCTGGAGGGCCACAGGTTCCCCATTGTGTTGTGTGCTATTTCCATTGATGAAGCTGCACTTCAGCTCATTATAAGTGTTTTTGCACACATTGCTTGGTTAGAGAACTGCATGGCAAGATTTAAAGTTGTACAAATTTCAAAGGACGGTTGTGATTTGTCTTGCAGCCCTAATCTGAACATACCTTTTGGTCCTATACATTTTTCACAGCATCAGGCCACATTATGCTGGTGGGTCACTGGCAAGAGTCTGAAATGGGTGTCAGTATCTGTCAGTAACAGTTATAAACCATATAAGCTGCCCAGAGTGGCTGGAGCAACCCAGTGAGATGGGTAGGCTGCAAATGATAAATTATTATTATTATATTTGTTTTGTTCAAGGAGCTGGTGGCAGTGGGGGGCAAGATCAGAGATTCATATCCAAACACCTTTAGTTTAAAAAAAAACTCTTGCTTTTTATCCAGCACTCACA
This sequence comes from Podarcis bocagei, assembly GCF_964188305.1. NCBI lineage: Eukaryota > Metazoa > Chordata > Lepidosauria > Squamata > Lacertidae > Podarcis > Podarcis bocagei. The sequence continues at coordinate 30,107,003 of NC_138133.1, forward strand.
AAAACCTGAAACTAAGCCTTCAAAAATGTTGAGCTTCAAGACGGTGCAATTGAGTATGGAATGGTACGTAGGAGGTTTTGCTAACCTAGTGCCCCCCAGTAGCCCATGATGTCTGGAGTTGATGGAAATGGAAGTCAAAAACATCTGGAGGGACCAGGTTGATGAAGGCTGTTATTGCATCAGGTCCCTGATATCTTTGGTGCTCCAGTTTTGACTTGAGTGTAAGCTTTTCAGTGCTGACGCTCACCAGGGCTCCATCTACTGTTCTCTGCAATTAAGTGCATGAACACTCACTGAAGTTTCCTTTTCTTACACTGTGCCACTTTTGCTTCCTTCTACCACCTCCTGACGATCCCAGATTGCCGATGCAAGATGTGAAATTGCATGGCTGTTTTGGGCTAACATGTTTGCATGTATTTATTGCTTGAGAGATTTATATCTGAAGCATAAAAGTTACAAAACATTCACAAGTCCGCCAGCATTATTTTTCAGAAAAATGTTAAGGGTGGAACATGTTTGCATTTTAAGCAATATCCATGGTGTAATGGGGATGTTTCGGGTAGTGGGGACGGACACACCCACCCACACACCCCATGCCAAAAAACAACACAATTCTCCTGGTATTGTGAAAGGAACAAATCTCCCAATTTCAGCAAACTGTGACTGGTCCTGGCACTGCTGACAGCAACATGTCTTTATTTAGCAGTGTATGCTGGACATGCTATCCTGGATACTACAGATGTTCGCCTCCCACTCCCTTGTAGAAGCAAGGCTGCATCAAGAAGGACAATAAGGGGGTAGAGAGGCCTGTGTCCTCCTAGGCCAGGGGTCTGCAACCCGCGGCTCCGGAGCCGCATGTGGCTCTTTTACACCTTTGCCGCGGCTTCGGGGCGGATACTAGCGAGGGGAGGAGGCGCATTGTGCGCCCCGACACTCCCCACTGTACTGGCTGTGACGTCACATGGGGCGGTGCGTGCGTTAGTCACGCACCGTCCCAACGTCACCTTCCTGCCCGCTGTCAGATCGCGGCTCCGGAGATATATTTGTTTTAAATGTCGCAATGGTTTTGCGGCTCCCAGTTTTTTCCCCTCAGAAACGGGTCCAAGTGGCTCTTTTTGTCTTAAAGGTTGCAGACCCCTGTCCTAGGCATTGGCCTTGCTGGATCAACACTAGTGGCTTGCCTGCTTTCACGTTGAATTCTAGAACATTCAATCTGGGAGCTTCCAACTGTTGGATAACTTCTATTAATGTAGCCACCAGTGGACATGATGTAAGGCTGATTATGCTAATAATGGAGCTAACAGTTATGTACAAATGGGAAAGACTCTGCTCTATTGGTTCATTTTGCTGTCTCTCCTCCGGGAGTCCCAGCACATTTATCTTCTTAAAATCTAAATTGTTTAACTGATGTTTCGGTACATAGTTCATTGGTGGCCCTAGTGCTGACACTGCAACAATACAATTACTGTATTTCTGACTGAGTGGACATACGTAGGATTGCACTGTTTATCCCTCCTTTTATCAATACCTCAGTGATTAGGATGGCAAAGTTTTCTTTTGCTCTAAAGTGGAAACAGTCAACAATGAGACCATTTTAAAGGTCTATTTCAAGTTTGTTATTCTGCTTCATTAACTCTGAATATTTATTCACTTACAAACTGTATCAATTTCTTCGTATTTGAAAATAATAAACAATCCTGCTAGAATGAGTTACATCATATTCTTATTTGTCTGTGGGGAAGGAAATTGAAAATATCCTATCAAATTAAACCATAATCAAATGTTTTCGTTTGGTTTTTAGTACGTTTATTTTAATGCAGGTGAAAACCTAGAGATTTAACTTCCATAGCTCAAATATGTTTGAAAGAAATTGTACTGATTAAAATGCTTCATTTACCATATTATAAGTGACATCTGACTCCACCATACTGAAACCTTCAAAATTACCATTTACATTATCATCCCAATCTTCTTTCTCAATCCAGCTTCCTGAACTCAGATTTAAGGAAAGCAACTGAAAAGTATTAGAAGTTTTTTCAGCTTCAGAAGCTGAACAGTCTATGTCACTCCCTGTAGTTCTGCTTTCATGGGAGGTTAGTGGTGATGGTCTGCCAGTCAGCAATTCCTTTTTCAGTTGCTCTTCTCTTGTCTGAAAAGAGATGCCTCTTTAAATGGGGCAGGGATACAACATTTGTAGAGACATGCATACGCATAGGCTAGCACCACAAACAAATTCTTAATGTGAATATAATTAACATGTGGAGGGGAGAGATGGCTATTGCAAAGGTAGGCCCCGCCCTTACCTCAATGTGCTAATCGTTGCTTTTAGCACAGAGCTTGCAGGCATACAATTTATAGAAACAGATATATGAAAGCTGGGAAGTAAATGGCTCCTAGGTTATGGGCGCCACAATGGAGTGTCTACTAGGCACACTTTTTTATAACAAGAATACAAAGCGGAAAATGAATAAACTGCAGCTAAAACATTATGTTCATTTTTCACATGGTCTAGTCCTCATCTGAAGACTGCAAAAACAAAACCATACTTCCCGTGCCCGCTCCCCTAATAGTCTTATGAGGGTCCCTTTTCCAGTCATCAGAGTGGCTGGAAGTGGGGAGGCAGAAAAAGGTCCTCCTTTTCTTACAGCAGTGCCAATTTTAATCTGAAATCTTAGGCTCAGTACTGCGCCTAGAGCTCAGAAACTGCTCGCATTAATGAAATTCCTTGTCACAAAACGCGCCTAGAACAATGAGAGTTTCAAACGCTGTTTATAGGTGCATAGGCCCTGTATATATAATCCAGGACCCTTTATTTTGAAGGGTGCATGGGGACAGCCTGTGTGCATAGAACTTGTATGCATGCATGCTCAGCATGAAAAAAACACTTTGAATATGTGAAGGTCATGGTCAACCACAGCAGTATTGATTTTCCCAACCGCATGCTTAAGTTTTACCCACGTTAAGACTATCTGAGTAAGACTGTCGTTAGAAGCTGTTGACCTTCTTGTCAGAGTTACAGCTCTGTCAGTGCAGTTGCACCTTGGTTTTCGAACAGAATCTGTGCAGGAGCGTCCTGCAGCCAATCGGAAGCTGCAGAAGTCGCCCTGCTTGTTTGGCTTCTGAGGCAAAGTTCGCAAACCAGAACACCTATTTCCAGGTTTGTGACGTTCGAGTTCCAAGTTGTTTGTAAATTAAGCTGTTCGAAAACCAAGGTACGACTGTACATTGCATGCTGAAGCAGGAACAACAAAAAGCCTTATGGCACCTTAATGACCTAACACGTATTGTGACACTACAGTTTGGGACTAGAGTCTATTTCACTGGATGCATGTTGAATTTAATCAGCTCATAGGATGGAGGGAAGGCAGGAAGGGGGAAAATTTGTTTTAGCCTCTGTCAGTAAACTTGTTTAGAAACACCTCTTCCAGTAAGAGCCAAGTTCAGTAGTAACATGGGGAACAGAAGCTTTCTTAATTCAAAGATACGTTGTTATGTTACATACATTATTGATCGTTAGGTATTCAGATACTAGAATGATGTAGTCAGATTAGTGGATTCTTCTCTTTTCAACACATGGCTTGTTTTCAGAGTCCTCTATTGTTAAATTATGTGCTTCCTTTTGATTTCGAGCTTTTCCAGTTTGGCTGGTGGTTTCTTTGGTGGATTTCCTGTATCTATCAACTGTAGAAATAGTAAAATTTTATGTATGTCCGTGAAGGAAGTCTGTTTTTCAAAGGGGAATTACCTTATTCTACTCTGTGCATGCATGTGAATAAATTAAATCACAGTATTTGAAATAATGTTGAAAAAAACCAAACAAATAGAAAGAGAAATAATGAAAATATATTTTAACACATTACAATATACTTCAGAGTAAACATGCATAGTTACTTGGTTGTGTTTAGGTTACTTTTGTACATGCCGTTCTCAGAGTCTTGCTAATGTTATCTCCAATGTTAGGATTTAACTTGTTTGCTACTATTTTTGAATCTTATATTCCATCTCCTGCATTTTTTCCAGTTCATGTCAACTTTATACAGAGTGTTTCTTTTGTCAATGAAAGCCAATTTGGATTAAAATGCCAAACAGAAAAAACATACCCTAATACCTCAGGTGCCATGTCTCCTCACATGAACCAACTGGACCCTGCATTCTTCATCTTAGGTCCCTCACTGTGTGCCCCCTTCAAGGGAGGTGCAGAGGGTGGCAACATGAGAACAAGCCTTCTCAGTGGTGGCTCCCCGGTTGTGGAATGCTCTCTTCAGAGAGGCACACCTGGTGCCTTCACTATCTGTTTTTAGGTGCCGAGTAAAAACATTTTTATTCACTCAGGTTTCTGGAATTTAGTTCTCTGCATATTTTAGTGGCATGGGGTTGAGTTGGATTTGTATATTTGTTGTATTTTAGGTTGCTTTAAGTCTTGTTTTATATTTATTTTCTCTTCTTGTGTCTTTTGCAAGTCACTTTGAGTTCATTTTTTGAAAAGAAAAAACTGACTAATCATTACAAGAAGCCCCGCAAGGTTTGAGGGTGTTTTGGGAAGGAGTTTTAGATATAAGGGGCAGCGAAAAAGAAAGGGATTAGGAGACCTTCAGAAATAAATTGATTGAAATAAATATAATAAATTTATTTATTTATGTAGAGATTTTTTATACCAACCTTCACCAGAGATAGTCACAGGGATGTTTAATATAATATAATATAATATAATATAATATAATATAATATAATATAATATTTCTCATACATTACATAAACAGCTTAATTAAATAAATTCTCAATTCCACAAGAAAGAGCCATTGCAGGAGTAACCCATAGTTCACTGCAGAAAATATCAACTCAGACTGGAAAGTGTATTTCTGTTAGTTTTGACATTTACTTACTGTGGCATCATCTGCTGCTCTGTGATTAGAGTTTGCACTTGAGGTCTTGATTATTCCTTGCATCCGAAGCTCCTCCAATATGTCTGATGATGTCTGTCTTTCTCTTTCTGTTAAGCTCATTGGTTTCTTGGAAAGTCCACCTCTATGTATGTCTTCACAAACATAAATGTTAAATTAATTTTTTTTAATATGACGGCAGTTTTTTAAATTAGGTTTTTTATTTTTAGAAGCATAATAAAAAGAAACACAAGGGCATTTCTTTAAACGTCGTCATTAAGTTTCAGTCCTCTAAATTAATTCATATTTTTGTTTTATAAGGTCCATAATATGAAGAACAGGGGAGTCAAGTTGGGGGAGGGGAGAATTATGCACTATAACCTAAATCTGCTAAAGCAAGATACTGAACGCAGTATCTTCTCTGGAAATCGTTCATTAGGTGAGTGTTCGTATAATAAGTTGACAATTTCCATTGATTCGCATGGGGAAATTTCAAATGCGTTCCCAACCATGGAATGTTGACCCTCAAAAGCCAAAATACCCCTGGGAAAATCCAGGAAAAAATGCTCTCTGATTTGTCTGATCATTCCCCTCCTCCATTCCTGCCCTCACCACCAACCAGCGAAAAGGCAAGCGAGAAAGTAAAAAATGCTCTCTGTTCAGATAGCTGAATCTATGGTATGTATGGTGAGTTTTGAGTACTAATTCCTCATTCCAGATAAGTGAATTTTCGCATAGTGAAGTGGGAACTGCATGTATCTAGAAACTTTAGAGCAACTCTGTTATAACAGTAAAAAGTCAGCATCATTCACACCATCTTCAACCAGCCAAAAATATTTAGCCTGCACATGGTATTCAATTTCTGTGGACTCATATTCTATCTATAGATCCTCTTAAACTATTTATAGTTTATCTTGGCTTCCTTTGAAATGGGCTTCTATTAAATGTAAGCAAGAGGAAAATCTGCCATACTTTGAATCAGCCTCCATTTTCCTGCTTCTAGTACCCCCCTGTTATATCTGAACACAAGAAGAGCTCTCTCTCTGAGACAGATCAGCAGACCTAGTCTAGCATCCTGTTCTCACATTGGGCAATCAGATGCCTATTAGGTTCTGCAGACAAGACATGATTATGAACATAATTGTTATCCTAAGTTACTGTCCTGGGTTCCATTCCAATCAGCATGATGTCATGCCATAGACCTTGGTTCAAATGGGAAAGTGTTCAGCCTGCTGCATATTTCAACTAGTGCCCACATCATTGTTCCTTGTCTGATTTCTTTTCAGTTCCCCCCATTGTTCCTGTGCATTCTAGTGCACATCTTTCTGAATTTTTCAGTTTATACACAAACAGTTCATCTCAGCAGTACTGACAGCTAGGCACTCCCAATTGTTTCCAGTGGTCATTTCAGTAAGCATGCTGGAATAGGAACACATGCTTTCATGCAAAAGGTCCCAAGTTCAAACCATGGTTTCTCCAAGTAAGGCTGGGAAAGACTCCACACTAAAACCCTGGGGAGCTCAGGACTGGCCCTACCATTGGGCAGAATGAGGAAAGCACTTCAGAAGGCTGTTGGGTAGTAGCAGCAGTCCTTTACAGTTCTTCCCAAGTCCCTCAGCCATTCCCCTCTGTTGCCACATGGCCTTTCCTGGGGCCTCTGGAGTGGTGAAAGACCCTATCACGTTGGTTTCTATACATAAAAATGGGAAAGGGGCACCATCTTGTCCTTTGTCTCAGACAGCACAGTTTCTTGGTCTGACCCTGGGGAGAGCCACAGCCAATCAGTGTTGACAGCACTAAGCTAGATAGAGTCTAGACCAATGGCCTGAATTGGTAGAAGGCAGCTTCCAGTGTTCCTATTCATATCCATGAGCAGCTCCTTGCTACTGTGGGCTGTACAGTAGTACCTCATTTTGCGACTGGGATCTGTTCCGGAGCCCCAGTCGCTGGCTGAAAAGGACACTGGACAAAGCACTGCATCTGCGCCCGGAGCGGTTTGTGCTTCTGCGCATGCGCAAAGCATGATTTAGCGCTTCTGCACATGTGCGAGTGGCACACCCTGAAGTAACCCATTCCGGTACTTCCGGGTTTGCCATGGACGTTCAACGGAACGGGCGCTCGACAAGGTGGACGCTAGAAAAGGTACCACTGTATATGCACGAAGAGTGCAAGCAAGAAGAAGTAAACCAGAAAGAAAACAAACAGATGAAACATCTAGGCAAGAACTGGCCTTTAAAAAAAATATCAGTGGACACAATGCAAATGTGCACTGAACATAAAGGTAAAGGGACCCCTGACCGTTGAGTCCAGTCGTGGATGACTCTGGGGTTGCGGCACTCATCTCGCTTTACTGGCTGAGGGAGCCGGCGTTTGTCTGCAGACAGCTTCTGGGTCATGTGGCTAGCAAGACTAAGCTGCTTCTGGCGAACCAGAGCAGCGTACGGAAACACTGTTTACCTTCCCGCCGGAGCGGTACCTATTTATCTACTTGCATTTTTTGGTGTGCTTTCGAACTGCTAGGTTGACAGGAGTAGGTACCAAGCAACGGTAGCTCACTGCATCGCGGGGATTCGAACTGCCGACCTTCTAATCGGCAAGCCCTAGGCTCTGTGGCTCTTAGCCATTCTCTACCTGCTACCAAACACAAAACACTGCTTTGTGTTACTCAGATGCTAGTAATTCATACCTGTATTTTGTTCATTAGCTGGTGGTAGCTTTCCTGTACCGCTGTCTGGCAGCCTTCCTTCACTGGAATAATCTTCAGCAACTGACCCACCTTGGGAGACAGTGTGAACTGTTCCAGTAAGTGGATCATTTTCAGCCTGGGGAAAAATTGATATTAGCATTTATCTGCACAAAATTTATACAGTATAAAACAAACTCCAGTTGTTGAGTTTACTGGTGTACTTTGCTCAATTGTTTAAGTCTATTCTGTTCTCCTGAAGCTTGCCACCGAGGGAGAGAAGGGCTGAGGAAGATTAGCGCCCCCTGCCCTGGTATGACAGTGGTGATAGTTGTAAAAGTAATCAAGGTTGTTGTAAACCTGGCTGCTTCACTGCAGCCCCCGTTCACTAATCCTGGCCTGCTTTGCATCTCATCACCCTTGGTTTGCTTGCACTGCAAACGTGCATCGCACTGGACAGCAGAGCATTGTCTTTGACCATATATTGCAGCTAAATTATATGTGCTGATGCAGCAGTAGATTCCTCCAAGCCACACAGGCAAACCCAGCTCCTATTGACATAGGTTTTGCTCGTTAGTATTGCCATTGCTGCACTGCTATCTATTTTTTTTTTTTTTTGCAGAGAACTGCACAAATCTGTACAGTGATTACATGCAACGCTGCATAACAGTCCATTCCTCTGTCCCCACACTCCCCTCACAGTAGGAAAAATAAGATAAGACCAAGTTTGGGGGGGGGGATGCAGGAAAATACTGGAAGTAAAGGAGGATAGAAAAATGGATCACCATGCCTAACACATGATAGCACCCATGATCATGGTACAGGGTTCATTTCTCCAAAATCAGTTTTTGTTACATTAACTAGGAACGTTTATCCCTTTTACATCCTGCATTTGTTCTTCCCATAGCATCTGTTTGGTCACTAGGGGATACTGGATCCTAGAATAGACAGGCCTTTGGTCTGTTCCAGTGGAGCACTTCTCATGTTCTTACGTTAAACATAACTTCCTGTAGCACCTGCATTGTGTTCTATACATTTTCAGCACAGGTGATTCAAATCATTTTAATTCAGTGTTGATCAATGCTGTAATTGTGGCAGTCTGGGCTTCAGCCTGCGCCGTGAGAGAGAATAGAGGCAAACCAATCTGTCTTCTACTGCTGATGCAGGAGGGGTGTTCGTTTACTATCATTGTTTGAGACATTTAATGTGTAAAGCAATCTTAACAAGATATACTGCAGACAGGTAGCATCAATTTAAAAGCCGAAGAAAAGAATCAAGTACAACACCAAAATTTCCTAAAGTGCTCATCTAGCAATGCAACAAAAAGGACAAATCCCACCCAACCCCACTAAAAAGATGAGTGGCACAGTAAAGGGGTAAATGGGTGGGGGGCCACCATTGTAACAACCCATTTTCATGTTGCCACCTCTGCACGTCAGATGAGGCATGTGGGAAAGGGCCTCTGATGAAGACTGAAGGCAGGGCCTGGACTTGTTCATGTGGGTAGAGGTGGTCCTTGAGATTTTGCTGCCTCCTACAGGAGTCTATTTGCTTCCATTGTGCTACACTGTATGTGTAAATAAGGCAGACATTGTAGAGATACCACCATTCTCTAGTGATCTCCCATCTAAAGGAAGCAAAGCGTGGCAACACAGATCTTGGAAAGTAGCCATTTGTAGAAGTAGAGAAATCTAAGCAACGTATTACCTGCTTTTTGACTTCTCTGCTCTGATGTGGATTATTGGATGATGGTTCCTCGACAGTTGCCCTGCTGGAAGTGCTGCAACCCATGTTGTGACAAGTGCTTCTTTGGAAGCAGAACAGGGAGCTCAGCCTCCTGTTTTTCACAGAAACCATCACTATGGACTTAAGCTGTTGCCAAGGCCTGTTGCTACAATAAATCACGCCCAGCAAAGTGCTTTTGTCTAGCGTTTAGCACACTGTAGCACTCTGCATCTTAAGCCTCGGTGACCCTGCCTAAGCATGGACAGTTGCCCCAGGTCAGATGTGAACAGCAGAAAGGCAGCAAGAAATATTGGTAGATTCTTCCCAGTTATGGAGGGAAGGAACATTTTTACGCTGACCTTTTTCCTGCATCAGCTTGCATCCCATTCCTTTGCTGTAGCTGCAAAATAATGGTAACAACAACATTTTTAAGAACGATGGAAAGTTCATCAAGAGAGTGCAACTGTTTAGGTTTCCATTGGTATAAAACATCAGAGACAGAAACCCTAAATATATAAGGGGATTAGACAACAACAACTTCTTGGGGAAGCTTTTTAAAATGCATGTGTGTAAACCAGTTCTTACAATGAGTTTCACACAGCACCCTCCTTTGCTAATTGTGCTCCATACATTTAAAAAAAAAGAAAAGAAAACTCAATTTCTTGCTCCAGTCATGCAAAACATGAAAATACAGAAAAGGAAAGGAAAATCATATAAAAGAGGCAGCCAAGACATTAGTTTTCTTGAAGTGTAATGTTTTTACAAGCTAGCTGTTTGTTGTCTTGAAGTGGCTAGCAGTTATCCTCTAAGTATGATCAGTTAGCTGCTGTTTGGCTCGAGACTATTATTTTCCCGAATTTTCATGTAGGGTGTCCATGTGAAAATGAGGACAGGACTCCTACAGATACGGGTTTAGGGTAGCTAAACCGATTCGCCTGCTCTGGGTGCTGAGTCACAACAATATGTGGGAGGCCACTGATTTCTCATCCCTGTGGCAAAACATAGCAATGCTTTGTATGGGAGAGTGTGCAGATCTCCTGCTGGCTGCAAGCACATGTCTTCATCTGAAATCTAAAAGATACCGTATTCCTGTAAGCCCTGTTGCTATGGAAAATACCAGGATTTTATTGAGAGCTCTCTGCCTAACCTTAAGCCAGCCCAGAGATTCAGAACTACCAAAAGAAGAATGTTACCCAAGCTGATCTCAGAATAGCAGAATGCTGGGGAAATAAAACAACGAGGGCTACCAATAGACCATTCTCCACCACCCCACACACAATTATTTCCAGGAAGAAAGGATTTATTGCATGTATTAAGGGGTTCTGGTATTGTGGGGAATAGTAATAGCAAAAGCAGTAGCAAAAGATTAGGAGGCAGTTTTGCTCATGGATAATCAGTGACATGAACATCCTATCTCTGGTACTGAGATATGAGTGCAGACTTTTTTTTTTGCTAGGCATTTTCTGGTTATTTTAATGTCTGCATACATAATAAAAGCCAGCAGAGGGCAACAGTATCTCGTTGGAAAAAATAATAACAAGAATTGCACTGCAATAATGTTAACAATTGCACTACTGTACTGTTTATGTCACATAGTAATTTTGCCCATGATATTGGAATAAGCATAATATTAAAAAGAGGGTCGGGTAACCCTGATGCCATGTATTGGGTTTTTAAAATGCATAAATAATACATCTGATTGAATGCTTAAAAATACATTTAAGCACATCCCCATTCAGTTAGAAATGTGCAGTTTCATCTTCCAAGGACTATAAGATATCAACAGATATTCACTAGCAGAGAACTATGACAGGAGCTTTGTGGTTTCTAAAACACAATTTGAGCTCCCATTCCAGTCAGGTACAGGCAAATGTTTGCTGGTGAATTTCTAACAGATTCAGGGTACTTTATGAAACTGGAATGTAAATCTCTTGTAAAGTTACTCTCTCTTGTTCGTCAGGGTGAGCCTCTGGTGCTAATAGCAACTTTCTTAAGTCACCTCTTAGCTTTGGACACTTCATAAAACTCTAGGGCTGATGGGAATTTAGACTCAGGGCTACCATGATGAAATGACACCCCAGATTAAGAGCAGCTTCCGCGTTGTCTCAATTTCTATAATTTTTGAACATGTCGGTTTTTTATTCCCCTGGGAACCCATTTCATGACTTAGTTGTATTATTTACAGGCAGGTGTTATCCGTGTCATATAAAATAATCAGTTTGTAAATCTGTATTTATTCACATTTTGACAAGTGGTAGAAACATGGATATTCAGCCAAGCATTGGACTAAAGTGGCGCCTCTTGCTTGGCAGATGTATTTATCTTGCTAGCATATTGACTAGTTTTATATTAAGTTGTATTTAAATGAATCATTGTGTTACTGTAGGTTGATGCTGTTTTTCTCTCTGGGATTGTGTGAACCATGGAGAGTAGGTTGTAAATAATTCATATAAACATAAATAATATATAAGCAGTTAAAAACCAAATTGTTTATTCAAAGTTCCTAGAATCTTTTTCAATTTTAAGAATAAAAGAATAAGTGAAATGTCATATCAAGCACCTGGGTGTTGTCCTAACATTGAGTTGACCAGTATAAATACTACTACACTTTTAGAGAAGATGAACTGGGCCTCCCCCCCACTTTTGGCTGTTGAATTAAACTCAATTTGAGCGCCTCCGGCTGTTGCCTGGGTTGCATGCCCCTAAATCTGGTCCTGGTTAAGGATTTGCATTGTCTCTGGCTAATTCATCTGGCTAATTCCACATGCAAGACTGTCCCATACTCCTATAGTAATTAGATACAATGGGATTAATATGACAAGTTTTTTATTATTATTTAATCACAGTACATACAACATTTATGTTCTAGATCAGTGATTCCCAATTGGGGGGCCACTTAGCACACCCACTTGGTCTGTGGGACCATTCACATAACAACATCCACCATATATTTATCAAAATTTTCAAAAGTAGAGGATCCATGGCTTGGCTTTTGAAAAATGGGGTCTGCAGTACTTAGCTAATTGGGAACCCCTGCTCTAGATAGTTTTTGAGCTAGGTCCCTGCACAAGAATAAGCTTTAAAATTTGCTATTAAAGGTCTTTCAAAACATAAGAGTTGTCATTAGGGAAGTTTTCTCATACAACAGCCATTCCACTACCAGAAGCCTTGTTCTTAATGTGCTGCAACAGGCAAATCCAATCATTGTCTTGTACTTGCAAAAGATGTTTCACAACCCCTTGCAGCAGCTGCTGCTGCTGTTGCTTCTTCTTCTTCTTCTTCTTCTTCTTCTTCTTCTTCTTCTTCTTCTTCTTCTTCTTCTTTGGCGATCACTCGTAGCTGAGTAAAATTGTCTTTCAAAACAGGGGTTAAGCAGTGAGTTGGTAAGTGACTGTGGAGACCAGTTCTGGATCCGCACATCCTTCCACAGTGGGGACATAGGTTTCCAGGTGGGAGTTGATCATGGTGAGGGTTTGCCAAGTGTTCTTTCCTCTTAGCACGTTTCTCCCTGTCGTCCTAGCAAACCATGGCTATTATTACAGCAGGTGACAGTTGAGCTTGTGTGCTAGTGCTTACACAACAAGGCCTATTTTCGATCCTCTTGCACTAAACACATTGGATCTCAACCAAAGAGTTACCTCCCGCTAAGCCATTTGCAGGGTAGACACATGGAAGTCAATTGACTTAATTTTGCCATGACCAATGGGTCCACTTTGAAGATGACTTAGCGGATACAAATCATAAAGTCCGTTTTCTGCTCTCCCAATTGTTGAACGGCTTCTGTTTGTCTCATGGAACAGTCATTTGTTATCGCTGGAGATGTTTCTTGTATGAGTTTAGCTTTCCACTGAGCCATGTAGTGCCTTCTCTGGTAGGATGCCTTGGAGAGGCCCTTCCATCTTAGCCTAAACAACTTGATAGAAAGTTAAATGGAATGCAATCCAGCATACATCGCCCAAGACTCCCTGGGTATCCCTTATATATTAAAAAAATACCTGAAAGCAGAATCTGTTTTTTAAATAAGAGAGACTTCACAACCTTGAAATGGAGGAAAAAATTGAGGCAGCATATAAAGCACCATGGAAACACCAAAATAAAAAGCCTGAAAGGCCAAAATATTGAAGGAATAGAGTGCCTTTGTGCACAAATGTGAATTTCAACCAGGGTGAGTAGGCAGGTACAACTGTACGATGCTGTTCTATACATAGAGAAGAGAAATCAGTTTGCTTTTTCCCCCCTCTGAAAAGCATCCGCCTCTAGCATGGAAGGCGGTGGCTATTTTTAAATCCCACAGCAACATTTCACAGCAACTGCATCTGAAACATGTTTTCAAATGACTGATCAGAGTAGTTGGGGATCAGATGGGGGAAAAAAAGAATAGGAGTCTGAATCATCTTGAAATAGGAGACAAAAGAGACCATGCTGAGTAACGGTCAGAAAAAAATAAGATACAACAACACTACAAACACATTAATAAGAGAGAGTTGGGGAACTTCCAGATGGTGCTGATTTAGGGAATCACATGAGCTTTCTAGCATATCTGATCTTTTCAGTAAACAGCCGGTGTCTTGGCAGTACATATAATAGGCAGTGCTGGTTTCCAGTGTCTTAAGTGCTATGGCACTGGTAGCCAATGTGCTTTACTGCAGATGGTGGTCTACAACTCCCATCACCTGCTTCAGCCAATGATCAGGTATGGTGGGAGTTGGACTACAAAATCTAAATGGCACCACACTGGCTATCCCTGTGGTGTCCTGTGTGTAGTAGGTCCTCTGCATAGAGGTGAAATGCTACTGGGTGACAAAGAGAAGGTGGAACTGCTCAAAAACTACTTTGCGTCTGTCTTCACCCAAAAGGAAAGCACTGGCCAACCTGGTGATAACAAAATAAAGTATCCAAGGAGGGAGCTGCAGTCCAAGATAGGAAAAGAGGTGGCAAGGGAACACCTAGCTACTTTAAATGAATTCAGATTTCCAGGACCTGATAAGCTGTACCCAAGGGCACTAAAGGCGCTTACAGATGCAATCTCAGAGTCTCTGTGTGTAATCTTTGACAATTCTTGGAGAACAGGTGAGGTCCCTGTGGGTTTGAGGCAGGCAAATGTTGTCGCTATCTTCAGAAGTCAGGGAAAAGAAGACCCAGGTAACTACCAACTAGTCAACTTGTTGTAGAAACCAGGAAAGGTCCTCAAACAGATAATTAAATAGTTGGTGTATGAGCACTTAGAAAAGGATGCTGTGGTTACTAAGACCCAGTATGGGTTTCTCAAAAACAAGTCATGCCAGATAGAATTACAAGATGGATGGATCAGGGGAACACCTGGCTTGCTAGTAGTAAATGTGAAAAGGATCTAGGGATCCTCATAGACCATGAGCTTCATATGAGTCAACAGTGTGATGCAGCAGTAAAAAAGCTAATGCTATTCTAGGCTGCATCAACAGAAGTATAGTGTCTGGGTCAAGGGAAGCAAATCATATTTAGTATTTTAAAAATAAGTAGAAACAATGGAATACTGATCTAGATCAGGACCATTTTTGAGGGAGGTTGGAGGGAATTTAACCATTTGCCCTGACATGGCCCTCCTCTCTGCTATTTGCTTTGAAAGAGAAGCTTCAGTTGTTGCCGACGAGAACTTCTTACCCAATGCAAAGAGCAGGTACTAGTGCAGTGGCAATGAAGAATCTGGATCAGTATTGTAACAGAGACAAAGGGTTAAGGCTTTCTCTTTACATGACATAGTCCTAATTCAGGGCTCCCTACAGCTACTATTTACAGCTTTGAAAATCACACAATTACTCATTGCATGAATTATGTCACACCTCTCTTTGAAGAACTATATGCTTTATTTTTCTAGTGGAGTTCCTACACTGAAATGTTATAATAAAAATATTTTTATAAAAAATAGTTTCTAAATGTCCACAGAGGATTATTTAAGACTTGAAATGTTTTCAGTCTTCTGAATTACTTCTGTGCTCATGTAATGATAATTTGACTCATGTTTTGTCTACACTACAGATTTTGCAAGTGCACTTATTGGTAAAAAGCAGTGTGTGTGTTCGAGAGAGAAAGAACAGTCTGTTACCATTGCAAATGAAAATAAGTAGAAGGCAAATATGCAGTTTAAATATAAAACCCCTACTTCTTGCATTCCCTTTGCTCATTAACAAATAAGTAGTATTTCGATACAATCTGTTAACACACTAATTCTTTTGTAAGCAGAAGAAACTATGTTCCCGAGCTTTCAGTTAGCAACAGGGCTGCCAGATCCCCCAACCCCTTGACTCAGGCTTTGGACCTTTAATAACATAGCAGGCAGAAATTCAACAGGTGGTTTCCCAACATGTAATTTCCCTGGTGGGTGGAAACCTGCACCCATTGAATCAGTGCATGTCATATGGCTATGAATATCTCAACCTCTTGCTGAGGAAGTAGCAACCTTAAACCCAGTAGGCAATTCAGCTCAGAACAGACTATGAGTCAAACTTGCATCTAGGGTGAAATCTGAAAATACAACTCTAAATACATAATCCATTATTTGAATTGTAAATCAATACACCCTCCCACCAGATGTCAAAGAGAACAACAACTACCAGGCTTTTAGAAGACATCTGAAGGCAGCCCTGTTTTGGGAAGCTTTTAATGTTTGATGTATTCTAATATTCTTTTGGAAGCCGCCCAGAGTGGCTGGGGAAGCCCAGCCAGATGGGCGGGGTATAAATAAATTATTATTATTATTATTAATACTCTTTGCACCCATCTTAGTCAAGGCACCTTAATCTGGAGGTCCCATAAAAACGAACATGTCAATAAAAAGATAGATTTTTAAAATGGCTTTCTTTCCCATGGAACTCTATGAAAATTTTCTGTCTCATCTCTGCTAACTGCTTGCAGGATACTCCCTCCCCACCCCCAACTCTTCTTTCCTTTCAGAAGACAGTTATCCTTTTTATAGATTCTGTTATGTGTGTATCCAGCTGAAAGCTTTTCATGCCAAACAGGAATTAATACAACAGGGCTGCAAACCTTTTGGGCCAGTGGGCCCATTTGGAATTTTCAGAAAGTGCCGTGGTACCAGTCACAAAATGGCTGCCACATCCAAAAGTACAAAAAACAAAAGAAAGGAACACAATGGTGTGAGCACCAGCTTCCCCATCAATGGAAAAAAACAACCCCAAAACTACATTAGCCACCAGCATACTTGCTCACAGGGAGAAGTCCTTTGTACCTGTCCTTCAACATTCTGTCCCCCCACCCAAAAATATCACCCTGTGGTCATACCTTGCTCTTCTCTGTTGTTGCTGCTTGTTTTAATGACTTGCATAACCTGGTGTTGCACACATTTCCCACTTGTTTCTTCCTTGTTGAAGTGTTCCAAGGGGACAGCAACAATCTTCAGGGTTTTAGGCTGCCATCCTCACCATGTCTTCTCAGAAGCGAGCCCTACTGAATTCACTGGGGTTTACTCCCAGGTAAATGGGATTAGGATGGCAGCTGCTTCACATATATTCATTATCCTGCACCTAAATTGATGTAAACCCCCAAATTACCTCATTAATATGGAAGGGAGGTACTGTGTCAAGCCGACTAACTCTATTAATCAACCCCCTGGTTCTAAAACTGAAAGCTGTCAACATGCCATATTCAGGTGCACAGTTTATAAAGGGCTCCTGACATTGTAGACTTGAAGTACAGAAAGCTGCACAGTTCCTTTGAAAGATGTGTATTTTAATACTGAATCTGAAAAAGGCTTGGATAAAAATAGCAGCCATGAGTAAATGGCTAAATATGTTTTACTTTAGGGGTGGGGGAGAAGACTCATACAAGTGATTAAGTAGAAAACCTGCATATAGTATTAATCTGTAGTATGATTCATATTAGGCATGTGTTTATAAATATTCATAGTTAGCTCCTACAAATCTGATTAATTGACTCTTCTGACATCACTGCAGCCCTTTTATATAATCCTGGTACATCATACCTCGGTGTTCTACTCATGTCTCTGAATATAATTTTAACACATTTTGCTTTAATTCAGGGCCAATTCTCACTCTACTGAAGGGCATACTGAGATCTATATTATTTGCTTTTTGCAAGCCCCTTCTTTTGCCTTCATGTATGATATTACTTCACATCCCATGTAGAGATAGCCTTCTATTGTCTGGTCGTGATGAGATTTTCCTTAGCCCATGGTATTGAGACATCAGACTGAGCCTTAGCTGGGGAGAGTCACTAGCGCTACACTTGCCTGCCTCCAAAACCTAGAACATAGTTTGGAAAACACATTGAATCCTTTCAACAGAGCAAGTAATAATAATAATAATAATAATAATAATAATAATAATAATAAATTTTATTTATATCCCGCCCTCCCCAGCTAAGCCGGGCTCAGGGCGGCTAACAACAATCAAATAAACAATCAAATAATAACGCATTCTAAAAATATTTCATTGTAAAAATTAGTTAAAATCAAATTGATGGCAACCGATTAAACAAAATTCTGTGCAGGTTGCCAGAGGAGGGAGTCAAGCTGCGCCCTGACCAAAGGCCTGGCGGAACAACTCTGTCTTGCAGGCCCTGCGGAAAGATGTCAGGTCCCGCAGGGCCCTAGTCTCTTGTGACAGAGCATTCCACCAGGTTGGAGCCGCAGCCGAGAAGTACAAAACTTTCCCCCTTCCATGGCATTTTGGGATAATAAAACATTGTGAGATTATATATTTTACTGAAAAAAGTAATCTTTAAAATCAACAGAAGTTTTCAAGTGACTAAGTGCTCATTAGGCTTTGTCATATATTTGCCAAGCCTCATCGAGACCCAGCGGAGACTCACATTCAGGCTCAGAGATCAGTTACATTTCAGATACTGGCTCTGCTTAGAGTGATTCAAGTTACACAATTCCCTGGAGGTGTAGCACTGAAATAATTCAGTACAATAACTAGACTGCAGGGCATTTCTCCAGGACTATTTGGGCTTTGCAGAAGCCTTGTAAGCCAGAGAGCCAACACAAGAGTAATTGTTAGTAAAACTGGAAACAAAATTTAGGAAACATGCTGGGTTTATTTTATCCAGCTTTATTTCTATCCAAACTCCAAACCTGATGTTTGAACATGCTTGAATTTTATTTTCCTGAGTAACTGTACATTAGCAATTAAAATCGCTGATCAAAGACCAGACCATATGTGCTACCCATATTTATTTATCTATGGTTAAACATACCTTTGTTATCATTGACACCTGCAGCATAGCAAATTTCTCAGTTCTTGTTTTTGCATAAATTGGGAAAAGCTACACATTTAGTGTAAGATCCTGCTGCCGATAGTAAACGTTAATTTGTAGCCTCGTTTCTGAAAACCCTTCGGGAAATCACTAAATGAACATAACTAGAAACAGAATTGCAAGCCAATAAGGGTGCATGCCAGCACATAATCAAAGAGCCAAACTGATAAATATATATATTTTTAAATATACCCATTTCACTCCCCAGAGCACAAGCAACCAGAAAATTCAAATCTCCATTGAGCTGAATAATTGAAAAGGGAAAACAAAAACTGCCTAGTATTTACACGGATCCTATTTTTGTTCCAAGGACACCCCCAGCTCCTTTTGTCACAAAGTGTTGGTTGTCTTCCCACCCCTTTTCAAAAGTACATAGAGCTGGAAGTGCAACACACTTTCCCATGTCTTCTTTCAGCTCTGTGTGCTTTTCAAGGCTCAGATAGGCAGTTTAAAAGAAAATGGGGTGACTTAAGAAGCCAAGAGTGAAAGTTGGGGAGAGAAAATCGTATGGCAGAGGGGGAGCATATACAAACAAGTTGGAGTCAGTATAAATGATCCTCTAGAACAGGCTTCCTCAACCTCGGCCCTCCAGATGTTTTTGGCCTACAACTCCCATGATCCCTAGCTAGCAGGACCAGTGGTCAGGGATGATGGGAATTGTAGTCTCAAAACATCTGGAGGGCCGAGGTTGAGGAAGCCTGCTCTAGAAATCCTCCCCCCGCCCCCGCTCAGGGGTTCCCTCAGCCACCATAATTCATAGATCACATGTTAACTGAGCCATAAAGATTTCTGACCCAGCACGGCCATGGTGCCAAAACAGTGATCCTTATGGATCCTCATAATTTTTGCAGTGACTCCTTTAAAGCCACCATAAAAAAAACATAGGCCACCACTATGCTCAGAGATGTGTCACATTGTTTGTTGGCACTTTTCCTGGCACCTCATCTAAAGATCACCAAGTTCCACAAGGATCTGTGGCTTGGAGTGATGTTTTTGCAATGCCAGCAATTACTGGATCTGTGATTTTTAACTGGGCAGTCTACCAAGGTTATGTTTAGTTCGGAGATGGTTTGAGGGGGGCCAGGGGGTCTGTGTGAAAACATGCATGTTCAAGATTATCTGCTTCCATTACTGGCTAAAGCAAATGGTGTGTGTATATGTATACGCATGCGTACTTTCTTTTCATTTTTAGCTGTTCTTGGGGTTAGAGTAGCAACCTTGGTGGTGGGCAATGTCTACAGCACATGCTGAAAATTCCAGATGTGCCCACAGGCTCAAGACCTTGAAGCGTTGCTGCTGTTCAGTGCAAACAATACTTAGCTAGATGGACCAATTAGCTCAGTAAAATGCAGCTTTCTGTGTTCCTGCAGTACCTGAGGATGCCCCAATACATTGTGTCTTATGGCAGCATACTGTTCCCATTTTATTTTCCCAGCACACCTGTGAGGTAGGTTAGGCTGAGAGAAACTGATTGGTCCAGAGTGGCTTGAGTGCAGATGTGAACTTAGTCAAAGTCACACTCTCCAAACACTCCACCACCTCAGTTTTTTTTTGCACCCTGCTTGGATTTTATAAGCTGCTGTGTGAGGAGTAAATGCTCGCTGGAACAGATGTTGGTTAAAAAATTAATGCATTAAAAAAACACAACACCTTGCAATCCTAGCTTCACTTACCTGTGAGGAAGCCCTTTGTTGAATTCAGTAGGATTTAATTTCTTAGTAGATGTGGTTAGGATTGAAGCCTTATCCTCCTTTTTCTTCTAAAAGAAATGTTCAAAATGCCTTCTGCAAAAAGGACATTTCCAGCAGAAAGAAACATATGGCAGAGGTTTGCTGTGATAAGGATAAATTATATTCACTGTATTTACATCATGTGCCCTCCCTGACCTTCATCCGACAAATTCAGACTCTGAGGCACAGTCAAACTGATTACTTCAATCTGTCAGGGAATGTTACCTTTCAAATGGCACATGCAATTGTTCTGATGGCTGACAAGTCCCATCGCCACTTTTCTGTGTATTAGGACAAAGGCTACAAAACTAAGCTAGAGTTCAAGGCATGGGATAAATGGGCAAATCCCATGTCTCCTGAAATTCAAATACTTGAGAGGTAGCATTGCAACTTACTCTTAACTGTACTTAAGGCAAGGAGCAGTTGAATGGTTCACATGTTGTTGTTGTTGTTATAGTCGCGACTCTTTGTGACCCCATGGACCAGAGCACGCCAGGCACTCCTGTCTTCCACTGCCTCCCTCAATTTGGTCAAACTCATGTTCGTAGCTTCAAGAACACTGTCCAACCATCTCGTCCTCTGTTGCCCCCTTCTCCTTGTGCCCTCAGTCTTTCCCAACATCAGGTTCTTTTCCAGGGAGTCTTCTCTTCTCATGAGGTGGCCAAAGTATTAGAGCCTCAGCTTCAGGATCTGTCCTTCCAGTGAGCACCTAGTTAATGGTTCATTAAAGACTCAGCACATGGAGAGTGGCACTGAGTGGCACTTTAGAAATATTTAGTAGCCAATATATAGAGATGGGGCACTGAATGCTCCAAATTTGCAGAATGGCAACATTCACATGTGAAAGGCTGAAAGCTAAGAATACTATTTGAATTGTGTGAATATTCAAAACCTCTCTCATAAATCTGTTAAGCGTGCTGAAAGCTGTTAGGAGACCCCACTTTGCTTCACGCAGCTACAATTCCCAGAGTTCCTTGGGAAGAGGAATTGACTGTTAAATCACTCTGATGATTATAATTCCATGAGGGGAGAAGTGATTCGGGGAAGCCACCACTGTTTAAAGTGGTATGATATCGCTTTAAATGTGTGGAGCAGATGCAGGCCTTGATTTTGTTAGTGAAATTTCATCATGTTGTGATTGCGGTTACATGTGCCCTGAAGCAAACTGTATAGTGCTTTGACTTCATGTTGCTTGGCTTTCAAAGGGAATTTTTTCCCATATAATAAGTAGGTTTGTCATGATCTGTATAAAAGGGCGGCAATTCTAGTGAGAAAATACAGGCCCATTTGAAATGCCAGTTCCACTGCATGAAGTTAGGTATAATACAAGCTATCCAATTTGTCTAATGATAACTTTATATAGTGCCTCCTCCAACCTCTCTTGTAGAAGTATTTTTTGTGAAACAAAATCATGCACATAAGTTGAGAAGACATTTATAAATGTGGTATGGGGGGGGGGGTAGAGGAACCAATACATTGAAAAGAGCTTTCTAACCTCTGCCAGCAGATGGACCTCTTTCACTGTTGTGACCACAGACAACATAGCCGTCATGTGAAAAATTTCCCCTTTTGGAGGGCTAATTTTCCTAGTCCAATGCCTTTTATAGATCCGTTTGCCAATAGTTTTTAGTGAGCATTTTCATTTGACAACCTGCTTTTTAATGTAGCTTAATAATGTTTTATCACAGCATTGCACTTTTTAACGCAGGCCATTGATTAGGGGCTCCATGGTGCATCAGCTACCTGTGTTTTGTATCCTTGGTGAGAAGAGGATCAGAGCAGGGAGGACTATATCCAACCCAATTCCTCCACCACAACCCCGATTTCTGGATGTATAGATGACAAATAGCCACATGGATTGAAAAAGAGAACTGGATTAGGAAGGACATTTTAGAATTTTTAATTTGGTGCCTCTGTTGTGGTCATTAAGCTGGTCTCTTAGGGCAATTGGGACAGTGCCCCACAAACCTCAGCCTGGCCCCCATTCCTTCCACTTGGCTGCCTTTTGACTTACCACCAGTCAGAGGGTGACTCTGCTTGTCATGCATCTACCGTTGGTCTCCCTGCCTCCTGCCCTGCCAGTCGCAATGGGCACCAGCCACCACACATCACTTTCTGCAAATCCTCTTGTCTCTCCTCTGAGTCGTCATTGGTAGACCCAGGTCAGGTCAGGTCAGATGACACTGTTAGAGCCCTTCATGTGGTCATATATGTATAGCAGCAGGGCTAATGTGAAACCAGGCTGGATATATGGAGAGCCGGGAACTATCTCTACCATTTAGGCTGCCTTTTCCCTCACTGGTGTAGACTGGCGCACACCAGCAATTTTCCGAGTAAGGATGTACCTGCGTGCAAAGTTGTGTGGGAGAGGTTCCTGGAAAAAGGGGGCTGAGTTGAACATATGGGACAAACGAAGAAAATTGTTCTCCCCAGCTTGATGGGTGGATTAATTGTCATGGTCTTCCAACTTTGGTCTGCTGTGTGAAAAGTGAATGTGTAAAGGGCTATTGATGGCTATGCTTCTGTGAATACCACAGGCGGGGAGATTGCCCCTGGGGTTAAAATCCTGCTTGCAGGTTTCCCACAGGCCACTATGAGAACGAGATCCGGCCTGTCCTTCTTACGTTCTTAAGTGGAGATCCCAACATATTGTTGTTTACCTACCCACTCTTCTGTGTGTAACGCAGTATCTTTCAAAATAAAGATCAGAGTTTGAGCACTGACACAGAATGCCATAGAATTGTTTTAGATATTACGTCTCTGAACAAAACTCATAGAGCGTGATTTTTCTTTGCACATTTTGATATGTAAAACATAACCCTAGCAATGACTTTCCTTGGAAATAATGAAGGAAAAGTCATTCACCCATAGACTTTCCCCCCATCCCTTGGATAGTTAGATGAATTCATAATGAATGATATCACACATGCATGCTAACATGCATGCTAATACTCCTTTTTCTTTAGATAAATATGTCAAGAGCCTAATTGGATTATGTTTGACACAAAACATACCAAAGTTCAAATGTATACCAATGGTCAATAACTGCTATCAGAAATCAAAAATATACTATTGTAAGATTGCCATTTATTCCAAAACACAAAACAAAGCATGGAAAACACCATAAAAGCGGCGTGGGTAGTTTTCCTGGGGGCTGATTCTGGGAGACTGTTTTGTACATGATTGAGTTGGCCTTCCTAGGTGTTTTGGTGTATGATACACTTTTGTCACAATAAGTTTGAGGTTATGCACATTTCTGAGCGAGACTGTGTAGTCTATAACTGTAGTTACAGGGAAACAGTGATTATTTCTCCACCGAGTACAACTATTGCACATGTTTTGCTGCGAAGTTGAAGGTACACTGTACCTATTCCAAGCCCTTACTCTGCCTACTTGTACCATTTTAAGCAACCCATCAGTTTGCTCAGCATGAGATTCTTAATCTCAGGGTCATGGGTTTGAGCGCCAACTCTACAATTCTATGAATCATTTGTGTGCCAATAGGAGGGGCTGGTGATGTAGTTACTTCCATGCCAGTGTTCCTTTGACCAGAGTTGGGTGGGAGGGGGCAACAATGGCTTGGAGGATGAGTTGCTGGTTCCTCTTCCTTGCTGTCCTGCTTTGTAGTGTGGGATCAATATAATAAAGGGCAGAAACTATGTGGCTTCCAAAACATAAGAATTGGAGCTCACCTACGCTATTTGCTGATAAGCTTTCTTGCTGCAATTGGTGAAATTTCTAGGTAATCCTATCATTTGAAGACAGTCTGATGTATAGTACAACCACATGCAGTGTACAATTTGACATTACGAGCTCTGCAGCAATATCCGAGCACTACAAGCTTTTCAGCTTGGTGCATTCCTTTTTATATTTCAGTGACCTATTTTTTATGCGTTCCGCATCTGTTCTAGAAGCTCACTGACAAGCAGAAAACAAAACTGTTTACCAGCTGAACTCACAGCTGTTGCTAGTATTGGAGACCTAGCCAGAAATGACTGTTTTCTTGGTAAGCTCATCCTGTTGAATGAAACTCTCTAGAGTTTGCTGAAAGTTTGCTTCAGCTGGAGTAGTGTCAAGAGTTCCCACATCTTTGTTATCACCATACTTCGGCTTTCTTAGAATCTTAAACATACATTGATTTATCCCCCTCCCCGCCCAGACTCTCAGGAGCTTTAGAATGGTCTCACAATGCCAACATCTTCTCAGGAATCTGTATTTTACCAACAAACATCAAAGTGGTAGCTATGCTGAAACTACACAAGCACTAGTAGTATTCATTTGTATTTTAAAAGTCACACATTATTTAACTTTCTTTACAGAAGCAAGCTTGTTAATCCATTCGAAAACAAGCACATCATTTTACTTTGGAAAATTATGTTACCAATGGATTCACTGCTGCAAACTTCAAATTACTGCATGGTTATTAATATAGTTGGTCCGGTTTTTGGAATTCCCTCCTGTTAAATATTAGACAGGCATTTCTCTGCTGTCTTTTGGGCACAAGCTGAAGACTTTCTTTTAACAAGTCTTTTAAGTGGATATCTTTCCCGGCCTACATCTATATTGGAATTGTTTTTTAAGATGTTTTGCTTTATTGCTTGTTCGTTTCCTGCCCTAGGCTCCTTTGAGAGAAAGGGTGGGAAAGAAATATAATAAATAAATAGTGAGCTCAGCACAGAGTTGCAAGCCCTGGTTTTAAAGGTGTGTGTAGCAAACACCAGAAATCAAACCCAGATTCTGCAAACAGCTCAGCAGTTGTTTGACTCAGGTTCAAATATTGTTTCAGGATATAAACATGTGAAGCCTTGGTAAAATTCACCTGAGACATGAAGCTTCCCAAGATGTGTGTCAGATTCACATCTGTGCTAAGATTTTCCAAATGACATAGGGCCTTATCCACTGCTGCAGCTCTGCTGGTGCAGCAGGCATACATGGGTGCACTGGGGCTTTCTGTTCTCCTTCTATGCTCTCTTGTCCCCATGACTCTTCAAATCAGATCCAGAGGATTTGGGGACCCCCTGGGGCGAATTTTGGGGGCGCACAGTGGGAGTTGATGAAATGGTAATAATGCTCCAGTGAATGCCCACTGGTCCCACACTGGACACAACTCATAATTTCAACTCTCGTCTGCTCTTTATTCCACTGTCTTTTTGCATAAATGTAACATTTTATTACCCCAAGGCCTGTAGCCAAATACTTTGAGGCAGCAAAATATCTGTAAGGATCTTTGATTTATTTTTATTTTTTTAAAAAGAAAATGTAGTTTACATCCCACTGTGGCTGAAGAAGAAACTTCTTATTATGTCTCACTCGGGCACCTCCTGAGTGCTTTCCAAAACAAAAACCAATGGGTTTTGCCTGCAAACAGTCTTGCAAAGGAGTTATTACAAAGAGGAAAGGAGAGACAACAAAAGGCATTCAGTACAACTTCTAGACACTCAGCTTGCTCAACTACATGAACTCAGGCCAGAAAAATTAAATGGCATGCTCATCACGTTGTTCTCAAGCCAACTAAAAAAAGAAAAAGAAAGAAAAAGGCATGCCACAGCCACCAATTTGGTCCTAAGCCAGGAAAATACTCACCCGAGTCAGGAAAATAGCTGCTTATACCTTTCATGCAGCTGCTGCTCAATGGTTCTCAGTACAGATGAGATTAGGATGCTGTTGCTATGTGTCTAGCACCTGGATACAAAGGCTCATGGCAGGGGATGAAGAGTGGGTGGCTTTGGCAGTCAGCAAGCCTGGAATCCCCCCTCCCACCTACTTTGGAATTGAAGAGCTTTTAAGTTCTCTCAGCCACAAGGGACTCTCTTTCCAGAAGCAGCTCCGTCCTGTGTGGCTAGAAGAAAAAATTAAATGACTCAGCAAGGCATGTGAATGTATTTACATGTCTTGTACATATTGTGGTGGGCTTTCTGACCCGCCACTCTGAGGAAGAGAATGCTGGACTAGACAGGCCTTTCTCCCCTGAACCAACTTAGGCCTTAGGTTCTTTCCGTATTGCCCTTTGCACATTTGCTCCTCAGAACGGGACAGTCTGCAGGTCTATGTAATCAGTGCACCGCCTTTGTGTTTGGATCATTCAGACATTCTCCCAGCCGTGTGGGGGCTGCTGACAGATAAATTGCTTCTACACAACGGGCAGAATTTCATTGAATCACAGAGATGAAAAGAACCTTGTAAGCCATCTAATATCCTGCTCAGTGTAACACAGTGCTGGAGCATCCCCAGCAGATGACCATACAGCCTCTGCTTGAAGACCTTGTCTGTGTACACACCATACATTTCAAGCACATGACTTCCCCCAAAGAATACTGGGAACTGTAGTTTATTGAGCACACTGGGAATTGTATCAACTCTTTGGGGGAAGTCATGTGCTTGAAATGTATAGTGTGCACATAGCCCCCCAATGAGAAGAGGACCCAGCACCCCTCTAGGTGATTAGTTCCATTGTTGTGCTTCTCTTTCCATCAAGATATGTCACCTAATGCAACTCTACACTTCTTGTGACTTCATTGCATTAGATTAAATCCTGCCCTGTGGGGCAGCAGAGAACAAGTCTTTCCCCTCCTCTGTGTGACAGACTTCCAGGCATTTGAAGAGTGCTGTTATGGACAACCCACTCAGCTCTTTCCAGGCCAAACCTACCCAATTCCTTTAAACTTTCATCATTGGATTTGTTTTCCTTTCCATCACGTCTTGAGAGTTAAAGTTGCAATTACCTAGAAATACAGTGGTGCCCCGCAAGATGAATGCCTCGCAAGACGAAAAACCCGCTAGACGAAAGGGTTTTCCGTTTTTCGATGCGCTTCGCAAGACGAATTTCCCTATGGGCTTGCTTCGCAAGACGAAAACATCTTGCGAGTCTTGCGATTTTTTTCGCTTCCCCCCTTTTTCTAAGCTGCTAAGCCGCTAATAGCCTTTTAGCCGCTAAGCCGCTAAGCCTTTAATAGCCGCTAAACCGCTAATAGCGCTAATCCGCTAATAGGGTTGCTTCACAAGACGAAAAAACCGCTAGACGAAGAGACTCGCGGAACGGATTATTTTCGTCTTGCGAGGCACCACTGTAAATGCAACAATCAGAGCAATCAAAGGGTATTATCTAATTGGTGCACAAGGGCCAAAGAATCAATACTGTACTGCAAACAGCAAAACTAAGATCAGAAAAAGAGACATTCAGGTACTGTATGTTTCAAATAATATTCTTCCCTTTCAGCTGCATAACATTGTACACAAAACAGGTGTGCTTGCCATATGGTATGCATGCTGTTAGGCACTTTTTCCTGGATCTCACTTTAAACAAAGTCAGTTTCTAGCAGTAATAGTTATTAAAGAAATCATGTAAACATGACTGAAGAGTTGAGCCACAACAAATAATTCTGAAAAGACTGCACAGTACTTGCATATTGCCTATAAGAAGTTGCTTAGGCTAGTTTCAAGCAATGTAGAGCTCAGTATAGTTTTATTTTATTTTTTTAAATCATCCCAGACTAATATTCTCTCTTTTTACTGGCCTAATGGATTGTGGGAATGCTGTGGATGTAATTTATCTTGATTTCAGCAAAGCATTTGTGAATTTTCCCCATTATATTTTGGTTGGCATTCTGGCTAAATGAGGCCTAGATGTTAATACTCTCAGGCAGATATGCAGCTGATTGGAAAACCACACTCAAAGGACATTAAAAAATGGTTCTTCATCAAACTGGAAAGAGGCTTTGAGTAGGTGTCACAGACCTCTGATCTAGGCCCAATACTCTTCTTCAACATTTTAAAATCATTCATTCTTATATGTGTGGCAGCACCTTCACTGTGGAACTACCTGCCTATTGCCATCATGAAGGCACCTTCATTGTATTCTTTTTGGCACCTGCTAAAAACAGTTTTGTTTATACAAGCCTACCAAGATGTGTAGAATGTGTTCTGTTTTACTGTTAATTTTGAATTATTTAAAGTTGTTTTATGATTTTATTGTTTCATTCTCTTCATAAGCTGTTTTGGGATTTTTCAGAATAATTATCAAGCTACGTATAAATTTAATGAAATAAATAAAAAAAATATGAAGTAGAGGAGGAGTTCCTTATTGAGTTCATAGATGACACAATATCAGGAGGGATAACTAGCACCATGGAAGAAAAGAATAAAATTGAAAATGACCTTGATTGAATGGAATACTTGACCTGCAATGACCAAAATAAATTTCAACAGAATCAACTGCAAAGTTCTACACTAAAATGGGTGGCAGGTGAGAGGAATCAAATGTGTAGGTACAGGATGGGGGATACTTGTCTTGGTACTAATACTTGTGTAAAGAGCAACAGAATTTAGTTAAACATAAGCTGTACATGAGTTAGCTTCAGTTATAGAACTGTAGCTTCCAAGTCGTAAGAAACATTTCCTCTTTATTCTGCATCAGTCAGACCTTATATGGAGTTCTGTGTCCAGTTTTGAGCGCCACTTTTAAGAACAATGCAGACGACAGCTCGAGAGGATGGCAACAAGATGGCGTTAGAAAAGAAAGTTTGAAGTAACCAGGAATGTTTTGCCTGGAGAAGATGTGATAGCACTTGTCAAATACTGGTAAGAAAATCTTTTTAATGGAGCAAAACAAACCATGGAGCCCTGTTCAGACTGCTCCAGAACTGGCATGAAGAATATTCACTACCCAGTGGAGTGCATTTCACCCCTGCCTAAATGGTGACAGAAAAGGCTCTTTTGAAACTACATTTGAGCAAAAGTTGGCTGGACACTTTTGATCACAGGTGGATCAGGGACTGATTCAAGTGGGAGCAACTCTGACTTGGATTGCAGAGAGGCAGATGATCTGTGGAAGTGTTTTATGAGATGAGGGGGCAGGGACAGCCCCCCCCTACACAGACATATAGATTGGATTATTTATTGCATCCTTGTGGTGGAATAAGCATGTCTGTAATCTTAAATCCTATAATGGTTTAAGCCCTTCAAACCGCTGATGCTGTTGCCTATTCACCAGTGGTATGCGATCACGTGGAAATTGCTGTAGAAGTTGTTGTGCATGTATTATGGTCAAATGACTAAAATAATATCAGTGGTGAAATGCCAGCTGCTGTCAAAAGAGTGTAATGCATCTGAGGCATTAAAAGTATATTGTATGTTTTAAAACATTGCAGAGATTTGTGTTGTGTGCCTGAATGATAAAAGAAAAACAATTGCAAGGTCTTGAGCTGTAAAGCTTTTGTATATTGTGAGCTTTAGAGCTTGGAGAGTTGGTGGAAGTATTTTCCCTCATCCAAAGCACTGGAGTTTTATAGCTGTCACTAAAATCCAAGAGAAAGTATTAGGGAAATACAAAAAGCTGAGTTGTTTTTCATATTATTCATGTAGATGACATCTGAAAGTCGAATGAACTGCTGTCTCCTTGAAAGCTGTCAGTCAGACTGACAAGAAAATCCCACAGCACTTAGGGCCTGTCAGTCTCTTCTTCCAAGGATAGACGGGTATCAGAGCACATACGAGGCCTGTGTTTACATAATGTGAAAATGTTTAATGGTGAAAGTAAACATCAATGCACATATAGAGGTTGATTATGATTCTAACAGATCCTTGTCTGCTGTAAGCATTTGCCACAGAAACCCCAAATATACAGGCAGGACTTTTTTTCACTCAGAACTCTCTGGAACTCAGTTATGGCACCTCTCAAGTGGGTGCCATTGCCATTATAAGAGAACAAGGGAGGTGTTTGTGGTCTGTTACCTTAATGTTACCAATGTTTGTTGTTTCAACCAAAAGGATCAGGACTTGCATGAGCAGAATGCTATCCAGTTTGGGCGTTGTGCCATGGCGCCTGGAATGTGTGGCTGGTGTCTCCTGGTTGTTGTTTTTTTGCCTCAGATGTCGTATAGGCCTCTGTTTTAGCATTTTTAGTAATTTATAAGAATCTCTAGTTGTTTGGGGTATATTTTGGAGGAAGGTAGCCCATGGGGTTGTAGGTGGAATATCTCTCAGATTTAGGTTGAAATCACCTTCCAAGATTGCTTCCCCTGCATAGAAGGAGAGGATTTTTGTTAGTGTTTTCTGGATGAATTTTAATTGCTTTGAGTTTGGGGCATATATGGAGCCAATTGTCAGTTTAGTTTTGCCAGCTCTAGCCCATGGATTAAAAGCCAAACATGAATTTGCACGGACCTTTTGGCCTTGTATGTTGTACAGCAATGCTTCCGGTTTATAAAGGATTTTCACTCTAAATAGCTGCTAATAAGTGTACTAAACCAGAAATCCAGCATGGACTTGTACAGTCTAAAGATACCAATTGGCCTGTCTTGATAGGTTCAACTGTCCACATGCTGACATGAAACTTGTTCAAGGCTGGGAGTAAACTGAGGGCATCACACTGTTGGTTGCTAGACAGTTAGTTACATCTTCCCAGTTGCTCACTAGTACAATGCAAAAGCAATAAAGGATGTTTGTACATCATTTTTCATGTCCCTTCTCCCCTTTTTATAAATAAAGTTTTTTGTTGCAATGCATTGCTGTAATATTTTCCTTTATTGTTAATGGCCACATTTGCATGTAACACTAAACCATGGATTAGCACTGTGGGCACAAGCAGGAAGGAGTCACCATAGATCTTTGGCTCCTGCATGCCCTCCTCATCTTCCCATGCAGCAGGGTTGAGTTTCAGTTCCCACAAAAACTGGTTTGTTACATGCAAACCAGCAATTGTGGCTGCACAGAAGAAGGAGATGGGGGAGTATGGAAGCTTGAGCCTTGTGGCAGCTCCTTCCTATGCATGCATGTAATGCTAAAACTTGGTTTAGTATTAAGTACAAATGTAGCCATTTTGTGGCTGATGACAGTCCCATTAGGTAGCCAGCGAACTGTGTTCATATGTGAGAGACAAACCACAATGGGTAAGCCGAGAAGAAACCCAGGGAGATTGTAGCAAAACACAGACACTACAGTAAGCACTCAGGAGCAAGCGCACCATGAATGATTCCTAGGCTTCTCACATCCAGAGTAAGTTATCAAAAAGCCTTGACATGAATTCCTTCAAAAGGCAAGCTCTCAAGTTTCTAATGGCACTTAAATTAACAGTAAAAAAAAAGTTAACAGAATATTATTATACTTTGAAATAGAAGAAAATCAAATATTTGACATCAGAATAAAGAAACCATTGAGGAAGAAAGGTGCTGAGTAAATTTATCCATGTCTTTTCACAGCTTTTATACAATTACCACGGTGTCCCCTAATGAACTAAAACCAAGCAAGGCCAGAAAGTGACTTCTGGACTGCTTTTCAAAAACAATGAGCTTTTCAAATCACTGAGATGTACTTATACTAATGTTCCATTTTCAAAATGAGAGGTGCCAGCCTGAATCAGGCATTCCTAGAAATCACATCTTTGACCAAGGGGTCCTCACTCCATTTCACACAAATCCCAGATGTGTAATCTCATAAATATGTAAACTGGGTATTGCATCTGCAGCAGTGAGGGAAGCACGTTTTATACGTGCTCAGAGCAGTCACTTTATCTCACACATTCCAGGACTGGACTCAGACATTCACAACAAGTTCTGGTATCTGGCCTTGGCCAGATATTGGAATGGGGGGGAGGAACCACTGCATCATGGCAGATGCTTAATGGAATTGTCTTCATTGTTATGAACCACAGTTATGATCTGCAGGAACACGATCCAGAAACCTTTCTGAAGTAGGTCTGATTCATATCAGTGGCTGGATATAAGCTATGCAGGCCACCTTGAAAAATGTACACATGAAATTCACTAAACAACATTTCTCATGGCCTAAGTCCTAGTGTCAAGACTGAACACTGGCTAGCTATACCTCACGTTAAGCCAGAGCTTATAAGGCCCTGAGTAAGCCTGACCTTTCAAGGGTTTGATTCCGCTCTACCAACAGAAAGCTTCTGAGTATATTGAGTAAATGAGCTATGAAGAATCCCAAGAGTTAGTGATAAGCCATTTCGTGTGCTGTGTTCCTGATAGCTCCAGGGAAAGTGCAAGCACTTGACCACACTCTAAATTTAGTCGCTGGGGCAGGACATTTCAGATCCTTCATGCTCTGTGTTGCAGGCATTGAGAATTATGGACAGTCATTTATTAGCATATTATTTATTACTATCATATATAGCAGGGATGGAGACCATCAGGCCTAGCTGCCAAATGTGGCCCTCTAGACATCTCTGTCTGGCCCCTGGAACCCTTCCCAGGTTACCCCTGCCTTCCTCAGATCATACTGCTACTTCACACCCAAAGCCTGGCTGGAATGTGTCATTGAACTCTGGTGATGCTTTTGTATGAAGGATAGAGGCATATGAATGTGTGCAGAAACTTGCCTATTGTATTAAAAATGTTTGCTTCATTTGTTGCCCTGCCCACTTTTTCCTTAGACTGAAAACGTTTCCCCACCTTTGATATATACTGATAGTGAGCTCTCTGATGCTGGTCTTGATATAGTGTTCTCTTGAGTGCTGGCCTTGATTTAGTCAAAATGGCATTATCAAATACAGCTTTCAGAAAAAGAGAGCGGTTATTTGAGCCACCCCTTCTATTTGTGTGGCTTCTGAAGCCTTATTCTGACCATTTTCCAGCAACAATACTTTTAATCAGTTATTCTAGAGCAGGGGTGAACAAACTTTTTACTCTTGGGGCCTGCATTCCTTTGGGGGTAACCTTCCAAGAGGCTCATGGCAGAAATTAGTAGTGTTGGAATGAAAGGTAGGTGGGGTTGGAGCCACCCTCCTTTCTCTCTGCCCCCCCCCCACTTTTCTTCTTGTTTTTCTCCCTCCAGGTCACCTGCCTGGAATTAGACTA
This sequence comes from Podarcis bocagei, assembly GCF_964188305.1. NCBI lineage: Eukaryota > Metazoa > Chordata > Lepidosauria > Squamata > Lacertidae > Podarcis > Podarcis bocagei. Next base: position 30,140,103 of record NC_138133.1, read on the forward strand.
AGGATCACATGTGCCCAGGTTGCACAACCCTGCTCTAGAGTAACTGTGAAGTCAAGAGGACCATTTTGGTGCAAGTGGTTTTAGGCGTGTGATTAGCCTGGTTAGTGCTGTGACAACAACTGAGATCTGGGATTAAACGTGCATCTTCATTACTACCTGACATTCATAATAAGAGGCAAATATTAACCACGACTAATTTAGACCATCCACAGAATCAGCTGAGTGAGCACATGCCAACACCCTTCTCCAGAAGAGTTCTTCATTATCTATGAAAATCACAGGATGTTACTACTACCCTGTATGATTTTTTTTATTTAAAAAACTGACTTCTAATTAACATGGTTTGAATTTTATAGACTTCTATGAGACCATGAAGGGTAATCTAATGCATTTTGCCAGGTAGTGAAATTGTGCAAAGTTTAAATTTTTAAAAAGCAGAAGTATCTGTCCTCAGTGTTTGAATTAGAAAATGGTGGGCAGTTAGGGGGTGTTAATGGAGGAGGAGGAAGTGGCAGGAGAAATGGTACTTGAAAGGCTCCACTCTCATGAAACAGCCCAGACATACCCAGACCAGTCCTACTCCCATCACTACTACCCGCATTAAAGGGGAGACCCTCTCCTAACCCAGAAGGAGTGAGGTGGACTCAGCTTTATCACTGGCCTGCTCCAGTGTTCTTCAGCACAAACCGTCATTCCACGGCTAAACGTTGCACTACATGATTTTGATTTCCATGTATCATTTTTGTTGCCAACAAATAATCTTTTTTTGAAAACCCTATAATCTGTACAAAATGCAACTTCACCACACTGACCCAACCTCCATCTGGTGACTGAGTTGGGAAGGGTGAAATGCAAGCAAGGCCATCCCACACAGATGGCATTCTATTAATATACACGAGTGATCCCAAGGAGGCATCTTCTTTTAAAAGTGAAATGCTGCAATCTTGCCGTTGCATCAAAGGGCTCTTGCCATTTGAGCTTTTGGAGGATCCAAGCTGTTAATTAGGAATTCCAGCTGCCAGTTCTATCTCATGGCATATTGTTGTGTTCTTGTATTCTAGACTCTCGTGCTTGCATACACTCTGGGCCAATAAAGTTTGGAAAAGTCTTAGCATCTAAGGATTGAGGATTTGCTTTTTTTGTCATATGCAGCCATGCCTTGGTTTAACAAAGAGCACGATAGAAGTTTGAGTTTTGGCTGTGACTTCTTCTCTGGGTTGTGACATGCCTCAGTAGGGGGGGAGGGAAAGTGTGACATGACTAACTTCGCTGAGAAGGATGCCACATGTCTCGAAATGCTGTAGCTTAATCTCACATTTTTTATAAATTCAGTTTCCATTCTGTTGTATGTGTGGTTTCAAACTTTGTGTTCTGAAGAAGTTTAACAAGAAAGTACATTTTATATTCAGCTTGTTTTGTTTTGTTTTGCTTTACGTTTTGTCTTGTATGCTACAAGGCAAAGGCTCTTTCTGGGGTTTCAAGATATGCCTCTCCCTGTTTATTTCCTTCATCAATACACGTGGCACATCCCAGATTAATCCCTTGCAGACACTTGACTCTCACACTTCTAGTTTTTGCTAATTCTCAGTTAGCAAATAGGATACTCTCACTGAGGATTACCTTTTCGCTCTTCCTGCTGAAACCTATAACCTTCTCCCAAAGAAATATTACTTTGTAAGATGTTCTTGTTACTTAAGGATGAGGTTAGAGCACTGATATCTTTGCCAGGTTGTATCAGTCATAGTGTTCCAGCTATGTGGGCTCTGGTTGGGAACTGACCCTCTGGAGCCTGCTGTCTACCTTTATCAAAGTTGACACTCAGTAAATTACAAGCCTGTGCCGAGAGGCAAGGGACAAACACATGAGAGGCTGTTGTTAACCAGGCACAAGTCTGGGAACCTTGAGGGGTGGGGAGGAAGCCAATGAACTGCCTGGGTGGACAAAGGCAAATCAAACAGTAGGCCACATCACGGCCCAAGGATCTGTGCCATATGTCAGGAAATTTGTTGTTGTTGTTGTTGTTTAGTCGTTTAGTTGTGTCCGACTCTTCGTGACCCCATGGACCAGAGCACTCCAGGCACTCCTGTCTTCCACTGCCTCCCGCAGTCAGGCTCATGTTTGTAGCTTCGAGAACACTGTCCAGCCATCTCGTCCTCTGTCGTCCCCTTCTCCTTGTGCCCTCCATCTTTCCCAACATCAGGGTCTTTTCCAGGGAGTCTTCTCTTCTCATGAGGTGGCCAAAGTATTGGAGCCTCAACTTCACGATCTGTCCTTCCAGTGAGCACTCAGGGCTGATTTCCTTAAGAATGGATACGTTTGATCTTCTTGCAGTCCATGGGACTCTCAAGAGTCTTCTCCAACACCATAATTCAAAAGCATCAATTCTTCGACGATCAGCCTTCTTGATGGTCCAGCTCTCACTTCCATACATCACTACTGGGAAAACCATGGCTTTAACTAAACGGACCTTTGTTGGCAAGGTGATGTCTCTGCTTTCCCCTTCATGGATCACTGCCTTGCCATGGCGAAGGGGCTTGAATAACTCAGAGAAGCTATGACCTATGCCGTGCAGGGCCACCCAAGATGGACAGGTCATCGTGGAGAGTTTTGACCAAACGTGATCCACCTGGAGCAGGAACCGGCAAGCCACTCCAGTATCCCTGCCAAGAAAACTCCATGGACAAAGGCAACAGGCATATGTCAGGAAATACTGAGGCATAAACTGAGAGCCTTTGGGTTTGTGTGTGGCTGCCCCATGTGGTGAGCCACTGAATTTGGATGTGGGAGTGTAGTATCGTTAGGCACTGGACTTACCCTGCCATTCCAGGTTGACTATTAGATCTTCTCAGACAGAAAAGAGTATAAAAGTTTTTTTGTTTTTGTTTTTTGTTTGCTTTTGTTAAGGCTTCGCAGAGGAGCAAGGTTTTCTTGAGCCCTGGTTCATTCCTATATCCTTTGGCTGAATCATGGATTCTTCCTCAATCCTTTCTCTTGGTTTTACTTTGGTCCTGACTTGATTATTGGTTTGCTCCATGGCTGCTGGCTCATCTCAGACTGCCGCCCGATGCCCAACCCTGGCATCTTGATAGCTTACCACATTGGGCAGCAACATGTAAATCTGAGGCATCCTCAGTCCTAGCTAAAAGAGCTTGGTCTTTATACTCCTTCATCTTATGACATTAGTCAGGGCTGCTTTCCAAGGTACGTAGGCTACTCACCCTATGAACAGTGAAACATGAGGATTTGTACCCGTGCCTGGTCAAAAAATCCCAAGAACAGGATTTTCAAAAGGGCACTCACATAGCCATTTATGGGATCATTCTCCCGAATGCAAGTTGTTATGAGTCCTTAGCAGCTGAGGGAGAGCATTTTTCCATTCCTCTGCTTTTGTGCTCAGGATTCCAAGTAACAGTGCAGGAACTTGTTCTTGGAATGCAGCATAAAATCTGTATCAACTGAATGTGGGAAAGACGAACAAGATCTATGTGTGGATCTTAAACTCTTGAATAGTGAATAGTACTTGGATGCTATTGTTTTCTCTGCTAGTGGTTTTATTCTGATGTTGTTTTAACTTTTTCTTCTTTTGTATTTTTATTTCCAATGGTGTTTTTTTAAAAATTACGCTGCCCAGAAACCATATTGTTAATGGGTGGTATAAAAATGCTGAAAGTAAGGAAATAAATATCCTTACTCAGATATTTATCCTTACACAATAGTCCTGAATTAAGCAATACTGCAGTTGACTGTGCTTGGTGCCTGAATTCCTTTTACAGAAGATTAGTACAAGAAAATTAACGGCCCATCATGTCTACAATATAAGTTAGTGAACTTTGTAGTTTCTGCTTGGACCTGCCATACTTAGTAGGGATGCCATGACGTTCAATTGAGAGGTGTCATTTCTGTATAAGGTGGGCCTAGTTGTTTTGACCCCTCACCAAGGTGAGAACACACTTCCTAAGAGGAATCTCAGGCATGTTGTGATGCTGTATGGTTGCAGTCATTGACATTTGTCAGGCACTATGCTTTGTATATTTTGTCCTGAGTGGATGCCTTTTTGGATAGGCTGTGTTGAGCTCAGTGATCACCCAATGTCATGTGTCCTGCCTCTTAGCTTGGTATTCTCCCATATGTGGGACTGCACAGAGATTGTGAAGAAGAAAAACCGGTTCCTTACTGTGGTCCTTCAAGCAGTGATCCATATAGTCACACAACCCACCCTCCTTCCCTGTTGTGGAGGCCATTATGACTTGGTTTCGCTTGAGTGCTTTCTTATATAGCTGCTCAAATGATCTTTTAGGAACTGGGCGGGAAGGTGAATGCACAGCTTTTCAGCATGTGTTGTGAGGGATGGGAGCAGACTTCCCACCAAAACTTTTAAACACCCCACTCTAGAAGTTTCCGCACTTTGCACAGCTGCACAAACACACACACTTATAGAACCGTATCAACAGCCACTCAAAGAACCACAGTTACGGGTGAGCAACCTGCTTTTGATTGCTAAGATAAAAAGATGATGAAATAGTTCTTGGTTCTTTTGAATGAAATATGAAGAACTGGATAAATGTTACACATTCCTGTTTCTTCCTACCCAGGTGCAGGATCATGTAGTAGATTATGAAGTCTACTAGTTGTGGTGTGGTGCTTTAATAGGAACTGTTGCTTTTGTATATGTTTTGTTAGCTGTTCTGAATAACCTTTTTAGGGCCGAAGCTGCTGGATATAAATAAATTTAAAAATAAATAAAATGTAGTGGCACCCATCCATCATCTGCCATGATTATAGTGTTTCTGAAGTGCACAATGTTCACAGTCTCTGATGCAGCTGTTTGGTATACAGAGGATGTCTGTCTCAAAGGTGGAGTGATGCAATGCCTGGGTGTTCTTCAGCTTGCCTAGGATAAACCTGTAACGACAATTCACAAAGAGCATTAATTGTACTGAGGTACAGCCACTTGCTCAAGCTGGAATGTTGATCACCTACATGCTGCAAATGTACAAATGCACTCTGGTAAGACATAATATCTTCTAACACAAGCTGCCCAAACATCTGTGGCAGTGCTAAAGAAAACATGGGAATAAATGGTGGGGGTGGGGTGGAGAACCTGGAGATGAATATTTCAGCAAAAACGTGGGAAGAAAGGCAACACAACTTGCTCTCAGCCTTCTGTACTGTATTCCATAAATTAGCACAGTATAAATTTATATAGGTTTACACCATATAGACTTAAGCTAAATAAATATTCAGTTCTTAGTTTTGTGTAGTAGGCATAAGTAAGTGGTACATATGTTTGTTCAAGTTTTGCGAACTACCAGAGAACTATTTTTTTGAAAAAATAGTAAATTCATTTCAGTAGTCTGGAACAAGTCAGGTTGTTGTAAGGCTAAAACTCTGCTCTGAGTCTTTGGAGGATGGTTGTGATTTCAGTGTAGCAAACAGATTATAAAAACACACACACTGGAGATTTTTGAAGTGATTAAATTGTGAGGATTGCTAGAGAATTGTCTGTCTGAAGTAGGAAGACCTCATTACAGAAAGGCTTTTATGAGAATCTTGGGTGAGAGTAGTTCTAGCCTGAGATGGTGATAGTGGCTCGTATAAGGAACAAGACACAAGTCCCTGACAGGTCAAGTGATGAAGATGGAGAAAATGTTCTGATTGGTCTTCTCAGGGTTCATCTATGGATGTTGGCAATAAGGTATAGAGTAGCAGAATTAGTTTGCCCATTGTGATGCCCTTGTGGAGTTAGCTGCATCTCTCTCTCACCCACCCACCCAATTTCCTTGTCCCGAGGGAAGGGCCCTGGCAAAGGCAGTCAATCAATTCATCAATCAAATGTATTCTGCAGTCACAGACCTATTAAAAACACAACATCCAAACTGTACAATTTCTAACATAAAATAAGTTAGAATTTATGATAATAAGGCTTTGATGGACTTTTGATGACCAAATGGTCCTGGAATTAATAGTTACTGTTATGTATACGACAAGGTGAATCTTTTGAGGTACTGAACATTCTTAATAAAATCATTGCAATTTTCTTATCTAGATACCTTCCTTTAGTTCTGTATTTGATAGCCTGATCCTTAAACAATTCCTTGGAATGACATTCCGTTAATTTTACTAGGTTTCCCTCTAAGTAACTGTGCTTTAAGACAGCATACTTAGAATAATTGTTGCCCTCTTTAATTACTTTCATCGGCATCAGGAAAGATGCAGATTATCTGGTGGGTGGGTGTTTCCATGAAGAGTCACTTATTTAAATTAATCAGATAACCCATCCCGCAGCAGAAATAAAGCAAGTAGTGTCTATATATGTCCACTAAACGTTCAGTAGTCTGTGTCATCTCTACTGTTTATCCAGTTGCCTTTAGTGTGGAAATATCAGACATAGCAGTTCTCCCAGAGGGAATTCTACTATTTCCTGACTTAAGCTGAGTTAGGCACACTGTATGTCCTTTCTCAACATTTTCATATTTAGTCTTCTACTTTCTGTCAGTCGCTGGAAATACAGAGATGCACCATGATTTAAAAGAAACAAACCAAAGCCAATGGGAATAAAGCAGAGCCAAACTAACCAAGGCCAATGAGAAAAGTATAGTATCAGATGATTATAAATTTAGGTTGGGGACATTAAAAGTACCGTTTGATGTACCTGAAAGCTTTTGTTGGAGATTTTGTTGGATTCCAGTTCCCATCAGCTCCAGCCAGAATGGCCAATGATCAAGGGTGATGGGAGTTGTAGTCCAGCAAAATCTGGATGGCCATAGGCTCCCCATCCTAGCTATAAATTGAAAAGCATACAACCTTCTGTTTTTATTTAAACAAAAATTACCAATATATCCAGTATTAGAAACCGAGGTGCAATCAACTCTATCCTAAGCATATATTTCTATTAGTTGTCAAATACTTAAAAGTAAAATAAGAATGTTATTGGATTGGGAGGTTGGTTTGGATGATGCCTTTGGATCTCAGTCAAGCCTGTTATTTTATATCTCTATGACTGTAGTTTATAGTAGAAGGGACTGCTGAAGTGGTCAAACCAATGGCCTTAGCCTGACTAACTGACTGGCTAATGACCTTAGGTGGACAAGCACCCTATCTGCATGACTAAAGAAGAAGAAGAAGAAGAGTTTGGATTTGATATCCCACTTTATCACTACCCGAAGGAGTCTCAAAGCGGCTAACATTCTCCTTTCCCTTCCTCCCCCACAACAAACGCCCTGTGAGGTGAGTGGGGCTGAGAGACTTCAAAGAAGTGTGACTAGCCCAAGGTCACCCAGCAGCTGCATGTGGAGGAGCGGAGACACCGCTCCTAACCACTACACCACACTGGCTCTAAAGAATTGACTGTGTTGCTGTAGGAACAACTAGCTTATGGTGCTTCCAGAAGAATGGGATAATTCCAGCCCCTCACCAGGCTCTAAGAAGGAGAACAATAGGCCAAAGTCTAGTCTTTTGTTTTGTTTTGTCTATTATGAACAGGAAGCTGGAAAGAGACATGGAAGTTTAATTTGCTCTGTGTGCTGAATCCAAAGTTATGGCTTTGGGACATGCCTCCCCAACCGCTAATGGGGAAGCAAGATCTGTTGGAGCGTTAATGCTTTTAGTTCTTCTGTCTTTTGCTCAGGTTGTACATCTGTGCAAATAAAATAAAAAATCAGACACCCCTGCTTTGGGATTGAGGTGTGTGCAACAATTTAAAAACATTGAAAATGGAAACCATCAGCACTATAGCAACCCAAAGGGAGAGCAATGTATTATTAGGCCTTAGAAAGAGATCTCAAGGTTATTGCGTGCAGAAACAGAAGAGAGTTATGGATCTAAAGAAACAGCACACTCATGCTAGTCATGCATCTGCAGATCCAGTACATAACCACTGTACAGTTCAGTGGCTGTGACTTTGACTGGGCAGCTGGAGTTGGAGGGCGCTATCAGCTTTAGAATACTTTGCAACAAGCTGTACTCACACATGCTAAATAACTCTTGCAGTCCTCCGTTCACGCTAATTATAGATTGCTGATACTTGAATGGATCATGTATCTGGATAGGGAGGAGGCATGCATCTAGTTTAGATAAATAGTGGGCTTGGATAAATGAGGGAGGTAGTGCATGACAGAAGCAGAAGGCTCCAGCAACATTTTTTGGAAAATCCGTAACCTTCCTTGTCAATATTTGCTTCCTATTTGGTGAATATCCAGAAAAGTACAGAAAGGTAAAAGGACATTCAGGCAAGAAGCTTGACTAGAATACACACATTTTAAAAGGGAAAGTAGTCTGCCAGGACTATATTTAGTTTTTCTAATGTAGAAAACAGCTGTATTTTTCAAAGCAAAGTAATGTGTCGCATGAAGCGCCTGTGGCAAAGCCCACCAGTTCCTGGTGTTTATGGGTACCAGAGAAATGAAGATTTTATAGTCAAGGGGGCATGATATTCAAAGACAGTCATTCCGGATATCCACTATGTGCTTAGTGTAAGGTGCTGCAGTAGTGTTGGACTAGGCCCTGGGAGACCAGAACTCAAATCTCTATATAGGCATGAAGCTCACAATCCCTCAGCCTAACCCAGCACATAAATAGTTGTGAGGATAATATGGAGAGTGGGAAAACCATGTACTCCAGCTTGACCTCTTTGGAAGAAAGGTGGGATGTAAATGTAATAATAAATAACTACGTTTATTGAGTAGATGACTTCAGGCTTTCAGCAGGGACCTAAATTTCGTCATAACAAACTTTCATTGAAGAAACACCTCAGGGAAAATGGATTATTTTTGTTAACCAAAATAAGAATGCAAATCTATTTTCTATATTCTCCAGAAATCTGTAATGTTATAGCTGAAGCACGCTATCACTGAGTAAATTTTATTTCATTGAGTAATTAACTGCATCAAATTTTCCTTGCAAAAATATATATGTATATTTAATCCTTTTTTATTCTGTAAAAAATTACTGGTTTGGCCTGGTTTATAAAAGAAATGCAAATTCCCCTGGCACTAAAATAGTAATTTTGTTTAGCAATTTTTTGTTCTGTTAAAATGTATCCATTCTTTTCTTTCTGTGTTGGTATTAACTAACAGTCTAATAACTGGTGTTGTGGGATGCACACATTCAGCTAAGACTCAATAGTGAAATATATTTGAATATCTAAAAGTGTGACGGTGATAATACATAACAATTGTGAATTGGCTTTTTTTCTTGTTTAGTAATGTAATTAATTTTTTAGGAAACATTCTCTCAACGTACCTTTGATATTTATGCTACTGAATTACTTCTACAGCTTTAAGTTTAGAGAAAATATGCTATAACATAACAGTTTTAACAATATGTTAATGGTAAGTAAAAATTTATCAGTTTTAGAGTTAGACCCATAAATAGTAGCAGTTGCCAGGGCATTACCACATTCACCTCTACATAGTTCCAACCTTATTTCAAACATTGTGATATATCAAAATATTGTGATGTTTAAGGTAAAGGGACCCTTGACCATTAGGTCCAGTCATGACCAACTCTGGGGTTGCGGCGTTCATCTCGCTTTATTGGCCGAGGGAGCTGGCGTACAGCTTCCGGGTCATGTGGCCAGCATGACTGAGCCGCTTCTGGCGAACCAGAGCAGCGCACGGAAACACCGTTTACCTTCCCGCCGGAGTGGTACCTATTTATCTACTTACACTTTGACGTGCTTTCGAACTGCTAGGTTGGCAGGAGATTGTGATGTTTAGCTGGTGATATATTGTGATGTTGAAAACCAGATACCGCCTACTATAGATAACATTAAATTGGATTACCATCTAGACTAAGGTTGTGTATATACCACGGGCAGTGCTGTTTTTCTAGAAAAGGAGGTGCCAGAACTCACCATGAACGCCTCTTGTTCTCTCATAATAGCACATGGCGCCCACCTGAGAGGCGCTGGAAATGAGTTCCAGTGAGTTCCAGCTGAAAAGAAGCCCTGGGTTGCATACCACTTTTGTCAGTGCAGGGATTTCTTTTTGTGCAATAGAATATTTCCCCCCTCATCTCCCTTCAAGCATCCCTTAAATTTGTTCTAGGGGTTCCCCTAACCTAAGGTTACCAGATTTTTTTCCAATGAATCCGGGGAAACTTTTCAACTTCAATGGATTTTGTATGGGGACTGATTTGTAAATCTGGGGACTGTCGCCGGGAAGCGGGGATGTCTGTTAACCTTATCCTAACCATCCAGAGCAAATTTGGGGATTGTGTGGGGGTAGGGAGAATAGGGGAAAACCCTGCATATTTCTGGACTGTAGGGTGTTGGACTAGACTAGATGATTCTCAGGGTTTCTTCCAACTCGTCAATTCTATGATTCTATGATTAAATGGTTCAGGTGGGCAAGAGCCCAAGGTTTAGAAACTCATGATGGAAACACAAGGTCTCGCAACCGCTCTGAGTGTCTCCTGATTCATGGGCAGAGGCTTGAGGCCCTTTATGCACACACACATGATTTACACTAACCATTGTGTGACCTTTTAAATTAGCTTAGAGCAGGAATGGGGAATCTGCGACGCTCCTTATGTTGTTGGACTACAACTCCCATCATCCCTGGCCATTGGCCATACGGGCTTTGACTGATGGAAGCTGGAGCCCATTCAACATCTTAAGGGCCACAGGTTACTCATCCCTGCTTAGAGACTGAGCACCCTCTTGCTGCACTACCACTTCTGGTGGGTAGTGTTATGTACTGAAGTTCTCACCCTGGGCCAGCAGGGGGATACTGTAGATAGTTATGCAAATGAAGGATCGAAAGTGACGTTCAGTGATTGGATAGTTTGTATGCAAATGAAGGATCGAAAGTGACATTCAGTGATTGGATAGTTACAGAAAATGGTTACTGTTGCATTCTCGTGGAGCTCTATATAAGCAGGCTGACTGAGCTCCTCAGTTCAGTTCTGTTCCAGCTTACAAATAAAGAGCTGCTTTGGAAGAATCGCTGTGTCATCTGATATGTTCGCCCACAACTTAACAGGTAGCTCATCCGGCCTCCCCACCCACCCCAAGGTGTAATACACTAACAAGACACCACTAGTTTATTTAACTGTTGGCAGCTTTTAAATGTGTTTTCTTTAGTTCTGCACTCCTCCTCTCTAAAACTGGTACGAATAAAGCAAATGTTGTTTTTCAGTAGCAAATAGCTATGCTTTTGAAGCAAAACTTCCTTCCCCATCCATTACATGATCAAGAATGTAATGTGCTTTCCCTCCCAAACACACAAACCGGGGAAATATGAATGCTATTTATGCTCTCATTTAATCAGTACAAAACAAGATATTATCTTGCTATTATATACACCAAACTAAAGTACATCTGTCTCTTTCCATGAAATCTAGCGCTCCAGGTTTGTTTTTTTTCCCCCTTCAGAGGTGAAAGAAAGCCAATTTTGCCCCCCGCAGGAATCTTTGAAACTGCATTTGGAACATTATTCAAAATGTCTATGCTTTTAAAAAACATACTCATGGTATAATTACAGTGATTGAGAATGCTATTTTAAAAAAGAGGCATTTACATTTGTCTCTGATACCTTACTCTCAGTAGGTTTTGTTAGATATTTATGAAGTTCTAAAAGGAAACAGATTTACCTGCTGACTCAGTCAAAAGCAAAAGTGCAACTATTATAAGTATTCCTAAACCTGCTGTGGTTTTTATGTTTTTTATGTTTTTTTAATCCTTACAAAAATGTTTAAGAGGAAAGTGCAACATTTGAGGATAGAAGGTTCCTCAAGGCCAGAAAATGTCTGCAGTTCTTTCAACAGCCATGTTGGGATCCTCTGGGTAATAATATAGAAACACAGGCAGGGAAATATAGCACAGTGCTCTCCCTTTTCCCGGAGTATCAATGGAAGAGGGTTTGGATGCAGTGGGGGTGGGTGGATGGAAGAGAGATGGCTATGTGGGCGAATGCAAGCAAGGTGCAAACACCATATTTTTGTGCCTAGTACAAACTTGTAACACAGGCTGCCTCCCCCACACATACTATGTTCCTATTGCACGTATACAACCTCATGAGTCATGAAAGAAAAGTTTCTATTTTAATTCTGAAATTACATTTTTGACGTTTCTTAAAATACACCATGGTTCATCCTACTTTTGCTATTTTTGTTTGACATAACATTGAGCATGAAGAGTCCTGCAGTTACTTTTTATTAGTCCTTATAAAGGTATTTAGCATCCTTACTGGATGTTTAAAAACAAAAAACAAAACATAAGCAGCACAGTGACAAAAGATGGTATTCAAAGCTAGTCCAATTCAGAGTAGACCCACTGAAGTTAATAAACATAACTGACATAGTTTCATTAATTTGAATGGGTCTACTCAGAGTAGGATTTAGCTAAATATAATCCAGGCATTCTAAAACAGACCAATCTATTTTAAAGCTTTCTTTTTCTGATCTTCTTCACTGCAAAACAAACTTCTCTTTGAAAGTTCTTGTTCAATAGCTAGGCAGCCCCATAGTGAAAAGACTGTGCTTGCCCCATAGTAAAAACCCTGCTATTTTTGATGAGTGCAAGTTATAAATACTACCAGTGGCATTGGCTCCCACTGTCTTAAGGTAAAGATCAATGTTCTCAGTTGCAATACAGTCATACCTCTGTTTACGTAAACTTCAGGATGTGCACGTGGCAAACCTGGAAGTATTTTACCAGGTTTCACCGCATGCACAGAAGCGAAATGGTTTTTGACCTTCTAGGGGGACAGTGGACATGATTTTCTCCACTCAACAGCTTCAATAAAAATGTAGAGAGCAAAACCAGCCCCTGTATATGACATTTATTTACCCAACTAAAGCCTTTGACACTAAATTGTAATGCCCTGTGGACTCTCCTTCTGAAAATTGGTTGCCCAGATAAATTTGTGAACATCCTTTGGCTCCTCCATGATAATATGACAACAACAACCACAGACAATAATGACTCTCAAAGTGAACCATTCACAGTGGGATCAGGTGTTAAACAGGGTTGTGTTATCGTCCCCAATCTATTTATTATTTTCATTGCTGTGATCCTACACATTGTAAAAGGGAAACTCCTTACCAGGGTAGAAATCGTATATTGAACAGATGGAAAGCTCTTTAATCTGAGTAGGCTGAAAGCAAAGAGTAAGGCTGTGATAACTTCTGTCATAGAGCTTCAGTATGCTGACGACAACGTAGTGTGTGCACACTCAGAGGATGACCTCCAAACCATCCTAAATATATTCACAGAAGCTTATGAAAAGCTTGGCCTATCACTCAACATCCAAAAAACCAAAGTGCTGCACCAATAAGCACAAAACAACCCCTCTGCAACTCAATGGTGTAACGTTGGAAAGTGTCAATCACTTCTCCTATCTGGGCATTTATATCCACAAGGGCCAATATTGATGCTGAAATCCAGCATCGCCTGAGCTCTGCAAGGGCAATTTTCTGCCTATTGAAGTGCAGAGTGTTTGAGGACCGGGACATTCAAAGGGAAACCAAAATGCTTATTTACTTTAGCTGAGATTCCTGCATTGCAGGGGGTTGGACTAGATGACCCTTGGGTCGCTTCAACTCTATTATTCTCTGGTTCTATTATTTCAAACTGGAAGTTGATATAACTAAATAACACACCCATTTAGTAGTTCCTCATCAAGAAGCAGTTGTTGATAAGCTCGACTTCTATGAAGGCTATGTACACATCCTATACCTTTAAAGTCCTTCTTGAAGGAATTATGGGCACTGTAGTTTACCCCTCACATAGTTACAGTTCCTATAAACCCTTAACAGACAACAGTGCCCAAAATTCTTTGAAGGGAAGAATGCACTTCCAGTGTGCTGGTTCATATACACATTGTATATGAAGCTATAGTTTGGAGAACACTGTCTACTCAGTTAAGAAGGCAAATAATTTTGGGACAGGGAATATAAATTCAGTTTTGTGATCTTGAATGGCAGTCCCTTAGTTATCTCTGCAAACCTTTACAAATCTATTTCCCTTAACCACTGGTGCAATCAGAGTGGTCTAGTGAGAAAACCAGACTGGTTCCAGAATACCTTCTTTCTCCAGATACTATATATCTCCTTTTCTACTTCATTGTACAGTCTCATGCAGCACTAGTAGGAACTGAACAAAAACTGAAGATCTACATCTGGACTCATGTGGATCTTGGCTGCCACCCCATCTAGTATTCCCAGTACTGGAGTAAAGATCTGCTTGCTCCAAGAGTTCTTCCAATGACCTCAAGCAGAGTAAACAAATGTGCTGCCAATCCAATCTCAATTCTTGTAGCCAGTTCTAGCCCATCAAGGTTAGACCTTTTCCTTGCATCACCCACAAAAGTACATTCTTATATGTATGTCACTGGCAGGAATACCCTGCTGCTCAGGAGAATAGTCTCGCATATTGGTTGTAAATGGTGATCACCCAACATTTACAGGTAAAAGGTAAAGGGATAGACTCTTACTGTGTCATCCTGACTTTCCTCAGTGTGCATCTCCATCAGCTTTCCCCCCACCCCATGGTTAACATTGTTGATTCAGTAGTTAATTGGAGGCTGTTCACTGAGTAAGTACATCATTGCATTAAGTACTCCTTGTGATGACATTGCCAGAAACTGTTGGTCAACCTTTATGGGGGACTCTAGACCAGGCATTGCCAAACTTGGCCCTCCAGATGTTTTGGGACTACAATTCCTATCATCCCTGACCACTGGTCCTGTTAGTTAGGGATGGTGGGAGTTGTAGGCCAAAAACATCTGGAGGGCCAAGGTTGAGGAAGCCTGTCCTAGATGGATCAGGGAAGAGCTGTGTACGTCTGTGCCAGCAACTTACATGTTGGCCACCTTTGTGCCTCTCCACATACTCTGACCACTCACTCTCTCGAACAATGCATCACCAAGCTTGGTATAGTTTTATCCTAAGTCACCAGTGGAACAAGTTGGAAGATACCCAGCATAAGAGGGTGAAAATGATATTGGAAACAGGGCAGGGTCTGGCCTGGCTGGACAAAAGTAGAACTATAAAGATGGAAAGTGAAACTAGACAATATGACCCCTTTGACCCCTAAGGATTCTTACTCCCTGGGCAGGCAGCACCCACAGATTTCTAAGTGCCAGCAACAGTTACTCCCTGTGACCTAAGACTTTCTTACATGGTTACTCATTTGAACAAAGCCTATCTCCTAGTTTTCAGTTACAGTCAAATAGCATATTAGATTGGAATCATCTGTCTAGATTGTACAATTTTGAACTTCAGATGGAGATTTAGTTGGAGAACTGAATGTAGTATATACAGTAAATTTATATAAACTCTCTGCACGTAGAAATCTATATTGTTGTAAGTTTGAGGGTTCTAGACGCCTGGGTTTAGTAAATGTTGGGATTTAATTAGAACTTTTATGTTAAAACGAGATGTCAGACCTATATGTATTTTAAAAACATTAATATTTTTATTTTTAAAAAATCTCAATTATAAAGAAATAAAGTGATACAGAGAAAAAAAGAGGGGAAGTGAGGGGGGAGAACAAAGATGTGTATAAGAAAGAGAAAAATATATACACAAAATTGCAATGTAATATACTCCCTTACATTCTTACAGAAATTGATATAGTGTTATTATCCTAATACATATGTAGATGTTAATAGCCTACTACATTCTTTATAAACCCATGCTCTTTATATCCTAAACTCCTAGCGAAACCTTACAGCAAATGTTACATTCTGTAAGAAAGAAAGTGCACTATTCTGCATTTCTGATTTACAAAGTGTATAACATGTGCAGTGATTCACATAGGAACGAGGAATGCTTAAGTGAGGCTCATTAAGGCATGGTAATATGAAGCCCATAGTAACTTCTTTTCCTGGAAATCTTATATGTCAGCATTAGCTGAGATTCTGGCTCTGAGTAAAGGTTAGATTTCTCTTTATTCTGTATTTTCATTATGGTTAATATTTAAGCCCTGCCGCTGGTGTGCTCAGCAGAACAGTTGGTCCTTGTGCGTCTATAAATGGCAGAGGGAGGGAGGGAGAGAGCTCTGGGTCTGTTAGAGCATGTCTGTCAGCTGTTTGAACAAGGCGAGCACCTTGATGCTGCTGGCCTTGGAGCGTGTGCAGTTCCACAGCTCTCATGCTATTTATTTATACCGGCTTTGTGATTGGTCGGGGCTGCCGTCCTCCCTGCATCCTCGAGTGACTGCTGCTGACAGGGGTATCTCTCCTCAACTGAGATTACTGTGTATGACCTACTTTGAAAATGGTGTGAACCAAGGTTCACAAATTACCTTGGAGGGATGCCATGGAGCTGGTGTGCAAAGAGAAGTCATCCAGGAGGCATTGCCAGAACAAAATAAAACAACACACACACACACACACGCACACACACACACACTGCTCTGTGTCCTTCCAGATGCAATGTGTGCATTCTTTTTCACGGGGCCTTGGTTTGACAACATATTATCTCTGTGTTATCCTTGCAGCACATTGATTTACTGCGCAGCCCTGTAAAATTAGCCGGCCTCATGCCGAGACGACACAGGTCCTCTCCATAAAGCCAAAATACGAATACTGTACAAATGACTACAGGATTTCAGGCTCAGCTGCCTACCTATCTGTGGCAGTAGCTGTGCTAGGTTAGTGGTATCTGGTGCAATCACTCAAATCAATATTATAACACAGTCCATCTGTTTGCCTAATTGTGTGTCCTGCTCTCTGTTGCTGAGATTTTCCTGTCTATCAGAAGAGACCACTTGGATATCTTGCTTGCTCCAAAGTGATTGTATTTTCCTATTTTCTTTGTGAATTTTATTGTGCTTCTGCAGACAGTTTGCGTCGAGTTTAAGGGTGATGTGAGTTTCCTTAGAGGAGCAAATCAACTTCAGCAAAGAAACTTCTCTCCCTTCCCCTTTTCTGTGTCTTAAGACATTTCAAACAGAACATGGCAACCGTTTGTGTTTGCTATCTGATCAAATAATTATCATAAGCTACAAGGTAAAGTGGTTGTATTTGTAAAGGGCAGCTATGCTGTACATCAAGAGAATTAACAAGCTTGCATGTCAAGCTGCTTTTCATAGAGAGCGAAAAATCCTTTCTTGTCTCTATAGGTCAAAAACTCCATAATAAATTAACAATGCAAATATATTTTCATTTATATCCTTACAACATTAAAATATGCCATGGCATTTTGAGCCTTTCTGAAGATTTTGTTCTAGAAATAAATTACATTCAGGACTTAAAACAATAATTTGCATTTGCGCAGTGAGTATCCAAAGCAATTCATATTCATTACCCCAGTAATCTTTATGATAATCCTATATAGTAGCTCAATATTAGATTTCTCATATTGCAGATGGGAATGAGGGGGCTGAAGGTTGTTTTTATGTTTTAAAAAAGGTTTATATACCTTGCTTTCCCACTAAGGAGTTCAAGATACATACATACATCATTAGATAAAGTGTGCCACCTTCCTATAATTCAAACCATGCTCAAGGCAGCTTGCAACATGCGAAAAAACACATAACTGCAACATAACAAACATAGTAATAATAACTAAAACATGTAAAAAATATGCAACCAAGCTGAACAGTTTCCATATAAGGCACATCCAGATCTAAAGTAAATATATAAAAAACAATCCTTCCAGCAAAAATCCCCAAACAACATCCTAGTTCAAGGGGCTGTTTAGCAGACTCAGCTTTTGTAGCTGGAGTCGGTCAGGGCCCTGCCAGGACTTACGGCCATATATACAGCCAGGTATATGGTGTTAGGAGCGTCCTACTCTCGTGTAGGACCCTGGTAGAGAAACGTGCCCGACTGGCATGTTCTCTCCCTCCTGGTTGATCATTCGGGAGCTTCAAAAGCTTTCTTCTGCCCGAACATTACAGCGACTGATGCCAAAAGGCACCAGCACACTTAGGGATCCACAGAGTGTTCACAGTTTGCGTAACAGAACCAATAGCACAGCATTTTGGCTAATCTACTTTATTTACATATAATACACTTGGAGCATTCTGACTTAGCTCCTGCCTCTTTCTCATCAGACAGCAAAAAGAGACAAGAACAAAGGACAATAGTCCCACTTCATGGAACACAGTAACACAAACATCCTGCCTCCGTCACTTCCCACACTGTGGAATGAAAACATACACCGTCATGTGATAGACAATCCCATGACTGCAGACACGGGGAATGAATCTCCAACATATGGTTCCCTCTCCTCTCTCCATTTTATCCTCACAACAACCCTGTGAGGTAGGCTAGGTTGAGAGGGAGTGACTGGCTTGTTGTCACCCACTGAGTTCAAGGCTGAGTAAGGATGTAACTTGCTCTCTGCAGTCCTGGTCTGACATTCTAAGCACATTATATTGCTCTTTCCCCACCAGAGTCTATCAGGTTCCTCCCCAATTTCTCTCAAGTTCAGGTCCTGGCTCTACCCAGGTGTCAGATTTTCTTCTTACTTCAAAAGGTAGTAGCCTTAGCAGCATAGCAAACAAGACTCATAATTGGTGAGTCCAATATGTGGGCTGGTTCCTTGAGATCTAATGTCATGCTCCAGTCTAGTGTTTTTGTAATACTAAAATCAATATATGCAGTTTTGTATATCCAAGAAAGTATGCTGTTGCTGTGTTCGTGCAGGTAAGCAAAAGTATTTCCACCTTATGCTGAGTGACAAGGCCAGCAGCTTATATGCATAATTAACTGAAAACCAAGCCATATACAGTGGTGCCTCGCAAGACGAAAAGAATCCGTTCTGTGATTCTCCTCGTCTAGTGGTTTTTTCGTCTTGCGAAGCAAGCCCATTGACGGATTAGCGGATTAGCGCTATTAGCGGCTTTTAGCGGCTTTTAGCGGCTTATCTGCTGATCGGATCAGCTGATAAGCGGCTTAGCGGCTTAGAAAAAGGGGGGGAAGGAAAAAAAACCAGCAGGAACTCGCAAGACATTGCCGTCTTGCGAAGCAAGCCCATAGGAAATTTGTTTTGCGAAGCACCTTCAAAACGGAAAACTCTTTCGTCTAGCGAGTTTTCCGTCTTGCGAGGCATTTGTCTTGCGGGGCACCACTGTATCTATTTAGCACTCACAAATATTTTGCACATTTTTTTATTTCTGTGTGTTATCTCCTGTTTTTGGTCCACTAACCCTGAAGCAGCATATTTGCAGTTTGGGAGTGCTCTTGAATTTAAACCTGCTCCTTAATGCTCAGGTAGTAGTCGTGGCTAGTTGTTTTGAAACAACTTGTCCCCTTTCCTGGAGAAACCAAGTCCAGCCAAAGTTATTCATGCTCTTGTCACTTCCAGGACAGATTTTCATCTTTTGCCATCATAAGACATTTTGAATGACCCTCAAATAAAGCTTAGATAAATGTTAATAAATAAATAATCATGAAATGGTGATAAAATCTCATTCACAGCCGAATAAGATGGTGAGAGTTTCATATAGGAACACCTTGCAGATTGAGGGAGAAATTCAACATAGTGCTATAGCAGTCGATCTGTCAGTGCAAACTTTTCAGCTTGCCAGATGGAATGATCCTCTCTTCTGCCTCCAAGCGCTGTCATGGGGGTTCTCCCAACCCTCTCAGAGCTCATTTTTGAAGGTGCAAGGAGAGGAGCAGGTGGGGGAAGCCACATTGTGCTGGCTGGCTTCTGCTAATGGGACTTATTTGTTGAATCCAGTCGGACTGCCCAATAGGGGGGCATTTCCAGTCATTAGCTGCCACTGAAAAAAATATCAGCTGGTCAGCCTTGACCATTAGCAAGCAATCCTCTTAAGTGAAAGATCATCACTGGAAGCCGACCATTTGGAGGCCAATGACAAACTTCCTGTGAACATCCATTTAGTAGCATGCTCACAGTGCATTTATAGAGGTAAGCATTTGAGGTGGTTTAAAAATAGGGGAAGCTGAGACAAAAGACCTTTAATAATTCTACAATTGGAGGGTTATCTGTTTCAGACAGTATTGACACTACCATGTCAGGGACAGTGCCTCTGCCAGTTTGCTAAACAGCTAAAAGCCTCGCAGAGGTCATTGGAGAAAGGAGGGGAGGATATGAAACAGGAGCTTGGCTTCGGATGGTCTATCTCATTAAGCGACTGGCCCAGGATCAAGAGGGCTTTGCTGTCACTGGCTGACCAGTCTCCAATACAACTTGCTGAGACACTCTGCTGCAATGCATTCTAGCTGAACAGATGTAATAATATAAATTGCCACTCTGTTGACAGCTTGGCCTGGCAGGGTCATTCATAAGTCTCAGGCGGCAGTGTACGTTTTAATGAAAATTGTTTGTTGAAGGTTTTATATATATCTATATATCTATATACACAGGGACGCGGGTGGCGCTGTGGGTAAAAGCCTCAGCGCCTAGGGTTTGCCGATCGAAAGGTCAGCGGTTTGAATCCCCGCGGCGGGGTGAGCTCCCGTTGCTCGGTCCCAGTGCCTGCCAACCTAGCAGTTCGAAAGCACCCCGGGTGCAAGTAGATAAATAGGGACCGCTTACTGGCGGGAAGGTAAACGGCGTTTCCGTGTGCGGCTCCGGCTCGCCAGAGCAGCTTCGTCACGCTGGCCACGTGACCCGGAAGTGTCTCCGGACAGCGCTGGCCCCCGGCCTCTTGAATGAGATGAGCGCACAACCCTAGAGTCTGTGAAGACTGGCCCGTACGGGCAGGGGTACCTTTACCTTTTTACCTATATATCTATATACAGTGGTACCTCGGGTTACATACGCTTCAGGTTACAGACTTCGCTAACCCAGAAATAGTACCTCGGGTTAAGAACTTTGCTTCAGGATGAAAAAAGCTTGTTGTTGTTGTTTATTTGTTTAGTTGTGTCCGACTCTTCGTGGCCCCATGGACCAGAGCACACCAGGCACTCCTCCCTTCCACTGCCTCCCACAGTTTGGTCAAACTCACGTTAGTAGCTTCGAGAACACTGTCCCAAATTCATACCTTGGTATCTGCAGATCTTATGACCTGGAGACCATGCCAACATTAATGAGCTAAATGGCAGTTCACCTTTGTCTATTTTTCTGACAAAAATGGCCCAGACGACACTATTTCTTTGCCTGGGGGGAAAAATTCACTTCGGCTACAAAATGATTCTTAAGAAAATATGCTACATTGAACTCTTCCAAAGAAACTACCCGTTTTGGTTTGGGAAACTGTCTTTACTATACATCCAGGCTGAGATTGTGTACCCTGAGCTCTGAGGTGCTGGAGATTCCAGAAGTTTATAAATACTCTTAGAAACATCACAGCAAGATGTTCTGATATAACTGGCAGGCCAATTTATGTTACCCTGATGGAGAGTTGATGGCAGAAGCAGATCTTGTTAGGCATACCCATCTAAAGAAATCTGATTCTCTGATTGGAACCAGTTTTCAAAGGAATTAAATTTTGCAGTGATTCAATAGATTTATATTTCCACAGAGGCTTGCATGGATTTTTTAATACCAGATTTTTTAATACTGCGATCATTTCCATGGCACCTTATCTACTGCAGCCTACCCCGTTTACTTTCCTAATTGTGACAGCTCAGAAACAAGCAACGCTGATAGCTTCAAAGCAATGAAAATATCCCATGGTTCTGGCAGCTGATGGGAAGTTAAAAAAATAAGTAATCCCAAAGGAAGGGCAAGATCTGTCAGAGGAGGAGAAGGAGGAACCGGAGGCGAGAAGAGCTTGAGCAAGGTTTTGAGGAAGGGATCTGTACCAGCATGGCCGGTCTAAGTAGAGGGAGAGTTAGAGGGTCGGGTCAAGGTCCTGTTGGATCAAGGTCCTGGCATCAAGGATGCACCTTCAATTGAACTAGTGTAAACAGACCCAGCCACCCCTCCCCAATAGAAGTTCACACTTGAAAGCACAGTCTTCTCGCTTGGGATGAGAATCACATGAATGGCTGGTCCCACCCATCTCAGTTAAAAGTGGAGTGGGAGGGACATGTCAGGTGTTGAGACAACATCTATAGCTACTTCTTAATCATGTCTTAGAGCTCTGCTGTAGACTTATGAATCATGTATCCTGTACTGTGGGGCTAATGCTTAGACCACATGCTGACTACTTGAATAAAGCTTTCAGGTTTCCTTAAGCTGATAGTCGGTACTGTATTTGAGAGCGGGAGCCAGGACAAGCACACTTCTGCACACTTCAGTAGGTTAATGTGTGTCACGGAATCCATTGTTAGCTATCTGTGATTTAAAAAAAAAATGCCTCACATAAATAGTTGAAGATAAATCTTCTCACTTGTCAGGCTGGCAACATTTGAACAAGTATTATTTATAAACTCCTCCAGACAGCATCTGCATGAAGTCCCCATACCTCTCACCTTTGCAGTCAAGATAGAACTAACAGTATAACCAACCAACTCCCAACTGTTACCGGTAATTTCCAACTGCCAGTTGTCAACTACCAACTTCCAACTGCCACCTCCTTTACTCAACGCCATCTATTCTTTGTGAAATACATTCCCAGTGAAATTACATTACAAATACAGTGGTGCCCCGCAAGACGAATGCCTCGCAAGACGGAAAACCCGCTAGACGAAAGGGTTTTCCATTTTTCAATGTGCTTCGCAGGACGAATTTCCCTATGGGCTTGCTTCGCAAGACGAAAATGTCTTGCGAGTCTTGAGATTTTTTTTTCGCTTTCCCCTCCCTTTTTCTAAGCCGCTAAGCCTTTAATAGCCTTTTAGCAGCTAAGCCGCTAAGCCTTTAATAGCCGCTAAACTGCTAATAGCGCTAATCCGCTAAGCCGCTAATAGGGTTGTTTCGCAAGACGGAAAAACCGCTAGACGAAGATACTCGCGGAATGGATTAATTTCGTCTTGCGAGGCACCACTGTACTAACATCAGTCACCGTAATCCAACAGCAGCTTGTGCCCCCAAAATGCGGCACACTTTCCCCACACTTTTCCTGATCCCACCTTGATATTTATCCAATGAAATCTGAACCTTCACTTCCAAATACCAGCCACAAACTTTTGCTGTCAATGAGATTTGTGTTGAATTAACTGGGCAGTCCAGTATAATGTTATAGTTCCTTTGTGCAAATAAATGCATGGGGTTGTGGAAAGCAAAACAAATGTTTATTTTCAAGATTAATTTTAAAACCCAACTACAAATCCTTCTATCTCCAAAGTTAAGTTTCTGCCATGAGACAGCATTTGTTGTTATTTTCCCTTAGACCCAAAACACAATATATTGATGTACTACATCAACACTATAGTGTTCCTTGGCTTTAGTGAAATTCTTCATGACATCCTGTCAGAACTGACACAAGAGTGCCCAAGCCACAACCCACACCAGATCAGAGAAACCACCAGAATCTACCAAGCACTCTAAATGACAAAAAAGCGAAGCAAGCAGCAGATAGAAACTGAACACAGCCTGAAAGAAATAATCTAAACCGGAACTTGACTCAAAACTTAAAATTATGCAAAAGATGCACACTGAATATGAGACTACAAACTGGAAAACTGGGGGGGGGGGAATACAATACAACTCAAATGTTTCTTGCAAACTGCCTCTGGTTAACTCATTGCACTGATCTCAGAAGTCATGTCACATTCTCACCCCACGATTCGTTAACTTACCAAATTCCTCCTGCCCACTTTTCACTCTTACCTTCCTTCTGTTCCTCCCTGCTCCATGGTGCTTCCCCCATGGAGATGTAACCCAGGAGTACCCAACATGGTGCCCTCCAGATGCTGCTGAACTCCCACTGTCCCTGACCATTGCCCATGCTGGCTGGGGCTGATGGAACTTTCAGTCCAGCAGCATATAGAGGGCACTGCATTGGCTACCCCTAGATCCTTTAATTCTAGTAGGGAAGAGTGAGGAGGCCTCTGGAGTTGCTCATGCTTAGTGAAGTTTTTTTTCTTGGGTTCTCAGTAATTGCCTTTTCACTTTGTATTTGATGCTGATGGATTTGCAGGGCTAGTTTGGAGAAAGTACATGAGAGATATTTTTATGCTCTGAACAGCTTGTCTTGGGATATATATATATATAATTGTATTTTGTGCTTGTTTTGAGTGGGCACATGTTGTTTTTTAATTGTTGCCTGACATCTTTTTTTCCACCTTTTGTCATCTTGGTCTATTGCCTTAAGGATACGTGTGAACTGTGTCTCTACAGCTGAAATGGAAAGATATGTACAGAGACCGAAAGCTGTCTAGCTTGCAAGAAAACATTTATTACTGGTACTGATGTCTAAAGAAGAGGATGGATAAACATTTTGGAGAATTCAAGGAGAACCATATTTTGTACAGATATACAGATTACAACGAGACCTTGTAATCAAGAGATTATTTTTTATTATTGCTAGCATAAATATGCATATATAATTGATTTTACCCGAGTCTAACATTATTCTCTATAACTTTGACCCTGGCAGAAAAACAGAAGGCCACATAGACATGGAACAGCATTAGCAGCAGTGTGAAGAGCAGACAACTGCACTATGGCTAGAAATTATTTGCTCCCTCTTCTGACCAATTGCAGGCCACTGCAACTTGGGGGGGGGGGAGAGAGAGAGAGATGGCGGTAATACAGTGGTACCTCGGGTTACAGGCGCTTTAGGTTACAGACGCTTCAGGTTACAGACTCTGCTAACCCAGAAATAGTATCTCGGGTTAAGAACTTTGCTTCAGAATGAGAACAGAAATTGCGCGGCGGCTCAGAGGGAGGTCCCATTAGCTAAAGTGGTGTTTCAGGTTAAGAACATTTTCAGGTTAAGAACGGACCCCCGGAACGAATTAAGTTCTTAACCCAAGGTACCACTGTATGGAGGAACCGGTATGCTTGCCCAGTGGGGGTTAAGTCCCATTAGTTTTGCACAATAATTACTTCTATGATTTTGGGTCATCATGAATGTGATACTGGACTTGTATAGGCTGTTCCAAATATTTCCTGACTATATGGTTTGCCCCTTATCTTTAGGGATGAATTCTCAGTCGTTAACCCTTTCCAAATGGCATTGTCTTTATATTTGTTTCTCCTCCCTACCCATCTACCTTTTATAAATTTATTTTAAATTATTTTTTACTAGATAGTTGTAAAAAGTGCCTCTTCGGATCACTGAGGGAAGTTCCTGGCATCTGTGGGGAAAAATAGCACAAAAGCTAAATTAGCCAAGGGTCAGTTTAAAAAATATAGCTCCTCCCCTCTTGTGGGAAGACCATTCCCAACAGCACATATACAACTAGGGAATACAACAGTACATGTGAAAAGGATCTAGGAGTCTTGGTTGACCACAAACTTGACATGAGCCAGCAGTGTGACGCGGCAGCTAAAAAAGCCAATGCAATTCTGGGCCTCATCAATAGGAGTATAGCATCTAGATCAAGGGAAGTAATAGTGCCACTGTATTCTGCTCTGGTCAGACCTCACCTGGAGTACTGTGTCCAGTTCTGGACACCACAATTCAAGAAGGACACTGACAAACTGGAACGTGTCCAGAGGAGGGCAACCAAAATGGTCAAAGGCCTGGAAACGATGCCTTATGAGGAACGGCAAAGGGAGCTGGGCATGTTTAGCCTGGAGAAGAGGAGGTTAAGGGGTGATATGATAGCCATGTTCAAATATATAAAAGGATGTCACATAGAGGAGGGAGAAAGGTTGTTTTCTGCTGCTCCAGAGAAGCGGACACGGAGCAATGGATCCAAGCTACAAGAAAGAAGATTCCACCTAACCATTAGGAAGAACTTCCTGACAGTAAGAGCTGTTCGACAGTGGAATTTGCTGCCAAGGAGTGTGGTGGAGTCTCCTACTTTGGAGGTCTTTAAGCAGAGGCTTGACAACCATATGTCAGGAGTGCTCTGATGGTGTTTCCTGCTTGGCAGGGGGTTGGACTCGATGGCCCTTGTGGTCTCTTCCAACTCTATGATTCTATGATTCTATGATTCTATGAATCAACAAAAGAGAAAATATATGAACACTGGGTCAAACATATAATCACACTGAGAAGAAAACTTGTTGCATCTGGATTGGATTTTTTTTTAAGATGCTTTAAAGATGTTTTTACTGTTCTATCACTTGTCGTTTGCCTCCCTGATCTCCTTTGAGAGGAAGGGCAGGGTATAAACTAAGTATATATATTAAAAATCTAAGAAGGACACAGAAATCATATAACATTTTAGTTATCGTATAATGTTAAGCGATGGGTATTTTGTTGGGTGATAGGTTATATTTGTAAATTTGTAAAGTTATAATTAAATTAAGTGAGAGGGAGGTTGAAACAGAAAAGTAGTGATCAGGTGGCATCAGTTCACTCACCAGTGAAAACAGCCACAACGTGCCAGAATGAAAGAAGTACAAGGCCAACTATTGAGACAGAGGTGAAGTGCATAGTGTAGCTGTAAAAATGTGCGTTTGAAATCATCTGACTCAAAAGAACCATATGATGCCTGGGCATGGTTTTTCTTTTAATTACCTCATTCCATCCACAATAATTTTTGCTTTACTTGACAGCATTACATCATCTACTGTGGATGAAAATGGGCCATGCCCCCTTATCACCAAGAGACCATTACGCTGCTGAAACCCAAAAGGATTGGCTCGCCAGCCCATCGCAGCCTGGCTCCCAGTGATGACTTGCTGCTTCTTTAATATCCAATATTAAAAGCCCATCAGTTATCCTTGAACGCATATAGAAGCTGTTACTGTGCCAAGTTGTGGCCACTTACAGAACAGAGAAAACGAAAGGTCTCCAATGGAAATCTACCGCATTACTTATTTTGGTCTCTAGGTGGCAGCAAGCCAAGAGTGTTCTGAACATAGTTTTTAATACTCTGAACTTTCTGCTTCCACTACAAAATTACTTTACGTAGCATTGACTCAAAGCTTCATACCATCACTTGACTTTAAAATCTAAAACATACCATTACACGGACTGTCTGAAAACCGCTGGCTTTATTTACATTCTCTGCAAATCCTTTAGTGAGTTATGGAAGCTGCAGTTGGTTGGGAACCTTAGTACAGTGGTACCTCTAGATACAAACGGGATCCGTTCTGGAGCCCCATTCGCATCTAGAAGCAAACGTAACTAGCGACGGCACGCCTGCGCACCCGCGTGTCGCTTTTCGCTGCTTCTGCGCATGCGCGTGACGTCATTTTGAGCGTCTGCGCATACGCAAGCGGTGAAACCCGGAAGTAACACACTCTGTTACTTCCGGGTTGCCGCGGAGCGCAATTCGAACACGCTCAACCCAAAGCACATTAAACCCGAGGTATGACTGTATAGATTCCACACAGCCTTGTGGCACAAATGTACCCTTTAACATAATTGTGGCACATTTCTTTCTAGCGTTAGCGAGCCACTGCCTGAACAGTTGCAAAACTGGTGGCGAGTTTTTATCCCTGATTCTTTTTCAGTATTTTAGGAAGTAGAAATATATTCTAAACTTGGTTTCTGCATTTGGCCCCTGTTTCAAGCAATGTGGCATATCCTCTGCAACACAAATGGACCCTCCAGCCTTCTCTCTCTCTCTGGCCTTTGGTACCCAAGCCACGTCCCTCACTGGGATGGGGACCTTCAGGCCTGGAAGCCAAACGCAGCTCTCTAGGTCAGTCCTTCTGGCTCTATCTCCAAGCCATGACTTCGCCTGGTGTCTCACTCCACAATGGCCCTGCTGTTTTAGCCTGGCTGGAATGGGTCCTTCAAACCTTAATCCCTCTTGCTTGCCTGGATGGAGAGCCGAGTGGCAAGGTGCGTACAGAAACCTGATTTCCGCATGGGTGTAATGCAGCCATCTACACAATGGTAAATCATATGCATTGCCCTGTTCGATTTTTCCCTCTGATCCCACCCACCACTTCCATGCTGCTCTCCCCCAAGAGGGAATGTGGTTCTCAGGTGGGGAGGAAAAAAAAACCCTATCCCTGATATAAAAGGCAGAAAGAACCTCTAGGTAAGTCACTTCCTGGTTCACACAGAGAAGCTATTTTTTAATTGTGCCCTAGGATGGAACTGGGAGCTGGTCACAGAAATCGGTGGAACATTTTAAGGTGGCTGGGATTAAGCAGCAGTGTAGCCACCCCACGCACCCTGTTCCTAAAAAAATGAACCCCAACCTCAAAAGGTAGCAGCAAAAAAATGCCATTTAAAATACTACGTCATACAGACATTAGAAGGTGTACATGTTTAATACCAGTTGCTAGAAATCTCAAGGAGGGGGGAGGAAGAGTACTCTTGTGTTCAGGATGTGTTTGAAGTTTCCCCACAGGTGTCTGCTTGGCCACTAAGAGAACAGGATGCTGGACTCGATGGGTGATTGGCTTGATCCAGCTCAGCTCTTTTTGTGTTCTTCTGAATCCCTGCTCTCTTTAACTCCCTTCTTATTTATTTCACAAACAGGCTGCAACATTTTATTTTGGGACCCTGCTTGTACGAACAAAACGTCCTTTCATTATTTCACTCGAAGACTCTAGTTTTCTGAAACGAATCACAATCTTTGAGTTCTTCAAAGAATACAAGCTTTATATTTGCAGATGCATGTTAAATGTTCAAATATGAGCACGGGAGTAGGAGATTAGTTTTCACTAGCTATATCTGCTTAGTGTTTGGGATAGCCTTCAAATTCTTGGAATTTACCCTGCTATGTAGAAGAGGGCAGCAGGTTTTCAACCTATTTGTGCAGAAGTTTAGCTGCAGTGACATATACCTATAGCATAGTAACTCTGTCAGCCAATCAGATCATACCTCTAATCCGAGGCACTTTCATTTGGTCTAATAATAAATGCTGAAATCTGGAGTTAAGGCAGCGTACAAAGATACCATTTAATACACACAATTTGGATTATATTTGGAACTCTATACCCAGCCTACAATGGCTGCATTGTTTCCTTTTCTCCTGTTCCTCCTCCCGGTTATTTTTAATTCCACAAAAGTATAAAAGAGCATCATGCTGGAGGCAGCAGTTTGAAGTGGAACTGCAGAGGATTTCAATGGAAAGTTGATTTATTTCAAGGGATTATGAGAGCCCAGGGATAAAGCTGGCACCCTGCCATAGGGAGAGCCCTTGACCTAGAAGCAAGGAACAGTTACAAAGCTGTTCGTGTACATAACTGAACAGAACACTTTAATTTTGTGCAGAGCGTAACCTGAATTCTTTCTCCAAGGGAAGATGAAAGAAACAAGCCCCACTGCTTAGTAGGACACTGGTCGCTGCAGCGAAGGCTCTTGGCTTTCTTTACATCTTACTCAGCAGGGCTGCAAGAAGCAATTGTTTGTGACAAAGGGCATTTTGTTATTATTACTTTTTTTAAAAAATGGTGGAAAATTAATTAAGATGCCACTCATAAAACCAGATCTGGATTCAGAATTCATGCAGCGTTCCAATCGGCAGAAGAGAATTAACCAGCCATAAAGCCATCCCAGGTAGTTTTGTGTTAATGCATGAAACCTAATTTCTCTTTCTTTTTCTCTGGGCCTTGAGCTGTAATTATAAAGACTTCACATCTCCGTGGTGACATCAGATGGTTAACAAAATGTGAACCAGGGAAGGAAAGCAACCCGTAGCCTTACCATAGCATTGTTCGCATTCCATAAAAGACAATCTTCTTCATGAGAGATCACTCTGCCACTGAGGCTTATTAATTTGCGTGGCTAATGTTCAGAGAGCCTCTCATCAGGATTCAAATAATCAATCTTGCACTGCAGACAAGAGCGTGTAGCATAATAACACAGTGGCAGACTATATTCCTGCAGAATCATATTATGAAACATTTTCTAAGCCCTTGCACTAAATCAAACATACCCAGTATTGCATTTACTTTTGTAAAGTTTTTTCTCTCTCTTAACCAGCTGCTTCCAGATCAGTGGCTCCTAATACTACACAATCATTACTCTTCCACCATAAGCTACAAGCAAAATTGCAAGTGACATTCCACACTATATGGAGCCTTGCCCTTTTTTCAGATGGATATCTCACTATGTTCCATTCACTCTTCTGGGTGTGACATAACTGCTGTGGGGTTGGATCTCAATGTAGTTAGGAACTCACTAGGTGACCTTAGGCAAGCTTCTCTCCCTCTGTCTCCCTCTTCTGCTGTATCAGGATAATAATATTGGCCTACTTTATAGGGTTGTTGTGAGGTTTATATATATAAAAAAACTTTTATGAAAGTACCTTGTCAATGCTAGATATTATTATCATCACTATGAGAATTATTCTGCTGGGGCTTGCGCTTTAGTTGGTTCTTAAATTTTATGTACTGTATTTACTTGAGTCTAATGCGCACCTCAGTTTTCAGAAGCTTGAAACCAAAAAAAGTATTTGCTGGTGAATGTAAATGTGCCATCGAATCTAAATCCGATGCACATCTTAATTTGGCGAAAAAGGTGATCATTAGATTTGAGTAAATGCGGTTTTATAGATACAAATATGGAGTCTATTCCTTTCATACAAAGCTTAAATTCTTCCTAGTGTTCTGCTCTAAGCAAAGGGCTGGTTGTGATTAGAACAGTTACAAGTGACCTGGCTCCCTGCCAAGCCCATTTCACAGAGATGTTCACCTGTAAGTAAAGAAGTAAACTTTTATTATAGCAGTCTAATGATACAGACTCAGCTGCTAGGAAAGAGCACAATCTAGTCCAGGTGTTCTTACAAGGCAAAAGAGTAGCAACAATAAGTCCAGTCTGAGAACAAGGTTAGAAGTAAGGGTTCGAAGATTGCACAGAGCTGTGGTTGCACCAATAAGTTTCATAGTCTCCCCGCCAAGCTTTTGAGCAGAGACAGAGAATGCCCAGCTACACACAAGGAACCCTATCCCTGTGAGAATTCCTGGCCTGTGTCTTGAGGGATGTGTCCCCTCTTTTGTCTTTGGATGCCAGCTTTTCCTGATAAACAACACCAGACTGGCATCCACCTCTGAATTCTCCTGCCCTGTCCTGTCAGCTCTCTCCATCCCACTGCAGGGAAGTAACCTCCCCAGTCTCTGACAGGCTCCTCTCCTCCCCTGGGGAAGGAGAGGAAGCCTTTGGGACTCTGGCTTCAACAGCTGAGCCAGGCATGTCAGGAGGTGGAGGGAAGAGTTGTGTCATGTGGCTTCCACTCTGCCATCTCACCCCCCCTTCATCATTTTCTTTCTCAAGTGCCTGTCTGAATCAGAGTAGTCAGAGGGAATCAAGACAACTAGCACCCTATATATATAATAGAAAGGGGGAAATGCTTTAGTAGCCCATAGATATGAGCTCAGGGAAGGTCCATTGGGCTGTGTGTGAACATTTTCTACTGACTATGATAGCTTCTTTCCTTCCATTAATCTCTCCTTATGCACTTCCTGACTTACCTAACATTGTTTGGGCACCTCACATCACAAATACCAGAAGTCTCATTTATGAACCTTGGGATCCAGGGTATTTTAATAACCCAGAATTCATCCTCCTGTAAAGCCTCCAGTAAATTAGAAAGCAACTGAAGGAGTTCCTGAGGGAGAAGGAGAAGAAAAAGGGTCATTAAAAGATCAGAACAGGTTCATGCATTGAATGCCCTCTGTGGTTGGTAGATGCATAGTGCAAAAACGAGTGCCTTAAACTCAGCTTTAGCATGGAACCCCACATAGCCGCTCTATTCTGGTGCTTATTTCTTGCAGTTTATTCGTGGCTCTGCATTATTCAGTGCTAATGCAGGCTACTGAAAGAAAAATTAAAGAGAAGAAATCATTTCTTGAAAATTTATGTGTGCATGCATAAAGTGATTAATTAAGAAAAATTAAAAACAATTCTGAAGGGGAAAAAATTCTGCAGTTGTGGAGGAGTCCTCCACAACTCAGCCTCCCGCTCTGTTTCAGATGCCAGCGTTAGGCATCACAAATGTCAGACACTGTGATCTTTCTCTCCATTTTCTCCCACAATAAAGGGAGTGGTTTCTTCCACCTGTTAGCAATAACCTCTGCTCTGGACCCCCACCTTCCAAGCTCTTTGGTATTTCTTTAAGCCCATTCAGCAAGCCTTAAGAACCAATGTACAGGCCCATTGGCCATTGGTCCTGTGGATTTTTATTTATGTTACCTATTTTATAGACCACTTTTTAGCCTTTCCCGAGATCTCCAAGGTGGTTCACAATTAAAACAATACAAATCTCTAACACAAGAAAACTAAATGGGGAAAAATCAAGCTGGAGATCAGGAGGCAAATGTCCCTTCCAACTCTACAATTCTATGATCCTGTAAAAATCACAGAAGGGAGCGAGAGCTAGGTATCTAAACCAAAGGTATGTAACAAAAAGGGGTTTTGCAGCACATAAAAACACTGCTAAAGCCAATGCCAAAGGAGGGAGTTTCGGCTGAGTTTCCCCAAGTAGGGATGGTGAAGAAACTGAGTTAGCATTTAAAGGCAAACCTACCAAATCCACATTTTTCGAACCAATATGCAAACCAGCACACCTCCATCCTTGGAAATTCACATTTCTCTGCATCTTGCAATGCAGTTCTCCACAGCCACAGCCATCAGGACTTTCGAATAGTGCTTCTTAACAAAATGGTAACCAATGAAGACTGAACGATCTTGGAGTCATATGCTCTGGAAATACAGGCCATAGTCGTGCCACCCTGGCTACTGCATGTTGCGCTAGATGCCGTTTCCAGGCATTTTCCAAAAGCAGCTCTACGTAGTATACAGCGATGATATAATCTGGATGTGCCCTGTGGCCGAAGACCCTTCCTTTCCTGAGCCTTTTGCTCCAAACACAAATTATCTCTTTTTTTTCCTGAAGAAAAATATCCAAGTATACCCCTTGTTGCCTCCTCTTAGGTCCTAACATTACCTTAGCAATGTGATTAGCAGTCACATTGTGGTTTGTTTGCTTTTTAATTAAACCCCAGGCGTGAGGGGGCACACTGAGAGCCAGTGTGGTGTAGCGGTTAAGAGCAGTAGATTCGTAATCTGGGGAACCGGGTTTGCGTCTCCGCTCCTCCACATGCAGCTGCTGGGTGACCTTGGGCCAGTCA
Source organism: Podarcis bocagei (assembly GCF_964188305.1). NCBI lineage: Eukaryota > Metazoa > Chordata > Lepidosauria > Squamata > Lacertidae > Podarcis > Podarcis bocagei. The sequence goes on from NC_138133.1 coordinate 30,173,007, forward strand.
CACTTCCCTGAAGTCTCTCAGCCCCACTCACCTCACAGAGTGTTTGTTGTGGGGGAGGAAGGGAAAGGAGAATGTTAGCCGCTTTGAAACTCCTTCGGGTAGTGATAAAGCGGGATATCAAATCCAAACTCTTCTTCTTCTTCTTCTACTTGTAATCAGCACAGGGATGGGAGGTTTAAGCCTTCGCTCACTGGCCATGCAGCACTTAGGGGAGGAAAAAATCCCATTGCTTCCTTATGTTTCCCTTGGCCTGGACCTGCACTGTTTCTAGTGCTTTGCCTCTCTGGCACTCTGTTCATTTACAGCTTGGTCTCTTGCCTTTGGACTCTCTGGCCCAACAGTTGCTCTCCACTTGGCTCAGGCCTAGGTCTGATGACTATGAACTGTGCCAGCTCTCTGCTTGCCAGCCTTCCCCACCAGCCCTGATTCTGCAACCACCACCTCTTCTTCTGCTTTCGGCAGTCATTTGTTTTCCTCCATTTGATTTACAAACACGCCTGGTTGATGAAGCTTCCCTGTTCTCTGCATTCATTTTCTACTTAGGGAAGGATTGTTTGTAATTTACAGTTTTAAGTTGGCATGCTATTATTTTATGCTGTCAAAAAGCATCTGTTGCAATCGCTGTCTCTTTGCATTTACAGACTTAAAATAAATCAAGCCAGCGACGTTAGCCAGCCAACGTTATCAGCAGCGTTAACAAAGGCTGCTCAAAAGTTTACTTAGTATCTGTGGGAGAGTGACCTTACGAAGCTGCACAACTTTCTAGGATGCTCTGTAGGAACCTGCCTGCTGCTCTGTAAGTGGTTTAACTCTTGCAGTTACATTCACGTGCCACTGCGTCTATCCTGATTATCTGGAGCTGAGCCCAAGCACACATAATTTTCAAAAGGCTCAAGATGGGCAGAAGTACAAAGTTCAGTGCTGCACATATGTTTCTCATATTTTTTAAAATTAAGATGCAGTTACGTTCAACCTTTTCAGGTTGAACCTATGAGTGAACGCAACAGTGGATGTTTCTCCATGTGGCATTGTTCCACCAACCTCAACCTGCCCACAGCCAGTCTCTACCTGGCTGCCATCTTACTTACACTAAGCCATGGAGTGGTTCTTGCCTGCCATAGGTTCTGGCTCCATATAGTGCTGGTCTCTCTGTTTTCCACCCCACCAGTGCCAGTGGCATCAGCCACCAATGGGCTGTGGACCCCAACCCCTGATTTAAATTAAAACATAATAGTGTTGTGGGCTTTTTGGGGGTGGGGCAGTAGGCTGTATGCCTGAGCTCCCTTCTAATTTCTGGATCCCTTAAGGATCCCCATTCCTGGAATAGCTGGGTAAGTTTCTTAGTCATGGCCCCTAAGTATGGGTTGTTAAGGTAACAGAGGAAGTGAAAAATGGATGCCCCTCATGCCTCAACTATCCGTTAGTTAGGACGAAACCCGAGTTGAGGTGTGTGAGCAAGAAGCCAGAAGCAGGCTGCAGGCTGAGAGATAGAACAGTGCCTGATTTCTGCTGGAATCCAAGGCTGTGGATATCCCAAGGACACCACAGTCTCCGCTGTCCATCATTCCAAGGAAACAACCTGGAACCCCTGGATTTTTGCACCACTTGGAGATTGGGGTGGCATGCAGCAATAGTAACAAGTTGTTTTGGTACATGTTCCCCACTAACTCCACTATAGGATAATTTGGGCACAACAACTTTCAAACATACGTACAGACAAAATAAACTAGTATTTTACTAGTTGGTATATTAAAACACCATTACCCATACTTTCACTTGCTAGTCTACATTTAAAACAAGCAGCAGCATGCAGATTCCTTCATTCTCTTGGTTCACATTCCTTAAAACATCCTTCCCCCTTTACTGGCTGTTTGCTGTTTCCAGTATTCCCCATAATGCACCCAAGTATTTCTGGTTATTCTGGAGTATTGCTGTACTCACTGGTGCCACTTACATCAGTGTTTGCTGGGCTTTTCTTTTTTTCAGTATTGCATCTGTTAATTGATTTTTAAAAGCTCCCTTTAAAAAAACATAGTTTTTTTAATGGGAATGTAGATTAAGTTTTTGAACGGCTCCCTTTTCTTCTGCCTCACATTAACATTCACATGTGACACATTCAAGAGAGACTAAAAAGGCCTTGGGGTCACTTGTGAGAATGCCCTAAAGACGTGTTGCTGTTCATAGAATCACAGAATTGTAGCGTTGGAAGGGACTCCCAAGGGTCATCTAGTCCAATGTTTGGCTTTTGCCATCCTCTTAGCTTATGCTGTGTTTTCTTCTTAAATCTCTTGTGAGAATTACGCACTGATGCATTTTTATCGTGCCTGCTTTTCATTAAGCCAGTTCCTGATATTGCACAGTTGTGAAATGTAGAAGCAGAAAAAGGGCCTAAAATCTACAAATCCTGGTCTTTTGAAACTGGGACAATAAAATGTAGATGGTGCGGTGTGGGGATTTATACCGTGACGTTTTTATTGTACAAAACGTTTGTCCCTTTCAAAACTGTACACTGCATCTCCATGGGGTGAGAGTGCAGTCCTATGCATGTCAACTCATTGAGTTAAGTGGGACTTACTCCCAGGTAAGTGCGTATAAGATTGTAGCCTGAGATATTTTCATTGCAGTTATACCATTGCAGGTGGAATCTAGTGAACTGTCAGAGAACAACAAACGTTCCAGCATTACTGAAGACCTGATCAGTAATGCTGACTTTGTATGCTGCTTTTACATGATGCTCCCAGATTACTGATCATCTGGGATTGTCCTCTCAGCAGCACAGTTCAAGCATGGCTGCAGCTTGTATTGATAAAACAAAACCTTTCATGATACTGTCTCTAGCACTGCAGGTGGAAGCTCAATCCACCATGTGCAGACCAGAAAGCATTTTTGTCGAGCAACCACCTTCATCTGATTTATCACAGCCAGACATTTGTACAGACTTGGAACTCTTGCAGAGCGACACACATGAGAGAGGCCAAAGTTATCTAGATCACTTTTCACAGTCTTTATTTGTGATCTGTACCTTCTGCCACTGTGCATAAGAGTTTTCACATGTAGTTTTGTTTGCATTTCAGTCAATCTTTGGTGGAGAATTATAATTTTCCTTTTATGGATACATTTTGATTTGTACAGCCTAAGGATGTAGGCACGTTCCTTGCAATTGTGAAAGTGGTCACTTGAATGCTTGAACCTTGGGCATCCTGGCTACTTAGGGTTGCCATAGGAGGCTTGTCCAAGGGAGTAATGTAAGTGGTTAGGAGCACCCTGGGGTGGTTATCATTCCATCCTGCCTTAAGATGGTTGTAGTCCCTATACAAATGAGTGTAGTGCAGTAGTGGCCATGTATTACTTATTTACTACCCTACCTTTCGCCCAGTGCAGTGCAGGACCCAGGTTGGTTCACAGCATACATTAGAACAGATTCAACTGTTCCCAAAACAAACTGTCAGCTAGTAGATCCATTGTGACAAGGAATTTCTGTTCTTTCTAGCTATAATTCCCATCATCCCTCACCATCAGCCATGCTGGCTAAGACAGACAGGAGTTGGCAGTCCAGCCAACATCACAGGTTAGCCCTTCTTGGTGCAGTGAGACCTTTACTGAATAATTTCTCTCTGCATTGCTGCTGTTGTTGATCCAGCTTCATTTACCAAGATTAAAATTGTACATATTCTTCATCCATTTATTATGGAGAGATGACCTGGCAAACAAACAAGCAAATTCAAAGGCATGCTTTTCTAGGCTTTCTGCACCCATGCTGAAATGTTTAACAGAAGCGCCTTAATTTGGAGTGTTGATCTTGGGCTGCCGTATTTCTGCTCTGCTTTCCATCTTGTGCATGCCCAGTTTTAGAAAGGACTGCCGTTTTGTTTTCCACGCACATTCTGGTGTGCTGCTGTTGTGTAACAACATATAGTATGTAGAAGAAAACACCCTTCTTATTATAGCACTGTTGAGAGGCCTTCCAGTATTTCCATTTGAAATTCCTATTTTCAGGGACTTGCTACTGAGCTGTAACAAATTGCAAGCAGGAAATCTGGCTCTCTGCAGCCTAGGAGCAAACTAACTCACTCACAATAGATAAAATTAATCCGTATTAATGGCATGTCCTTCCAGCAACCAAAGCAAAGGGGAGAGAGAGTGTGTGTGTGTGTGTCCGTCTATCTATCTCACGTACACATAACAAACAGCGAAAGAATAAGAAAAGCAAGTGCTTTATGTGGCTGTGCACAAATGTATGGAGGATGGGAAACAGGCCAAGCAGATTGCTTCTGAACGAAGGAGGTTATTATTTATCCTTTGGGTATGACTGAAACAGGGCAAAATGCTCCTTGTAGCAAAGATATTGGTATCTGTGAGCATTAATCAATAGAGAGGTGACACTAAAGAGAAGCAAGAAAAGTGTACAGTGGTACCTCGGCTTAAGTACTTAATTCGTTCTGGAGGTCTGTTCTTAACCGGAAACTGTTCTTAACCTGAAGCACCACTTTAGCTAATAGGGCCTCCCGCTGCTGCCGTGCCGCCAGAGTACGATTTCTGTTCTCATCCTGAAGCAAAGTTCTTAACCTCAGGTACTATTTCTGGGTTAGCGGAGTCTGTAACCTGAAGAGTATGTACGGTAACCTGAAGCATATGTAACCCGAGGTACCACTATATCTGTGTTTCAAATGTATTTCTGCTGCCTGCAAGCAGCATTCGACAATGGAAAACTAGTAAAGGTGCAATTATTTGAGAAAGGATAAGAGAACTGGAGAGCAAAGGAGAAACATCTGTTGGGGATCATTGTGGATGAGGAAGTTCTGGATCCCCATAATCCCAATCATGTTTGTGCAGGGCATTTTTTTTAAACCCCATCTGCACAGGAATACATAAGTGGGATCAAGATATCGAATTCTTAAAGAGTTCTTGGACCTTGCCGAAGAAAGACCAGCATACATGCGGTGGGAATGTTTCCTTTACTAAAACAGGAAGGTAGGGAGCTACAAAGCTAGGCCATTTGACCATGTAACTCAGTATTGGTCCACAGTGACTCTCCATATTTCAACCAGGGGACCTTCCTAACCCTACCTGAAGATGCTAAAGGACTGAGATGCTCTACCACTGAGCTATAAGGTGGTTGATGGATATGAGTTACTGCTACTCATGTTGTGGCACAGCTTGCCACTCCCATGTCTCTCAGTTTTTGGGCTCTGATATGAGGAGCAATAGTCCTCAACAAACATTTTAATTCTGCTATAGATAGAGAGGCAACCAGATAAGATGGCAACTCTGCAGTCAAAGCTTGCTTTGAGTGAATGGGAAGTTGATCCTGCTAACTGGAAAAAGATTTGAATCAGTCCCAGGCTGAGAGGGACAGAAAATAAGAGAAGTTGTCAGAGGGACTGTGAACTGTGAGCTTTGCAATGTGTCATGCGCTAACTGCAGCTTACTGGAAAGAAAATTAAGAGGAAGTATAATGTGCATGTAATGTGAAAGGTCATGGAGGAAAATGTGTTCCTTTTCCAGTCAGATAATAATGTGAAACCTAGAAAATATAAAAAAGAAGAGGAGTGAAATATGTTTGAATTAAAAATCATGCATTGAAAATTTTTTTAAAAAAATACTAGAAAATGTAAACTGGTGCAGCCAGAAGTTATTTAATGGTGATAGGAAACCTGTCTCAAGACACAGTGTTTTGAGAACGTAGTGTAAGGAAAAAAATGTAAAGGTAAACAGCAACATGACCTTGACAAGGGATATGCATTAAGATAATAAGAACAGTGAAGGCTTTGTTTTGCATTTTCATTATTGATCTGGGAAAGATCTTGATTGAAAAAAACAATGACATGTGGGGATTGTGCCAGATTGTGCAAGGATTTGAAAGGCCAGTGAAAATTTAACCAAAGGACCCACAAGTGAAGGCAAAGACAATGCAAAAAGACATGCTATACAATCATACAATCAGCCTTTGAAGAATAAACCCTCTGAACAGTTCAAGCAGTCAGTGCAATACATGATTCCGTGAAGTGAATCAATGCTGCAGAATTTATCACATAAGAACATGGATCCGAGTATGGTCATTACAGCAGCTACCCTCACGTTTTCCAAGTGAAGACTGACTGGGCCACATTAACTATTTTGGGCATGGTTCCCTCTATTCTTGCACCAGTCCACAACACATCCAGTGTTCCAGAGTGATGGGGACTATAGATGCATGACTCTATCCCAGTTCATCCCATCCCATTTAAGTCTGCAAGCACTTAGAAATATGTTGCACCCAGTGGCGGAGCTTCATACTCCGGCACCAGGGGGCGGAGAGCAGGCGGGGCTGGTGCGTGTCCTGGGGGCGGGGCATGCCGCCTGCAGGGGCGTGGCGCCCAGTGCAGGCAGGGGCGGCAGCCGTGATGGCAGGGGCGGCAGCCATGATGGCACCCTACTGGGATTGCACTGCCAGGGACGATGCGCTCCCCCGCACTCCTCTTCCTCCGCCAGTGGTTGCATCTTGTTCCTGTGCTGAATTTTTAGGATAATTCCAAGAGAAACAATATATTTGGAGATGCAAGCAGGATTTTTTTTTTTAAGTGGTTGCTGCATTCTGGTTGTATCACTACCCATGATACTTCAGGTAAGTCCTAAGACAAGAGTTTTATGAAATATTAGATTGAAAGTTAGTCTAAATTCTTCAGTAACATACCGTAACTAGTTTTTCCTTTGCGAGCATCTTCAATATTCTGTCAAAAATGACATTATAATGATGGAGGTAATTATACTTCATCTTCCTCACCATCTGGGTATCAAAACTTCCTAAATAAATGTATAAACCTGGATCTGTGGTGCCTGTTCTTATTGCATCATAAAGGCTGGAATGGTGAAGGAACGTAAAATATTGGAGACAGTATGGGGAAATTGTCTGTTGATGGCAGTTGGAGAAGAAACATACAATAAAGATGTAGAGGGGCCTGAGGCAGAAGAAATAAGAAAAGTCCTGGTGCATGACATCAGAAAATAGAGGAAGTGTGAACTAAACAACAGGAATGGCTAATGACAGGTCTATGTATAGAGATTCAAAAGCAGTTAATTGGCACCATGTATGTGGTTGCTTTAGGGATGAGAAATCTGTGTTTTGATTGTTGTCTGTTCACTCTCATTTATTGTTAATGGGTTTTGTTATTTGTTGTTTTATTTAAAACTTACAAGATAAATATCCCACATATTCACTGAACTCCAGTGTTGTTTTCACCTTGTCTCATCCTCATCCATAGTAACAAAACAACAACCACCCACCTGTGTGCACTACACATTAATCTAATTATTGATTTATGTGCATAAGGATGTCAGGGAAAGCCTTATGTGGTGCTCAGTGTGTAGTTCTGGTGGCAAAAATATATCCATAACACAAAATGAGTACAAAATTTAAAAGAATCCCTTTTTAAGGAAGGCTTCTACTTGGTAAGGAGGGAATGAATCTTGGGGGGGGGGTGTGTGCAATTGGGGCTACTTAAATGTAACATTGTTTATTTATGTGTGCAGGTGAAACAAACCATGAACCCTGGTTTAGCAATATGTCTGAATAGGATTCCATGGTTTGGAGTAACACAAACAAAGCAGGATCTGTATAGTCAAGGTTTGTTCTTGGTCTAAAGATTGTGAATGTTTTTTAAAGTGAAACAGCCATGATCCTTAGGTTAGCCTTAATGCTAAGACTGGTTTGTTTTTTCTCCCCACGTTAGTGGGGATGGTCAAAGGGGCCTCAGTCAGTGCATTCATTATAAACCAATAACTATGGTTTATAGTGTGGTGCAAACGAGACCACTAATAAAAACACACCTTTTTCATTGGTAAAGAAAATCCACTGCTGAAAAAAGAGAAACAAATAAAATGTGATCTTAAATGGAACAAGCCACCATTCATCACTCAAAGGCATTTGTTTTTCTTTTCAGATTTGTTAACTAGTTGTAAAAACTACAAAAGGGGAATTTATCCATATGCACCTTTCACGGTGATGGTGTTTGAGTCAGGCTGAATTAGACTGATGATGAAATTGTGTGCAGCAGGCATATTTACTTGGAAGTAAGCCTTACTATATACAATGGCCATTTGTTCCCTCAGTGCCACGTGTCAATGTATGAAAGAGTTTCCTGGAAACTCTGGATTCCACCACTCCCCATTCAAAATATTGAGGCGAAGGAACTCGTGGTGAATGAGATGCAGCACCAGAAAGGTGGAATGGTGAGAACAAGAACGTGCGCGGAAGGACCTGGCATTGGAATTTAAGGAACGTGTTGAAGTTGGGAGGTAAGTGAGAGAGTATTGCTTGGTCTCCCTCGGGAGATAGTAATAGAAAAAGCAGTGGCCACCGCAGTTTGGTGATGATGTTGAGCCTCTCTCCCAACACTGCTGCTGTTTACCAGGACAGTACGGGGGCAGGGCAAGGCAGAGTTGGGCAACCAGAGTGACAGGAGTGCCAGATTACCTCAAATGATGTGGCTGCATGGCCCAATTTCACCACCACTCTACACTGCCCTAGTAAGTGGCAGTCATGCTCGTGTCACACTGCTGCAAGGCATCAGCCACTCTTGAATGGAATTGTACAGCCCATGTGTGACCCACTATTCTCCCTGCTCTATCACCATCTACAACCTCTTGTGTGTCAGGGTGTAGGATGTCTATAGTAATGCAGGAGGGTGTATCAAATGGGGAAGGGCAAGAAAGCTTCCTTTTATAGTAAGGTTAATAGTCAAAAGCATGGAGAAAAGCAGGGACTTGATGGCAAGAGAAAGGGTGTACTATTATCCCTCAACACCATGGGTAGGCAAACTAAGGTCCGGGGGCCATATCTGGCCCAATCACCTTCTAAATCCGGCCCACAGATGGTCCAGGAACCAGTGTGTTTTTACATGAGTAGAATGTGTGCTTTTATTTACAATGCATCTCTGGGTTATTTGTGGGGCATAGGAATTCGTTCATTTCCCCCCCTTCAAAATATAGTCCGGCCCCCCCACAAGGTCAGAGGGACAGTGGACCGGCCCCCTGCTGAAAATGTTTGCTGACCCCTGCTCAACACTATCAACTCAGTGATGTTTGACCAATAAATAACTTTTGACTTACAAGGAACCCTTGACTTCGCTAGCAAACACCCCTGGATCTTCAGAGATATTTGTTTCACATCCCACAGCAGCCGGTGGGGTAGGGTGGTGGCACTTATAACTGTCCCCTCCAACCTTCCTGTAAATTGAAATTGTTTGTTAGAAGCTGCTTTGGATTCACTGTGGAAAGGTGGCATATAAATAAATGAAACCAATCTATCAGTCAAGTTGCCATTCGACCCTGAGGTAATTTCTCATACCCTGTGTTTGATGAGGTTATTAAGGATGTGGAAAATGGGGATGAAGAGAACCTTATAAATTCTGTGGCATCTTCTATGTCTGAGGTACCCAATTTCTTGCCTCAGTTATTTGCTAACACACATTCTCAGGCAGGAAGAGGCTTAATTGTTATAATATACAATTTCCATCCGATTGTTCTGAATCTACAGCGCCACTTCCAGCAGAAGGGACTCAGTTTGACAGGCTGAGCTACATCTAGCCTATTCATAGATCTGCTATGTGATGTGTGCGTGTGTGAAATCTAGCAACCACAGACTGACTCTCTGTTTCCTTTCAGATTGCATAACGCAGCATCAGAATCACTAGAACTTACGTTGTTGGGTTTTCCGAGAAAGGCCACAAACTCAGTGCCAAGCTGCTACATGCCAGCTTGGAGGTGACTTGTTCAAGGGAAAGGTATGGCAGATATACCACTACCATAATTCAACGCAAGGCACCACAACTTGACTTGAAAAGCCGGCTAGAAATTAGAAAGAAAGAAAGAAAATCTCCTCACATTAGGAAGCAAGCAGAAGCACTGGGCTATATTCAACTACCTCATTCTAGCAGAAGCCAGTGCAAGGTTTTCTGCTAGTGCAATGGGACTTCTTCCCTGTATGTACCTCATGACCTTCCCAAAACTGGTCTGGTGGATTGGGAGTATCCCAGAAGAGGAAAGGGGAGATTTGTTATTGTTCCATCAGGCAAACAGAAATGCTGTTTGGAATGACCTCACTGGTGCTACATTGAATGCAACCCACCATTACACCACTTTTCCCGCACTTCTTCAGTCATAACAGCATACAGCAACCTTTCGACAGAGACTAGGAGTTGGATTCCTCTTCATCAGGTGATTGAGGTGAGGACTCCAAACCTGAAGGGGGAAGGCATGCAGGTCCAGAAAAACCTGTGGGATCAGTGCCGCCCACCGTGGCACTGCCGTCCTCTGACTCCAATGACTCCACTGCAGAAGACCCAAGCCTCCTCTACTCCATCTCAGTAGTAGACCACTGGAGAAGAATGGAGCCCTTTCACTCAAGCAGCATCTTGCAGTACACTTAACAATCAGGCTGCACCTTCTGTGATTACAATATAAGGGCTCAGTTTCAGCTTGTTCCTTACTGGAGCAGCTCTTAGAGTCCAGCCTGAACCCCACATTGGCTTGGATCCAGTTTGAACCTCACCATGTCCTAGATCCCAGTTGAGTCTTCCTGCAGAGCAGGACACCCTTAATCCCCAAAATGGACTGAGGATGTTTGATAGGGTGGCATTGAAAATGATAGAATCCTTTTTTTAAAAAAAAGTTCTTTAAAAAAATCTATTCCATTAAATAGATACATCTGGGCTATGAATTAAGGATGTTTTACCATGAAAAACAGAATTTTGACTGTGACGGAATCACAACCCTTGTTATGATAATTACACAGGTCAAAGAACTTCACTTGATAAGTCTGGTTTAAAGTCCAGTAACTTGTAATTGCATACTATAGCTCTTTTTTGAAATGCTAGCCAGACATGATTTCAAGTGCTTGGAACTATGATTTGTAAAACTATTGCAGTAATTGAAAATGTGCAGTAAAATATTGTTGCACGGCACTCTATTCTCAGAGTGCTATGAGATTCTAGAAGGTTCGGTTTTCCTTGGAATGAGCAACAGCAGAGACTGCAGTGTCTTTATAATATATGATTTATTTACACATATATACAACCTCAGCCTATGATTGAGGGGCTCACAGTTTTAACACCCCAATAAGGTCTTGCTTCTCCCATAGCCACGGCCTTAGATTCCAGCAGAAATCAGGCACAGTTCTGTCTCTCAGCTGCCCAGCCTGCAGCCTGTGATATAGGGTAGGTTGAGAGGCAGTGACTTGCCTAAAGTCTGCTGAGTGGAGATTTGAACCCTGGTTTCCCATGTCTTAGTTCGGCACTCTAGAAACTATGCCTCCAATTCTTTATTTCTACATTAGAGTCATTTTAGCATTATCTTCTGCTGAATTAGGGCATGGGCGTAGCCAGGATTTTTGTTAGCGGGGGCAGTGGAAGTTATTGAGCAATCAAAGGAAACACTGGAAATTATAGCTCTCTGAAGGGAATAGGGGGCTCCCAACAACTCTCAGAACCCTTAACAAACTACACTTCCCATGAACCTTTGCAGGAAGTCATGACAATTTAAAGCAGTATGTTAATAGTGCTAATGTATAGTGCCTTAAATGCATCTAGGCCTGGTAACTGTAAGCCAAGCTATGGTTTACTGTGAACTGCTCCACATACCCTGGTGATCAGCAGTGGTGAAAAGAAGCTAGTTCTCCATTTATAAAGTGGAAAAACTCTCTACAGATAGTATAATGGCTGACAATGACAACATTCCTGATCAGAGGTCTACCTGTGATTGCTGAGACCCACGTATGCTGCTGGAGCCATGTGTGTAGCATACATTTTAAAGGTGCAGTTTGTATTTCACCTGGGGATATACAGTATGTGCAAATCTAGGTAGCTAGGGAGATGTCTTTTAGATTTGAATTGGGCGGGTCATTGCCACAACAAAGCTTTCTGCGATGGTGCATGTCTTTAGAAGCATGTAGTATGGTTTTTGCTTAGGAAAGAAACCTCCTTTTTAAAATTATGTCTTTTTTTTTTACAATAGATGTTATAATAAAAGGGGTGAACCAAGGTGACCTACTGGATCCCTTTCAAGCTCACAGTAAGTATATTCTTTTTGTGTGTGTCTTTCCAGTCAGAACTTTTCCTCGATCTGTTTATTCTGAATAAAATACATTTATAGGATAGTTCAGTAAAATAAAAAATATAAAGTCATTCAATAAATGTAAGGATCCAGAACAACCAAATTTCCTCTCCTCTAGAAGATGAAAGCTAAAAAAGAAAACCTGAATGAAACTGATTGTACTGGTGTTACCAGAATCTCCTGAGGGTAGCTATTGTATTAATAGCAGAAATATTACAATCTGAGGCCTGCTTTCGCTGAAGAAGGAAAGGGAAACACAGAATATGCTCCGATGCTGACAGCATAGACTTGGGACTAACCTGCCACAGCTGAACTCAAGGGTGGTGGCCTGAAATAAAAGTAATTGATGTGTGAATTGCCCCAAGTAGAACTATTGCAAAGGTAACTTGACTAGTCCAAAGGGATTGCTTTGGGCTTCCTGTAAAAAGGAGGCAGAGCTTTAGTGAAAGCGTTGAGAATGGATCGCATTTGTCCACTAGAGGCTGTAGTGAGACAAACAATGTAGAGACCTGAAATGTAGGCAATCATCAGCTACCTTAGAACATAATTTCTGTGGATAGTAATTGGCAAAAAATCATTTTTAAGGACCTGGTAAGGATACTTGAATGTAAAAGCTCTTTTATATCTCTCTTTGTGACAGTGGCAATATGCAATACATCAGGACATTTTGGGGCCATGTTGACTCATGGTCAAGCCTAGGTGGGGTGTCATATGCCAAAAGGAGTGTGGCTGAAGTATAAAAGTGAGTGTGGCCAGTTTAAACTAACTTAAAGGATGTTGGGTGCTGGAGCGAGTGGAGTGAGGGGCTCACAAAGCATTTCTCCATAATAGAATCATAGCAAGGACTTGTGTAAGCGATCAGTGAACATGGAAGGGAGTGGATGTGGCCAGCAGGCAGCAGGCTAGCCAACTTATTAAGTAAATAATGCACCACAATTCCCTGTGTCAAAGAGGACAACATGTGTGTAGTTAGAATGTCCATCTGGGTCATACTTTATGCCCATGAATTCATGCAGATAATTATAATACTATATCGCCTACAGCAAATAAACTCTCTGCATAGGATCATGATATAGCTTAGTCATTAGGTGGTACAGGACTTAGTTGTATCTGGGTGGAATCAGGAGTATCCTGTGCCCCTTATGTTATTGTTTAAGTGGGACCATCACGTTCTTGTCAACTGGTGTTTCTCCTAAGCCTTCTGTGACACGAACAAATTGAAATGGATGTTTAACCATTTGACTTCTGGCACCTAAATTTTGTACTTTTGTCCTCGTCATGCACAAGTAACTGCTGGAATAAAGGCTGTGGCGCCTGTGTTGAGCCTCAAACCCATAAGGTGCAGGTTTACCTTTGCCAGTACTCTCACCAAAACATTCTGCTACAGATCAAGTTTACACATCACACTTGAGTTTTGGGTGGTGTTGGAGTCATTCTGCTCCTGCCAAGTTTCAGGTTTTTTTATGTTTCCCCCCACTTGGTATCTATATACTCCAGGCATAACCATAAAGGAGTTTTAATGATCCATACAGGAGAATGGTAGCACAAATAGGACTGTCAACATGGGAATGTTGCATAGAAATAGCTGCAACTTTGCAACTCTTTGCTGGAAGATACTGCTTTCTGCATCTTCAGTTTAGCACTAAAGCACAGAAGCAGCTCCACAGAAAGCACCAAATTGCTCAAGGTGGCAATTTAAGAATTCTAAGGATGTGCATCTCTAGTTTGTAATAGCAATAAACATTACCCATATCATGACAAAATACCCAACATCACAAGTGATGGCATGCAGCATTTTTCCTGCTTGAATATTCCAGGTTAGCCTTCCCTAACTTTGAGTCCTCCAGAAGTTTTTGACAACCCTACTCTCATCAACCCTACAAAATCCATGGCCAGGATGGCCGGGGCTGTTAGGAGTTGTAGCCCAAAACATCTGGAAGGCACCAGCTTTATGTAGTAAAATATCTCAGCAGCTTTCAATAATTATTGAATTTCTTTCCTTTGAAATTTAGCCATTTTCTAACTATGAGCATGCCAAAATTTATTTGGTTAGCTTTTTGATGGCCAGCCATTAGTACGTTATTTGGAAAATTTTCATGGTAGACTGACCTTTATATTTCAGTTAATTTTCAGCCCATTTTTTAGTCCTGCTAGCATCCCCAAGGACAGGTACAACTTACCAGTTGTGATCTCTAAAGGCTACACACTCTTTATAATCGGCGGCACCACCACCACCACTAAGCAGCAAACAAGGGGACAGAATGGCTGTACACTTTCCAGTTACAATCATGAAGTCAAGTGAAGACTGAAGAAGGGAGGCCGCAATTTGCATTGTCAAGAAAGCCTGTAGCATAGCACTATGCAGAATTGCATTTGTGAGATTTAACAGTTTGCTTTGGCGGCTGTGAAAATTACTTTGTACTTTCTCAGCTGTTCTCTTGCTCTTCCCGGTTACTATTTATTAGTAGTGGCCAGAATATACAACACACATCTAAGGGACACAGTGGAATCTCTTTGTAGTTTTGAGTGTTTTAAAACTCTGTTTTTATTGCATATTTAAGTGAATGTCTGGTAATAAACACATTGCCCACTCTGAGCTCTTTAAATAGGGCAGTTAAATGATGAATGACTTCTGAAATATGCAAGAGAACTAAGAGAATTATTCTGGACCATAAAGAAAACATTTTGACTTGGACCCTAAGACTGCAATTGTATACATGTCTGCTTATAAAGGAAATCCTATTAACTTCAGTGGAACTTAAGGAAATTCATAGATAGAATATTATTCGTTTAGTCCCCCGTATGGGTTGTGCTCTCTTTCAGAGGAAGGTGAAAAGTTATACTTTAATTCCTTTCTCTTCCTCTCATCAGTCTTCTCTTACTTTCTTTGTGTGATTTTCTTTGTTGACTGGTATTTTGTCAGTGTCAGCAGTGCCCCTACAGTGCAGCGAGTGCTTCCACCCAGTTTCCTGCTGTTGATCAGGCAACAGTCTACTTGCAATCACCCTTGGAGAAACTGTAACAGGTTTCTGTGATGGAGTCCAGAGAAATCCATATCACTGGATCCATATCTGAGGGTCCTATCGATCAGTCCCTTCCCAAACAGGGGATCCCTCACCTCAGTGGGTGCAGCCTTTAATCTCTTAGCATAGTTGCTCCTCAGTGGTAAAGTACTGTATCGGTTTTGCATGCAGAAGGTTCCATGTTCAATTCCTAGCATCTCCGGGTAGGACCGGGGGAAACTTGCATCTGAAAACCTGGAGTGCTGCTGCTTGTCAGTGTTAAGCTAGATGAACCAGGAGTCTGACTTTGGATAAGGCAGCTTCCTGTTTTCCTCTGAAGGTCTTCCCCAGTTCCAGGTCTTCAGCCCTCTCTCTGGAATCAAGTTGGCAAGGTGCGGCCTTGTTACTGGTATTCTAGCCTCGCACTAGGCTACTAGGACAGATAATATTATACGCCGCATGATGAACTTTGGCCTTGTGGTTCATACTTCTCCAGAATCTCGGAGCAGGATGTGTTTTGGCTTAATCATCTGCTGCAGTAGCAGCAGTTCCTCTTGCCAGTGCCTAATAGCTTACCATGCTTGTGGTGGTGGTACTGCCGTCTCTACTGATTTTTTCACCTGCTCTGCAGTTCCTGCCTCACCGCAGTATTGACAGTCAGCATGATGTCTCTACTGCCTCCTGCTTTGTCCAGTTTGCTGCTACTGTCAACATGTTAGATGGGCCCCCTGACACTTGAGAGAGACTGGGTGTGTGTGTGTTTAGATGGCTGAAGGGGGACCAAAGGGCACAACTCCCCCACTCCAAACTCTTAATTTAGCATACAAGCCATTGGTGATGCAAGTTTGAATTGCTTTAAATGGTACCTCCTCCTTCATGTGGCAGAATAAATTTGTGGCATTATACAGAGGGCCAGCTCAAAAGCAGTGTAGTACAATACCCCCCTATTAAAAGTAAAAGTAAAAACAACAACATACTGATATATGTGCTGCAATCTGAATGTGCTTCTAGCATGCAGCAGTTGGTAGAACTACACCTACTTGCATCATTAGGTTTGTCAGGAAAAAAATGGGTAGATTGCGCTTAGGTAATGAGCAAACAGAAGTTGGGGTGTGGTGACAGTGAGCATACATGTGACAAAACCAGTCACACAAAAACATTGCTAGGTTTCTATACCAGTGGTGACGGTGGATGTGTGTATAATGGGTTATTTTTACTTCTTTCTTTGCGGTAGTGAGAAATCTGGATTAAGTAGGAGTTAAAAATACTTTGTGGCATTTTGATCCTGGCAGTATTGTGTAGATGCGATGAAAAACTTGCATGCATGAGTAACACCGATTCCAGGGCAAGCTCTGATATGGAAGCACCCTGTATGCAAGGTCTTGAGGTATCACAGAGACACTATGGGTTCAGCAGCACTGACAGAACCGAAGAGCTTAGAAGCTTACAGCCATTTAACTGGCTGCCTAGGGGAATGGGAAAAATGTCAAAAACAGGATTACGAGCAAATTTTGCTATGTTATACAACTTTGGTGGTCAGCACCATACATTTCCTCCCTGACAGTTATTGCATAAGGCTGTACATCAAGCTGCCCATCCTTTTGTAATGACTACAAGGCTCCGATATCTTTTTTAAAAAAGCATTTTGTCAGTGGGCTTGAATAGAGTGCCTCAGGTTTGTAACAGAAAAATGCTAATTGACAGTCATTCCCTTAGTTCACCACAGGGAGTTGGTTCTCATCTCTGGCTCTTGGTTAAGGCTTAATTTTAAATGATGGCAGTGCAATAGAATAAGTAACTTTAAAATAGCTTTGTAGCCCTAAAGTGTTGCTATCGTTAGTTGCTAAGGTGGTATCTCCCACCTCTTTTGGTAACAGAAAAAACTTGAGGGGCAACTGCCTCCCAATTACATTGTAATTTAGAAGGTGCAATAGGCTTCAACTTTCCCCCCCTTTTATCATTAGGGCCTTCTCCAATTTAATAATAATAATAATAATAATAATAATAATAATAATAATAATAATAATAATAATAATAATTTCACCTCTATACCTTTTTTTATTTGAAGGAAAAATCACCTTATGCATCAATAGATGTGCAGTTGTTTCTCATTTGTTGTCTTTCCTCAAGGAAGCTTTTTATTATGGGAACAAATACCACATTTCCCCATAGGTCAAACATAAACATTTTGCTGGGAAATTTTTATTCTTCCCCTACAAAGCATGTCAGTCACAGCAATGAATGTTGTTGTTTTCTTGTGTGTATGTGGTGTGGGCACCTATTGTGTGCCTCTGATATCACTAATGGCATGTGACTAAATCTCTCCCCTCATGCTTGTGCTGGTTTGCAAACACTTAAAATGTGTTCTGCTCTTCTTTTAAAAACTTGATTAGAGAGTGAGCTCTCCTTCAGACCTAGCTTGAGTATAGAGCGGGCTCCTGACAACTTAGTTAGAAGCAAGGCCTGTTGAACTCAATGAGATTTCTTAGTAAATATGCATAGGATCAGGCTGTAAGACTAATTTTTTAAAAAGTCCAGTTTCTTTTGAAATGTCTGGAAAGGACTTCAATCGTTCCCTCGCATCTGTTAGTGGAACCAAAGAGCTTTGAGATTCCAGAACTGAAAAAATGTAGAGTGGCACAAGATTTGTTTGTGCACATAATTTGGCATGCGTGTGGAGTGGTGTGGTGAAGAGAGGAGATAGCCTCCAAGGTACATTGTAGTGAAAACAAAAATCCAAATCCCTTCCTGGAAGCTGAGACGAAACCCTGGAAAGGGTTAAGGCTGGTTTGGCCGGGCTCTGTTGTGCGTATGCAATAATCTGTGTGGCTCTCTTGGCCGCCTGACAAAGTGTTGCCTCCTTCTCCTCCCTCCCCCCCCCCCGCTTCTCCTCCTCCTCCTCCTCCCCTTTGCATGAAGTAGGATCCTTGAGCTGATGCAGAGGCAGCCAACTGCTCCATATTTGGCTTCTATTACACATTTACATACTGGAGAAGAGAGGAGCGAGCTTCTATACCGCAGACATCATTTCTACTACAGTTGGTGAGGAGACATCTGTGTCACAGCGCGGGAGGAGAGAAATAGCACAGTGTTGTTGTTGTGTTTTTTCCTCCTTTTTCAATATTACAAAACCCCCAAGCCCTTGCGATCAGCTGGCAAGATATTGTGAGTCCTTTTTTTTTTTGGTCCGTCCCGTTCTCCAACCCCACTGACACTTTACAGTAAGTGGCTTTTGAAAGGAAAAAAGACCATCCTCTGCTTTCGCTTCTCTTTCTCCACTCCCCTGACCCCTCCTCGATTGCAAACCTCCAGAGATTTCCAGCTTGGGGGTGGGAGGGGGGGGGTGGCGGTGAGGAAAAACACGCCGACACAAGAGATACGCTGTTGGAAGAGGGGGACGGGAGGGACTGCGGTGCGCTGTCACCCTGAAAGTATCTCCCTTTGCTCGAGCCCGGTCCCCGCATCTCCCCCCCCCCCATCCCGTGCCGAGGAGGCTGGAGGTGTAGGAGGAAGGGGAAGCCAGGCCAGGAAGCGATCGGCGTGCTGTGTGTGCAAGCTAGAGGCGGGCCGGTGTGGGGAGGAGGAGGGTATGGTGCCGCTGGCTGGAGTCGGTGTATATGCGAGAAATGCCCCCCCCCCACCCCCGCTTATGCAAGCAAAGAAACCGAAAGAAGTGTTCTTCCCTTCCCTTCCCCCTCTCCTCGCCGGTATTCGGCTTGCTTTCCTCGCTCCCCTCGAGTGTATTTGCCTGCGGGTGCACTGGTGTCAGCTGTGCGCGCCTGCCTCTGCGTTTGCTGCGCCCTGAGAGGCGCTGGCGAGAGAGCCCGGCCGAAGGCGAGTGCGCCGAGTTCACACAGGGCCTGGGTTTTGTGTGTCCCGAAGCAACGCCCTCCTCCGCCGCCGCTGTCTGGCTGGAGCTGCGTCCCCTCTTGCTGCCGCCGCCGCTGCTCCTGAAGGCCGGCTCAGCTGCTGTGGGCGAGCGGAGCATTGCGCGCCCTCCCTCTCCTCTCCCCCCGCCACCGCCGCCTGGCTTCATAGTAGGGAGGGCCGGTCCTCGTTGCACTGTGTAGTACGGGGCTGGGTAGTTGCCGGAGGGGTGAATGAAGCGGGGAGGAGGCGGAGGAGGAGGAGGAGGCGGCGGTGGCGCTGGGACTGGGATGTGCCCGGCAGCGGCAGCAGCAAGCAGCAGCAGCAGCTCCTCTTCCACTATGCTCCTACATTCAGGGCCCAGGTCGGCTGCAGACTCCTCCGGGCACTTCAGGCAGGAGTCGCTGAGTGAGTGAAGGCCACTGCCGGGCACCCGGAGAGGAGGTAGGGGGTCCTTTGGACGGGGAGGCCTGCGCTCCCCCTTCTCTTCACCTTGACACCATCCTCCAAAAGGCAGCTCCTGCTGTTTTCCTCTCGCCTTCCTCCAGGCTTTCCCGGCAAAGAAAATACGCACAGTCCAGTTTCTCCAAAAGATTTCTCTCGAGATTCTTTCTGGTTTCCAGGAACGGATGGGTTCATCTCTGGACATGGCAAGATTCCCCTTTTTAAATTGGGGGAGGGAGGGGGGGAGATAGATTTCTGAAGCCTGACACTGTTTGCAATTTGTTACATGCCTCCAGTGCACTGCTGCCCTCTCCGTCTTGTTCAAAAATATGTATTTTTTAAAAAGTTAAGCTCGCTTTAATTTTTTCAAAGCATGAATAATCTGCCTGCATAATTGTATTTCTCTTAAGAAGCGGTTGAGTTTTTTTCTAGATACGTTGGCAGCTACTGGAATACGAGCAAGGAAAATAACACAACATTAAAAAGGCAGTATTGAATATGTTTGGGGTTGTGTTTTTTTTAAAAAAGCAGGTAAAATTATGAGAGAGCAATGATAGAAAAGAGCCAATTCAAAGCTTGTTATATAATGCCACACTATGTGGACAACAAGAACAAGCTATTTTTATTTTGTTTACCGTATGGTATGCAATAGGGACTCTTCCAAAATAATATTTCTCCCCTGTGATTCTGAATCCATGGTACAATTGGAGGGGAGCAGAAGACCACAACTTGACATGTTATGCAAAATACTGCTTTGCACAATTATCTGTTTATGCACTCGCTTACACATGCAATTGTGCAGATCCATCCCTTGAGTTTGTGCATCCTCTTATCTTTCAATATGGATAGAAAATATTTCACAATACAGGTAATTAAATATTAAGTGGTTCCTGTTATATATTTTATGCAGCTAAGAGTTAGTTACATATGTTTGAATATAGACAGTTACTTTGCTGACATTTTAGGCAGTCCTGTTTCAGTTTCTGATGAAACACTTAACAGCAAATTCAGATTTCCTCTGTGAATGTGGATTTGTTTGTCTGGCTGGTGAGGACAGCCTAGTTTTATTGCTCTCAGGAACAGGGGTTATGAATGAGGAAGAGATAATTGAGAGAGAGAGAGAGAGAGGCTGTATTGCTAGAGTTATTTTGAGCAACTAAGAAGCGTACATTTTCATACGAGGCTGTCATTTTTACCTTTCCTTAAAAAAAATTGCAGGTCAGTTTGGTGAAATGGCTTTACTCTCATCACTTGTGTAACGCAGGACAAAAAACTGATAGATTTTCTACAGCTTGCTCTGTGTGTGTGTGTGTGTGCGCGCGCTCGCGCGAGTGATCATGTAGAGACATGTCAATGGTGTAGGTTTTCAGTGCACTCACTCTAGCCCTGATCAGTCATGTAATTAGATCGGGCTGCCATGGTAACAGACAGTATTCATCGTCCATTCAGGTGCAATTTTTTTCTAGTGACTGGGATACCTCAAATGGTGCCTTTACTGCAGGGATGAGCAACTTGTTAAGCTGTGTGTTTTGTGTGCTGCAGCTTTTTTTTTTTGCATTTGATTTACATAATTTGCATGTGATTTGACATGGAAGGTGTCAGTTGCTGCTGCACGTAACAGCACTTCTGTCATATCAGTAGCAGTTTGTACTTTGAGTCAGAAGTTGCAGTTCTTAAGCTTTTCTGTAGATGGTTAGTAATTATTTGAGGTGTTTGCTAACACTTTTTAGTAGTGAACATAACATCAGAGAGAGAAATGGTCTTGTTGCTCCACCTCCTGCCCTGTAAAATTCTGGGTGGTGGGGGCCTTTTTCTCTATCAACTTTGGGAGGTGTATGGGGCAGCTAGTTCCCTTTGCAGCTGTAATAGGTTAGCTAAAGGGCCTGTTTATGATAGATAGCATGCCCTATTACCTTTTAAAAACGTGGAGAAGCTTCTTTATCTCTCCAACCACAGTTGCTGTCTGTGTGTGAAGTTTGGTATTTTCAAAGTAAGAAACCCTCTGTGACATCTTCTGTTTAGTGGGCCATCCAAGAGTTCTTGGAATGACAACTAAAAATGTGTGACAATTGTTTATTTGAAAACAGCAAGAACAGGATTTTCTTTAAAATGTGAGATTAAATTGCTAATAAATTGTGCCCATAAAACCCTCTTTACATATTTAGGATTTGAACTAGATCTTTTAGGGACTAAAGGAATCTGGCCCTCACGCTGAAATTGATTTCCTACATGCTTTTGAGACATATGTTGATCATATGTGTAACATATGTTGACCATATGTTTCTTGTATGAATGGTTGTACCTTGTGTGAATCTGTAAAAAGCTATGCACCTTTGCATCACAACTATGTCTAAACTGTTCAAAGCATCCAAATACTGCAGGAACGTAAGGAGTTCCAGTCCTAAAAAACAAAAAATGTGCAGAAGTATGAACTTGCTGTTTCCTGGAATGAGTTTTCTGGCCATGCTGTTATATGACTGACTTTTACATCCCAGTTTCTGAAATTTTCACCAAGTTTGACAATAATGCATAGTCTTTAAAGTAATTAATTGTCTTTGATAACATGCTTCTAGTCTGTGTTTTTAATCCCCGAAAACGTAAGGAAGTTAATCCTGAATCATGTCGGTTCATTTCCCCACAAATAGATTTTGGTTAGATAGACAATGAAATTTGCATAAAGATAACATGGGTGTGTGGTGTTAAGTGAGCCAGGAAATATCTGTGCTTCTTAAAGCTGCTTCAGAATTTATATTGAAACATTTCTGTTGCAGTCTGGTGCTTTTGGTTGAGTGTTGAACTATTTTAAAGGCAAGAGTTGCATGTAAAGCTTGGGAAGTATTTAGAAGCTGAAGAGACTGGGGTTTTTTTTAGTTTGCAAGTTTGCAACTCAGAATGACAGAACTTAATAAATTAAGGTTAGTGCTAAATGCACTGGCACGAATGGGACTTCATTTTGTTATGGGATATTTCCAGTATCCTCTTGAGAAAAAGTTTAGAGAAAATAAAACCAACTTGAACTCCAAATTATTTTATTGTTAGTGCTTAGGTAATTGGTCAGTAGTTTTTTGTTTAAAATTTAGTTTCACTGTTTTAATCATAACATTAAATGGAGGAAACAGCAAAGGCCTTTTACTGTCAATGCATTTAAAATGTAAAATAAAAATACTTCAATATTTAAAATGGTTTATATTTTCACATTACCATTTCCAGGATATATTTAACAGACAAATTTTACCACACTCAAAAGTTGAATTACTGTGTCATCAAACAAAAAGTTCAGAGATAAAATGGAAAGAAAATCAAAACAAAACATTCACGTAATTTAAACCATTAATAGTTCTGAGATTGGAAATATTTGTAATGTGGTACCTTCCCCCCCAGTATTTTAGATCATGTACTACAAATATGTTCATAGTCTCTGATGGAGTGCAGCTGAACTGGCAGGTTTCACTTTGTCTGCCAAGCCTCATCTGATTGGCTTTTGGGAGCAGTTTCTCACACTGAGAAGGCCCAAATCTTTCATGCAGCCAGCCAGCCTGCATGTAGGAAAGCTGCGTGTAGTTTCCAGTCTGCACCACCTTCTCTTCAATTTTTGTTTTGGGCCAGTGTGTCCGAGCCACTAGACCGAAAGCAGAAGGCGGACAAGAATGTAGTATGGAAAGTGAAACAGCCGTATAGAATTAATGGCACAGAATGTGAGTCTCTGTATTGCATAATGGGAGTATTGGTACATCTTGTTGTATGCTGATTTGTTTATAATGCGAGGCTTTATGTGCTTCCAGGAATGCTTTAGATGTGTGATTGAGATGTCTGGAAAGCCAATTGCATGTTTCCCCCCTGGAGCTCATTATGGAAACATTAACCAAAAGGGCTTTTATTTTAAAGGATATTATGTAAAACCGCTCCCCAACTTATTTTTTAAATCACATCAAATGTATTTTACAGTAGAACAAGCTATCTTGTGAAATGCGACACATGATCTAGTTCTTTGCTTGTTGACAGCCAGAGGCAATACTTACTTTGGTGTCGGTGGGAGCAAGAGCAGACCTCACTTTTCCTTTCCTTTGCTGCCATAATAGTGAATGTTGGCTGAAATATTTACTAGCTTCGAAGCATAATTCGGTAAGAGGCTCTGTCTGTGGGACATGTTGAGCATTTTCTTGAGTTCTTCACTGGCCTTATGAGCTGTTGAGTGATTAAGTGTTTAAATGCAATTTGTGCATTTAGTTCAAATAACAGGGAGACTACTATACTGTGCCCACTTACCTTGGAGCAATCATCAATGACTAGGGCCGTCTTCTAAGTAGATCAGTATAGGATTTTGCTGTAGGCTGGGCCTCTTATTGGGAACAAATGTGAATTGTATAGAAACTCCACCACCATACTGTGACAGAGATAAGCTGGGAATACTTTATTATCCCCAAAGGGAGATTTACTGTGATATTTAAATTGTAAACAACAACAACGCCAAACCCTTTCCAGTTACAGCTTTTGGCCTGCTTTTATCTATGTGTCAAAATACACAGTATCAACATTACGTTGATATGTCTGGAATATGACATGGAAAAATGCCATTCTAATTTCATATTTTGTTTTGTTTAAGATAATAAACTTTTACATGTGAAACCACAATGTTATTTCATTAAATAACAAAATGTGTATACTGTACTTTACTGATTGATTGTAATAAAACCTCTAAGCAGGTTGCAAGAAATATTAAAATTATAAAAAACGGTTTAAAAACAAGTGTTTAAAACATTTTTAATACATGTAGACTTTTTCATGGGAGTTTGTAAAACTCACAGATTTTTTACTCATTCTCCCCAAGTATCAATTTAGATACTATCTAATGTGAGTATCTTTTAAAATTGACATTGGTGGCATTAATTCCACTTTTTTTTTTTTTTACAAAGAAAACGGTCATAGTGATTTAATGATCCATTGGATCTTTTCCAATGTAATTCCACCAAGAAACAGCAATTATCAGCACATTTCTTTTGTCCAGAATTTATTTAAATGGGGCTTCCACAGGCAAACATTTTGTAGAAGGTTCCATATGAAATTCATCCAAATTAAGCAGAGAAATGAGGGGTGTAAGGCAGAGATGAGGAACCTGTGGCTTTCCAGAACTTACTGAACATAAATCCAGTCATTCCCGACTACTGGCCATGCTGGCTTCGGCTGATGGAAATCGAAAGGCCACAGTCATCCCATCTTGTGTGTAAGATATGGAGGTGTGTATGGGTTGATAGACCCACAATTTCAATAACAAAAAGTTTAGCTCTTCCTTTTGCTGTCCAGGGAAACATGAGTGGTGTGTGTCTAGCAAAATAGTGTGGTAGAAAAAAGAACATACCTGCTTCCTGTTCTGATAATGAATGCAATTTATTTCATATAATTTTCTGAAATATAATTTATTTCATGCAGTTTTCTGATAATTGCATGAAAGAGGACCTTGCCATACACTCTCCTGCCTGTGAGTTGAGATCCGCCATCACCAATAAAAATCCAGTTGTCCAGAACTTGGTGTAGGCCAGAGAATTCTTGGTGGTGGCATCCCAGCCATCTGATGGTTTTTTCTCCTTTGTCAGACCTCTGATGAACAGCAGTGGTCTATATTTTAGAATGTAGATGGACAAAACGACTTGTATACTTAATTCTAAATAAGGGGTTGTACAGTTGTGAAAATGTTGTTGGATTGTTTTGCATGATTTGATCCCTTGTAACCCTCCCTAAGGGGGTTTCAGCTGAAAGCTTGTGCATCCCAACAGAGAAGTAAACCTTTTAATGTATAATGACATTTTATAACTTAATAATTGCTCTCCTATTGGGTGTGTTAATTATATTTTGAGATAAGGTGGTGTATGGTTTATTTTAAAAATAATATTAATATGTATAGAGAACTTAAAAATATATATGGTATACACTACAAATAATCTGCCACTTGTTTGTGACTTGTTTTCTGACACTTTTTTTGTTTTAAGGGGGTGGCTCCTACATTCCTTGTTCTGTAAGATGAGACACTGCCCCATCCTAGTCCTTTAGCTGGTATTGTGCTGTAACTGCAGTAGCATCATGCAGCTGGTACAAGTCCTCTTGGGCTGCTTGTCATTTTTGATCCATGACTGGATGCTAACAGATACTAGGCAGGTAGAAATAGGTCAGTGCAGCTGACTCTGTGATGGCCAAAATGCCTTAAAGAGAATGTGTAGGTGAATTGTCCCTGCATTTGTATCTGCTGTGCCCTCTCTGCCTAATTCTGCACTCTCCACAGGTTTGCATGCCAATTTTGTGGCATCTGACAATATAGGCTGTTCCTATGCCATGCCAATACAATTCATCACCATGTGTTGACATATCTGAGCGTTTTGTATATCCAAAATGCTTAGTTTCTGGTAATAGTTCATTGGACAGGGGCTTTCACGTGCCATGGGTCAGCCTGCTCCAAAGTAGATAACCAGTGCTGCATTTGAAACATTGCGAAAACTTTGTGAATGCTCGTGTATAGCTTCTGTGGCACTTTACTGCATTCTTTTAGTAGACATGCAGCTGACTGTCGTCTGCTCTCCCACTGGGTTACATTCTGACTTGCAGGACATTCATTGTTTTGTACTGCACCATATCATCAAGGCTTTATAGCTAGAAAGAGAGAGCTGTGTTAAAATGTAATTAAAATCAGGCTAAATAAAATAAAATGTGCAAAAAAGAGAACTTGTAATGCTTCTAAAAACAGGAGTGATGTAAAAGTTAGGAAATGAAAAATGAATCTAGAGTTCTGCGTATGATTCATTTTTATTTTCATTTGGCTTTAGGAGTCTTAAATCGTAAGGTTTTGTGGAATCTGGCTTTCAAGCAAATTTCTGCAACTCTTTGTTAGAAAACTTAGGTATTTGCTCTCTAAGGTTGGTGTCTGAAAAGTTTTACTGAATCCAGTATCCTTTCCAAGAGACAGAAAGCTGTTTTCCAAAAATATGTTCGGATTCCTTTTTGAACAAACGTCTAGGTCCCATTTTTAAGCAACAAAAAACCCTGTCAGTTCAATTTCCAGAGGGCAAGTTGCAGTGTTAGCCTCTTGCAGCAAATATAGCAGAATCTTGTGGCACTTTAAGACTGTTATATTTACAGTGGCATACATTTTCTGCAGCACATTTCATCAGGTAAACGTTATTCTACACAGTCAAAAACAGGCTTCAGATTTTTGCTAGAAGTGTCCTTGTACTTTATTCACGAGTGGGTGAATTAACAGTTGTTTTTTCCCTCCCTTCTCTTCAGTTTTTGGATCAACAGCCACAACAACAATCTAAGCTCTGAGTTTCTTCAGCCTCCTTGATAACAGATCCAACACCACAGTATATATCTTCAACTTTGAAAGGTGCTATGTAAATAAGGTGAGAATTAAAAATCTTAAATATCTTATGTTAATATGCTACACATATCTTATAGATAACCTTATACTGAGGTGGACATATATAAAAAGTTAACTATCTCCTATTCATATGATATTTTTTACTACTCGGTCCTGGGAGTTGCACACAAACTGTAGCATCTGAAATCTTTAATATTTCCTCCCACTTTCTGATTCTTCCAAGCAAAATTCACCCTTTATGATTTTTTTGTTGCCGTTGATTTCTGTTATAAGTAGTAGTGTCATTTGTTCTGATGGGGGGGGGGGGAGGAAATTTCTTTTAAAATGTATAAACTTAACGGTTTAATTTCATGTTTTAACTTGCTTGTTAGTTCATCTCCTGGAGGTTGAGTTTACAATCACCCTCTGTACTAGTGGTGACCTTAAAATTAGACTAGAAACCTGATCAACCACAAATACTGAATATTAATGAAAAAATAGCAGCATTTTGACCTGTATCAGGTGAAGCATAAATAACAAAACTCTTGTTTGCATTTTACTGGCTTTTAAGTTGTATGAATACCACACCCTCAGAATGATTCCAGCTTCCTATTTTTGTCTTCTAATGACTTTGATTTAAGAATATAATTTTATGTTTTTGGTTTATAATATCACAATATCAGTTACTGTTGACTGAAGTACCTCTCTTCCACAGCCATTACTGTTTTAATATGGTTTAACTAACATAAGCAAAATTCAAAAATTAGAATGGTGCGAAGCAATTCAAAGTGGTGAAGTGCGAAGAACTTGTATAAACCCATGACTATAGTAGTCTTCTTGTGAAAATCTGATAAAGCTATCATTGGAAGAGCTTTTTAAAATATGCAGAATGTCTTACTGAATTACACAGTGCATAATTTGCATTTTATTGTGGCTGTGAGCTGGGGTGTTGCTCTTTAAAGGAGAGTCATTTCAACAACCAGCTGCATGTAAAGACATGCACTTTACGGTCCACGGTATGTAGCTGGAATGGAGGAGGTGTATTTAAATCATGCCACTTAGGAGCATTACTCTTTCTGAATGATTAATGCCAGACAAAACACTTTGATACTTTCACGTTAATACACTTGGTTGTTTTAGGAAGGAAAATTGCACAATGAATAACAGATCATCAGGTGGGGTAAGCTGTGCTGTAGTAGTGTTAATGTTTATTCGGAGCCAGCAGCAGTGTGTTTTTGACATAAACTGCGCTTGCCAGTTGCTATCACTGCTGTGCTCCTGGGGGTGGCTGGGATACCCCTGTATT
The DNA here is from genome assembly GCF_964188305.1 of Podarcis bocagei. NCBI lineage: Eukaryota > Metazoa > Chordata > Lepidosauria > Squamata > Lacertidae > Podarcis > Podarcis bocagei. Next base: position 30,201,058 of record NC_138133.1, read on the forward strand.
GCACACTGCAGCTAGGGCAATGCTGCTCTTGTGTGGATACCTATAGCAGTGTGCACAGGAGGGCAGTCTTATTGGTTCAGGTTCCCATAGGCCTCCATAAAAACTCAGTGTGAATTTTCGCACATCCCCTCCCAACTCCCCAATCAGTTGACAGTGCCAGCTGGGATTTTACAGTTTGCACTACTACACTGCTTGCTGCAGCTTGGAGCACTACATATTTGTGTTCAATTGTTGTAGCAGTGTTTTCGTTTGTTATGATGTCTGGCGTAGAGAAGCCTCATATTTAATATAAATTCCCCCCCCTTCCTAATATTAATCAAGCTTAAGTGACTTGTGAAAGCCTGCAGTTCATTGTTTGAAATGTATTACAACATTAGCATTTCCATTTCCTGCATCTTAAACCAATATTGTAAACATTAAGAGAACATTTTGCAGGGATAGTTGAATATTGTGGGCAAACCCATCAGTGGTAATGGTGGCTTTTCTAAGGAGAAGGTGGGTGGACTTGGAATTGCTTATCTAGGCACATTCATGTTTGTTTGTTAATTCTTTTACATAAGCCTGACAAGAATATAGTATTGCCCTGTACCATTCTGGGTAGTCTATAATAATTCTTGCAAAGTTTGCAAAGCTCTGATCTAGTCAGATGAAAAGTGCACAGAGCATGATTAAATTTTTTTTTTTTAAATGGAATAATGAAGATTGTCCAATTTAGTTCTACTCCGAGTAGATCCATTGACATTAATAGGCATGTAAATTAATACAGTGGTACCTCAGGTTACATGCACTTCAGGTTACATACGCTTCAGGTTACAGACTCCGCTAACCCAGAAATATTACCTCGGGTTAAGAACTTTGCTTCAGGATGAGAACAGAAATCGTGCTACGGCGGCAGCGGGAGGCCCCATTAGCTAAAGTGGTGCTTCAGGTTAAGAACAGTTTCAGGTTAAGAACGGACCTCCAGAAAGAATTAAGTACTTAACCTGAGGTACCACTGTAATGTAGACCCAATGAAATAAATCATGTAAATATTAATTTCATTGGGTTTACTCTGCATAGAATGTACAGTGGTACTTAATTCCATTCTGGAGGTCCGTTCTTAAACTGAAACTGTTCTTAACCTGAAGCATTACTTTAGCTAATGGGGCCTCCTGCTGCTGCCGCGCCGCCGGAACCCGATTTCTGTTCTTATCCTGAAGCAAAGTCTTAAGACCTGAAGCACTATTTCTGGGTTAGCGGAGTGTGTAGCCTGAAGCGTATGTAACCTGAGGTACCACTGTAGTTGGAGAGTACCCTGAGAGGAAACTTTGCTGAAATGGGACTGTGTACGTTTATGCTGAACAGACAGTAGGCACTGACAGCTTCAGCGCTGAAGCTCACCTGTCTAAGGGCAATTGATCCAGAAACCTCTTCTTTCTCACCCTCACCCCTGCCTGCTCCCTTCATTAACTGAGTGGTGTGGTGAGTACTGAACATCTTGAATTCTTTTCATGCATGAAGGGCCTGAATGGCTATATTAAGTACTTTTTGGAGTTGATTTTCTTAAGCTCAAATTCTATAGTCATTATTTACTCCGTTGTGCGTTTATGAACTAACATCTGAGTTCACAAGATCCACTACAGGTGTACCTCACTCCCAGTTTGAGGGATTGATGTAGTCTCCACAACAACTTTTTCTGGTCCCTTCATGACCCCACTGATTTTAATTTGCTGGCAATTTAAAAAAAAATCTAGACAGTGCCAGGGAGGGCGGAGCCTAATGTTGTGATGGGGATGCTAAACACCCCCACCCTGGTCATGATCTGTCTGCTTGTGTGTGTGCAAGTTTGTGAGAGTGCAGGGTGTAGGGTGGCCACACCCAGTTTCGCCAAACTCAGCATTGGTATTTGACTCTCAGAGGGTTGGCCATGGGACAATGGGGTCATTTGGGACAAACAATTGTAGCCACCTCCTGCTCTACTGACTATTGTAGAACACTTGATCTGCAGTGAAGGAACTTGTGCTTTTATTTATTTTAAGTCAAGTAGATCAGTAACTGACTGCTCCCTGGGCTGCTGTATAAAGGTATAGGTATATGTTTTTCCCAATGTTGTGTAAGATTTGTGAAACCTGGACTGGAAAAATCACAGCCGATGTTATAGTTCCAAGAGTACACATGACTTCTCATTTAGAACCACTATAACGTAGTCATTAGGAGTGAGGAGACCTAGGTTCGCATCCCTACTTGACTGTGGGCTAGTCACTTGGGTGGCTGTGAGGATAAGCAGGAGAGGAAAGAATATTGGATGGTGCTTTGAGCTTGGAGGAAAGTTGATGTAGTTGATGATGATAATTTAGGCAAATGGCTTAGTGCTTTGCTTTACACATGTTGTTCAAAGAAGATTCTGTGTGAGATACTGGGCATTTTGGCAACGTGTAATGCCTAACAAATTATATTGTATAATTTAGTTGACTTGGTTTTGTAGCTGTTGCTTTCTTTTTGTAAATATTTACCAATGCAGCTTGTTTTCATGGAGTTGTTAAATGTGTCTATGGTGAGTTAGAGAATATATATTTAAAATAGTGATTTTTTATTTTTATTTTTGCAATTGTGGGGAAGATATCAGTGCCCCCTGCTGTCTGTTGGAGAGCAGCATTTGTTGTCCTTAGCAGCAATGTTTTGTTAATGTATTTTACTTTCAATGTACAATATAGGAACCTGAAGGGGGAAGGAGGAAAACAATTTTGATTTTTTTTTAAAAAAGACCTGAAAGTATCAGAAGAATCAAATTCAAATTTGACTTCTGTGTAAATAGATAGTAATTAGAGGTGTGTGTTTTTTAATGAGTTTCCTGCTGAATTATAAGAATAAATAAAGTACAGTGGTACCTCGGGTTAAGTACTTAATTCGTTCTGGAGGTCCGTTCTTAACCTGAAACTGTTCTTAACTTGAAGTACCACTTTAGCTAATGGGGCCTCCTGCTGCCGCTGTGCCACCGGAGCACGATTTCTGTTCTCATCCTTAAGCAAAGTTCTTAACCCGAGGTACTATTTCTAGGCTCAGTTATGGCATAGAGATAAACCCCCTAACCCTTGTTATTGTTGTTGTTGCAGTAATGAAATGTTATATTTAGTATTTCAGCAAATTAATATAACTGCCCAGCAAGAAATATTACCTAGACAGCTTACAGGCAAACAAAACAATGCTAAAAAAATTAAAATATATCACAATTAAAATCAGCAGAAAACAATGAAAGCAAAAAAGCTGGCATATTAGCTGAAGTTAATAAAAGGTGCTTTTGGCCACAGATCCTCCTTGAGTTTCTAATGACAGTGCTGGATCCAAAAGCCCTCCTCCCCTGCGAATCTGTGAACTGGAATATTTAGGAGAAGTGTAACTCCTTTCAGAACCGGTTGAATGCTGTTCTCTTAGAACCACCCATCAGCAGTACCACAGTCTTGTCTGGATTGATTCTCAGTTTGTTCATTTTTGTTTTTAAATAACTTTTTATTGGGTTTTATAGACAAGGATCCTAAGAATAATAAATGATACAAACATAGGCGCCACTCTGCAAAGAACAATGGGGAGGCCGGCAGCATGTGCCTTCAACCCCTGATGTGACTGAAAGCCACTGAGCGGTCCAAAAGAACCAACACATTCACACTTTGCCTGTCTCTCTCAAGGCAAAGATCATCCCACTGAGCAATCCAAGGCAGTTTCTATCCCAAGCCTGGGCCTGTGATTTGAAATTATTTCAGATAATATGCTTAATCCAGGAGTGACTGGAATTTACCAGCCACTCATAAAGTGGATAGGCCCTTGATAACTTCAGATTCTTCATAAGGTCCGTATGAATGATCCAGTGACCTGATTATGTGAATTATATTCTGCCGTGCCCATAAATGTCTGCTGTGGAGGTCATATTAATGCCCCCCTGGATTCAAATTCTGGGAATGTATCCATGATAGAAACAGAGCTAGAAATATCAAGAATTTAGATGTAGTGGTTTCTGTTGTGGGCAGAGTGGACCTAGGGGAAATTCTGCATGGTAACACACTGTGTTGGATTAGTTCATACAACTGAATCTAAAGCTTATTCTCAACATGCCTCTTGTAGTTAAAAATGGTGCACATCTAATCATAAACAGTATTTTATTTTCTGATTAGGAGGCTCTAGTTCTCACATGTGGCTAAGGAGAAGCCCCTCCTCTTAGAAGTGGAGTGTCCTCTGCTTCAGAGAAATAATTACTTCTCAATTCCCATTTGATAATTCCCTCTTTATTTTCTGATGAGTTACTTAATAGTGACGGGATTGTTGAGCAGACTGCCTTTAATCTGAGCTTCAGAAGCTTCTGAATGGATCTGGGGATATCATGCTATGTGTTTTTATGCTGTTTAGTCATGCCATGTGAATACTGAAACTGGTGGAAGGCAAGTAAACAGTTGATAACAGTGAATAATGCTATTAATGAGTGCCCCGTCTCTTAAATCAAAGCTGGCACTATGGATTTTGTTATCTGTTTTGCCTGTGTGTTAAGTAGGTGCCATGTAAAATTCAGTACGTAAGGATGTGAGGGCGATCTGGCTGTGACATCTGTCACCCCATTGATCTCCAGAGTTGATTCTGCTAAAAGCAGTCACAATGCTTGTACATTTTAGAAATAAAAATGGTGCAATAATTGTAGTGTTGCACCCATCTGTGTGCACATTCCCATCTCTCTTGTTTCTCTGCCCTTGAATAGTTGGAAAACTGGGATGTTTTGCAACATTTTGGTTGCTTTGTGTTAGATCATTATAAAATATTACTTACTTCAGCATTTTGTAGTTTTCAGCAGTGCTTTATCCTTTGGTCCTTACATTTCTCTCCTCATTCCTGACAGTTATGGCCAGTCAGATTCATTTCTGCTTGAGGAGTGAATCATGGTTTTCAGGGTCTCTTATTGCACACAAGCAGAGCAGAGAGCATGAGTTCAGCATTTTTATGACTATTTGCCAAGACAGTTAAAAAATAATAATCTGGTATGTTTTTGCAGTGCTTTCCTGTGAAAAAAAGTACAGATGTGGTGATTGGCTAAAAAAAGAAAGATGAGTTTTTACATTTTTCTTCATCAGAAATAGTTTGACTACTCAATACAGACAAGAAGCATATTCTGTGAGTTGGCTTATACCGCATTGCATCATTTGACAGATCAGAAGTGTACAGCACAGATGGAAACTGATATTTTTTCTGAATTCTTAAGACTAACCTAGTGATCTTGGTTGTTTTTAAGCAACCACCAACCTGGATGCATGAAACAACTTGGTGTAACCATGCTCACGGAAGCATTTATGGTGGGTAAGGGAGAAGTGCCATCAACACAAACATTATTTCTGGTGGGGGCTTTTTTATTGGCACAAGTGCTGAATGGGTAGCTTGTGGCTGTGCTGCTTAGTTGTGCATGCACTCCTGGCAGGAGTTAAAAAATGAAACACAGGCAGACAGCGATGGATATGAGGCCTTTGCGATTCAAGAGCTTGTGCAAAAATGTTAACCAGATGTAGTTTACAGAAACATAATGGCTGTGCACAATAAATTTTGTGCTTTTGATAACTAAAATATTCCCCAGTATCAAAGTAAGTAGCGAGCCTTTAGTCTTTCCGAACATACAGAGCTCTGGAGTTTCTAGAACAGGGCAAGCAACTTTCTTTTGTGTGTCTCCAACTCTCTTGTGGGGTAAGCTATACTGTGCATCTTTGGTGTGTTTCAGAAAAGTGCAGGATAAGTAAATTAAAATGATTGGCTTGTATTACGTTTCCCTCCAGATAGCACTCTGTATATTAAGTTGAAGTCACGAATATGTTTTTAATAACAGAAATAGACATAGAAAAAGCATTTTTCTTATATTAAACAGACCCAGACAATATACTCCCTTGTCAAAAATACAGCTTGTGTGGAATGTTATTTAGGAGAAAAGGAATGGGAGAGATGCAAACCAAGTGACACTTCACCAACATCTATAACAGCCAGGCATACTGGAAAGTGCTTAGAGCTTTTTAAAATAGCTTTTGCTTGCACGAGTATTCTAACAAGTAGTTTTGCATTGCATATGTTGTACCTACCAGAGCCTTATGCTCCTTATTTTTCTGAATGTGTTTTGTATATCTTTTTTTTTAAAAAAAAATACTCTCATAGGCAGAAGTTAAATGCAGAAGCTAGATGAATTACTGCAGGTTCACACTGGTGAGTTATAAGGAACCATGCTTGTAAAGTGAGGTGGGGTTGCTGGAATGGCAAACCTCCACTTAAGCCAAGATCTCTGCTGGGAGTCAGGGCTGTGCTGGTTTGTAGGCAAAACAAATTAACCTGAAGAAGTGTGCATGCACACGAAAGCTCATACCAAGAACTAACTTAGTTGGTCTTTAAGGTGCTACTGGAAGAAATTTTTTTATTTTGACTATGGCAGACCAACACGGCTACCTATCTACTAAATTAACCGCTGTTATGCTTGGTGACTTGAAAATAATTTATTCTCTGATAATGATGAGTATCTTTTCTTCTCTCTGGGCCACTAATATGGAGGATATTTCTGTTTAACTTGGCAAAACTATTCGAAGAAGGGATTGGGTGAAACATAAGGTCGTATCTTATTATCCTGTCCTCCCCTTTTCCACACTAGCTATCTAATTGCTAATAACTTACTTTCCCTTGCTGATACGGACACTGTATACAGACATATGATGAACAAAATCTGCTTTTTTCAGGGTCATTACTTTCGTAGTGTGGTGCAAGTGTGCGCACATATACATGGCCTCATCTGTGGCCCTGGGTTAACTGAAGGATTTGTAAAGTTGCCAGCATTTCTGCAGAACTGTAACTGCTTGCTTTCCTTAATAGCAATAAAGGAGTTCCAAGTCTGCATTTCATACGATTCGTCTTTCATTCCAGGAACCTTGCCACTCCCACTTTACTCATGGGAAAAGCTTTTTATATTTGCACGTACACATTCCTCTGAAACTTGCTGGGATTTTTAAAATGTTGCATATCCTTCCAGACTTTTTCTTTTCTTTCTGTTCCAGTTTTCTTTTTGTTCCACTTCTGTGGCTGCAAAGTACAGTGTGTCTTTTACAGTATGGGTGTTTTTTTAAACAACAGCAACAACAACATGCATTCTGTCTCAGTGCTACATCAGCGAGTCATGCGTTTAATCCAATAGCAATTTGGAAGTTCGAAACCTAATTGGTTAGAACTTAGCCGGTGGATGGGAAGCAACTCATGGTGGCCAAGTGTTCTGAGCAGTGGCTCTTATTCCAGAAGCAGCAACAATAGGCTCTCCTATGAAAAAACATGGACCATGAATAGTACATCTATAGTATGGATGTTGAAAGAGGCAGAGGCAGCAGTAGTTTGTGGTACTCCCTGTGTAACAGGGGTGGAGAACTGGATCCAGCCTATGGCCCAGGTCCTTATCTCCCCCACATACCCTCATGGCCAACTTTGTCAAGTGGACTTAGTATTATGATGCCAGGTGATGGAACATGAGATGATTCACACTTGTTATTCAAAGTGCAAAGTTATTCATGAGTGCTTAAAGCAGCCCCCTTTGAAGACCTGCTACCAGAGCCAATCATCTGATTGGTTCTAGGAATGCATCTTCAGAGAGGTTCCCTGGGACCACTGACCAGCTGATTGACAGCCCTTTTGAAGGGGGGAAATGTTCCTAAAACCAGAGCATTTTCTTCTCAGAGTAAGCAGGTTGCATTTAACGTACTCCATCCAGTTGAATACAAATTTCTTTCTCCAGCCCCCTTTGCTGCACTAGAGAACCTTGAAAACTCTCCAATGTTGCCATTCCCAGCTGATTGTTGGTATTTTGGCTGTTCTGGGCTCTCTTCACACCCTGACAACCAGCTGCTTGTGGGGAGAGGAGTGGAACCAGGCAGCAGAAAAATCTGGAAGCTGCAGGTATCCTAGTTGCTTCTCTCTGATGTTTTCCAGACTGAGGGTGTATAGGCATTAGAGCTATGTGACAGACAGAGGCGTAGGATTGGTTCTCCTGGATCATGTGACTGCCAAACTCAGAGGGGTTATTCTGGTAAGTGGTGCTTTCTCTGATGTGAAATCTCTTCTCTTGGTCCAGCTGCCACTTTTCCCTGCCCCACTTCTGACATCATTTATGGCATCAGGGGTAGGGCAGATGAGTCTGGCTTTGCCAAAACGGTCCGATAATTAGGCCCATGGACCAGAGGTTTTCTCCATCGCTGCTGACAGGGAGGGCATTGGACCTTAGTGTAGTCATTGCCAGGCCTTAGGGCAATCACTGGCTCTTAGCTTAACCTACCTCACTGGGTGGTTGTTAGGCTTAACATCAGAAGGGGGAGCCAAGCATGCACATCACCTTGAACTTCTTGGAGGAAATGTGGAATATTAATGCCAAAATCAAAAACAGAAAAATGGGTTGCTATTTTAACATGTGCAGTTGGGCTACAGTTAGCACCAAGGACATGAAGCATCTGAGCACTTGCTGAATTACATCCCAGTGGCTAAATAATAGGCTTCAGATAACTGAAGCAGAGAATGTATGCATGGGATGGGGGAGTCCATAACTCACATGTTGCACAGTGGAGGAACATGGCAGAATACAGTGAGGCTCGACAGTTCAGGGAATTCAACAGAAAGCAGAAAGACCTGGAAGCAGCAAGAACCAGCCTTGTGATTTCCAAACTCAGGCTTGTTGCTTTTTCTGGTTGGTGGCATTTTTGCCTGGTCTGAAATGCTCTATAGTGTCCTAATGGTTCATGGTATAGGACAATGCTGGATTGCATCTTCTTGCCTGTTTAGCCTTCACTTTTCCATTAAAACCAAAATGCACAAAAACAGAGGAGTTAACAAAAATGCTTTTTCAGGGAAATTATTAATTGATTTCAGTAAGACTTGTTTGCAAATTCTGCATTTAAAAGCCCAGGATAACGTGATGCAGAAGCTGGCATCTTTGTGCTAAAGCTGAGCAACTTCAGTTCAACCACTGGCAGCTTGCAGTAAGGTCACTCTTGTGTGGCCTTAGTTTCCCTTCAGTAAAATGGAAAATAGTTTTCTAGTTCTCAGGGTCATGGCGAGGGTAAGAAGGGAAGAAATGATGTAAAGAGTTTTGCACTTGTAAATTGCACCTGTCAAAATAGCAAGGATTTCTCATACATTTAAAAAGCCATTCTCAAAATTGGTTGCCGCAATTACTACAAGATAGAAATTACTGGAGGAAAAGATCATTTCCCAGTTTGTTTGCATTCTGCATTTGATAGTACTTTGTTTTGGTTTCACTTATTGCCTGTATTATACGTTTTCTCTGGGGAGGAAGAAATAAGACCTTGGCCCAGCCAATGGGTGTAATGCTGGAAAATACTTAAGGTTTTTAAAAAACATTATTAGTTACCATATCACTAGAGTCTCTCTTAAAGCCAGTGTCCTTTTAATCAGCAAACAGGCTTTATTGCGTCTTCAAAATAATGAAAAATTGAGCAAAGTTTTTGAAGATGGGCATCTGGCAAAAGCGTCTGTATTTCCATCTGCGAGTGGTTAGCAAAGTGTTTATGATATTTAAATAGCACAAGCCTTTTCTCACTTTTGTATTTTATTCTGGTGACCTGTTTCCTTGACAAATGGTCTTTTTCAGTAGTTTTGTCCCAGGTATTATGAAAATGTTTGGAAGATGTTTGTTACATAATTGAGAGCTGGAAGAGACATTAACTCCCTGACAGAAGCAAGAATACTCCCCAAAGCCTGTACCCTTGTCAAAAGACTATGGTTCATATCCTTATTGTTCCATCCATCCATCCATCCATCCATCCATCCATCTCTCTCTCTCCCTCCCTCCAATGGAGTGCACCTCTGGTGGTTAAGTCAAGCCTCTGTGTTGGCAGAATCAAAATGACCTTCATGAGTCGCAAGCCTGGGCAGGGTGCATGGAGGTCCTGGTCTGCCCAGACGACAAGACCCCCCCACCCTTCCCAGCTTCGGTGATGTCCAAAGGAAAGCATAGCCACGATTTGCAGCTGCACATGGCATTGGGGGACGAACAGCAGACTTTACCCTGCACACTCCGACTTACATGGGTGGAGCCTGGAAAGCAGATCTGAGTGAGGACTTCTGCTCAGGTCTGCTCCTAGGATTTATTAAGGGGCCCACACATGCTAACCCTCACCCACAGGACCAGGCAGGTCCAACCAACTGATGGATTGGCCATAGTCCATGACTTGCTTGTTTTTGCCTACCTCATAGCAAAATTGTAATGCTGCATTTATCCTATGTCACAGCTTTGTAAGGGCAGAAGGGGCACTGGACTAGATCAATAGAAGGGATGGAGCATCTCAAGGGGAGTTCTCTTTATGGGAACATGGAGGACGGTGCTCTCTGACCAGAAGGCCAGCTTGGGGGCTGATGGGCTATAGTGCCCCCTACCATGTTGTCTCTAAGGGTTCCCCTGAAAATAGTTCATGCCATAGTGGACCCTAAACATTAGACATTCCCCTTTTGGTATGACGGTGTATCAACCAGCGCTTGGGCTGCTTGATCATTGGATCCATGTCCTGTGGTTTTGCCAAACTTGTTTCTCTTTAATCAGTCAATCAAACTGCGGCCTTATTCCATCCCAGATATGTCTCACGTTTGTCTTGTTCTGCTTCCCACCCCTGCGTTCACTGTGTGTATGCCTGCAAGCGCACCCAAGATCTGTCTGCTGTCCTCTTACCATTTTTGTTGCCTTCCAGGACTGTCCTCTCTCCCCATCCCCCCAATTTTTTTTTATTTGCCTTGAAGTGTGGTGACCCAAGTTGGACACCATTCCCCATAGTAAATAAATGGGAAGGAATTCCTAAGTGGTAGCAGTCAGAAGACTAGCAAAGAACAGGTCTGTCAGAGTGCTTTTCTTTTCTTTCCAACCTAGAAAATGCAGTAGAAAGCAGTAGAAGGAGCCACAGGCAGGGGTGCTTTGCTACTTGTGGTCTATGTTGCATGCAGATGTGCTTCCTTACTGCAAAGCAGCATCAGGTCAGCCTAACCCCGTAGGGAAACAGTGGGGTGTACGGGATGTGCTTAAACATTTCCCTTTCAGCTGCCTCCTCAATTTTAGGTCTCCCAAACTGCTTTTTCCCATCTAGAGTGTCCCAGTTGCGTGTTTACTTTGCAAACACACATCTAGAAGAACATTATGAGGGGGGAAAGACCACCCTTTTTTCAATCTGTTACAAATTGCCTCTGACCATTGGGATTTGAATACACACAAATGCTTTTTCCTGTTTGACTCTCAGTAGCTTGGTTAGGGACAGCTGCAGTTATTTGCAATAGGCAAGCTGCTGACTTAAACCCATGCCTTCCTTTTCTCCAGGTGATTAGGGTGCTGGCATAGGTCTTGCTTGTATCCAAGGAGGCTGTCTGCTTTTGCAGCGGGGGGCAACCTGTTCTTCCCCCAGCAGCCCTCTGCAGGCCCTCATAGTCTGTTCCAGGACACTGGAGGATCATTTGGAGCAGATTTTGCAGGTACACTGGGTGAAGACAAGGCAGTGAAGTCCCGCCACATGAGCCAGGGCAGCCCATCAATAAGGCACAGTGAAACCATTTGCCACTGGTGGCAGATCTGACCGCTGCCATTGTGCTGCTGCCATTGTGCCCTCACTGCTGTTGCTGTGCTGTGTGCACAGCCACAGGCAGTGTTGCGGTGGTGGGGCTGATGGCAACATTGGGGCAGGTGGGGGCTCAGATCTGCCCGATGTGGGTGCGGGGGCAGCATCAGGGCAGTTTCCCAACAGCAGCCCTGACATGAGCAATGTTGCATTCCTTACATCAAATTTTAATTTTTATTTCTCTGCTCCGCCTCCCCCTCCCCAGTCTAAATACTATTTTAGGGCCACTTCTGTTCCTTTGGTTTGTTTGTTTCAGATATAAACTCCCTTCTGACTACTTGTCTATATAGGTTTTACAAGCATAAGGTTCTCTATGCAAAAGGAAATGTATGTCTACGAAACATGTAAGTGCACTGTATATGCATGTTAGCTTATTTGTTCAAGTATGTAGTCAGGTCATAGACAGAAGTGAAACAAAGGCCTGGGTTGTTATATATCACCACCTGACCAGCAGTATTGTTCGAGATAGTGCAGCATATTCTGGGATAGTACCTTTAAATATTATTTCACATTACATGCAAGTTCACTACCCGTGAAAAGAATACTGCTGAACTCATGAAGGCATTTTGTTACGCTTGTTTGTAGAGGAAGAGACATGATATGTGAGGAGTGGTCTTTTAAGATTTTGATCTGATATTTATGCAGGGATAGAAGAGATTAAACTTGACAAGACAGTTATTTCTGTGAAAGGAAATGTACTCTGCTACAATGTATTTCAGTTAATTGACTGTGATTTTATGTAAACTGTGCTATTTTTACTGTTGTTAGCTGCTCTGAGGCTGGCTTTGGCTGGGGAGGGCAGGACATAAATAAATTATTATTATTATTATTGTTATTACTACTTTGGTTATTATGTCTCATTGATTACATAAACGTATACTCTGCTTTTCCCCTCAAAAAGGAGTTGCTTGAATCAACAGAAATATACAGTGTCCAAACCAAGGGAAGTAATAATACTGCTATATTCTGCCTTGGTTAGACCACACCTGGAGTACTGTGTCCAGTTCTAGGCACCACAGTTTAAGAAAGAAATTGACAAGCTGAATTGTGTGCAGAGGAGGGCGACCAAGCCTTATCAGGAACTGTTGAGGGCGTTGGGTATGTTGAGCCTGAAGAAGAGGAGAGGAGATGCAATAGCCACCTTCAAATATCTAAAGGGCTGTCACATGGAAGACAGTGTGATCTTGTTTCTCCTGCTCCGGAGCGTAGGACCTGAAGCTATGGCTTCAAGTTTCAAGAATGGAGATTCCAACTAAACATCAGAAAGAACTTTCTGATTGTAAGAGCTGTTGGACAGTGGAACGGCCTCCCTTGGGAGGTGGTGGATTCTACTTCCTGGGAGGTTTTTAAGCAGAGGTTAGATGGCCAGCTGTCATGGATGCTTTAGTTGAGATTCCTGCATTTCAGGGGGTTGGACTAGATGACCCTCGGGGTCCCTTCCAACTGTTCAATTCTGTGATGCTAGGGTGCAAAATACAAAACAAACATAAAAATGTGGTCCATTGTCAAAACACATTTACCAGACTACAGCAGAATACAGAGAGCCGAAACTCCATTTGTGTATTTTTGATTCATCGCATACTATTTATGCTGCTGTATTGAAAGCTTACATAGATTTGTAGGAGAAAGCAAGCTCTCAGCTATACAATCACAGCACGTTACTATTAAGACACCCACATGTAATAAAAATAACAGCTCTAACTAAGCATGAGAACTTAATTTAAAAGGACTACATAGATAACCATATCTGTTGTGTACCATCTTAGTAAAATGTTAAAACTGAGTATGGTTTTTTTTTGGGGGGGAAATAATAATAATGAAGAAATTGCAACAAATAACTGCTTTTCCATAAAACATACAGGGATCTGGTGGTTAAAATGGCTATCAAATGTAGTGTGAATATGAAACAAATATATCACCTTAAGCACTCTAAATGCAACTGATATCCCAGTATGAATAGCACTCTATGAAAAGAATAAATATGTCTTGAAGCTGGGAACTAGAATAAACTGTTTCAAGGTGAAAGAGGAGCAGTATTATAAGGGTACACACAAAATAAATTTTATACAGATGTTTTAAGAGCTGCTTTTTTCCAGTCAGAGTTGTTGAAATTGCAAGTCAGGAGCAATATTACTGCTTCACTGAAAATTGTTCCAAATACTTTAGATAGCACAGGAAATGTGTTCTCACATACTTGACATTTAAATATTAATACTAATACCAAAACCTTTTGACCACAAAGAAATGCTGGAGCAAGATTTGGAAAGGAGACCTTTTTGATTAGGTGAAATAGTATCATTTTATGACAGAGTTGTCTGTATTTTTGATCATTTTTTCACTTGAAGAAACTACAAAATATATAGTGAAACCATGAATTTGTTTTTGCCTCCTGCACCCTCAACTGGGTATGCTTCTTTTGAAAAACGATAAATAAGCAGTAATTACCCCAACCAGTATTTTTCATTTGCTGTTATATTTAGCTTGCCACAAAGAGGTTTGTAGACTTTTCAAATACAGTGGTGCCCCGCAAGATGAATGCCTCGCAAGATGAAAAACTCGCTAGACGAAAGGGTTTTTCGGTTTTGCGTTGCTTCGCTAGACAAATTTCCCTATGGGCTTGCTTCGCAAGACGAAAACGTCTTGCGCTTTTTTCTTAAAGCCGCTTGAAGAGGCGCAGTTGCGACAGACCGTGCTTCACAAGACGAAAAACATCGCAAGACGAAAAGACTCGCGGAACAAATTATTTTCGTCTTGCGAGGCACCACTGTACCATTTTTGAGATGGGTGTGGTTAAAAGATGCCTTCCCCGAAGATGCTTCTCTGGTTGCATTTCTCTAATGTTTTTCTTTGGGCAATGATAATTGAAGAAGGGAAGGAGTGACAAGTACTTTCTTCCCTTCTATAATTTATTATTTCCTTTGCAGAATTACATGCTACACTAAAAACAAAAATCAGAAACATTGTACAATACAATTTCCTCAGTGTAGTTTTTAAAAAGACGGGGAGGTTTTTTGCTGCTTGGCAGCCAGCTGAAAGCTTGCTTTGGGGTGGTTTTCCTGAAATCTGGGTGCCTGTAGCCTCCAGTCATAATAATGGCATGACTATTGCCACAGCCAATCAGGAAAGGGGAGGGGAAACATGATGAGATGGCTGGAAACATTGTGTGGCATTTAACTATGTTTTACTGAGTAACTCCGTTGAAACAAATGGAACTAACTTGGTCATTTTCATTACTCTTAATGGATCTACTCTGGTTAAAACTTGGTTGAATATCTCTAGCTATTTTGTTAGCTTTAAGCATTTGCGTGGACAGGCGGAGTCCCCAGATCCTGAGCGGCCCCCCCCGTCATGTGGAATAACGACTCAAGACAACGTGCTATGGGATTGAATTGGCCACAACTTTATTAAATTTCAAATGTGGGTAGACCTTGGCTCAGGTATTGGGCGTTCTCCCTCCCCAGTCCCCAGCCGGGGACCTAGGGAGCATCAGGGTTATCCAGTGGGGGGGGGGATGGGCCGGCTCTGGAGAACATATGTTCAAGCAGAGATAGCCGCCCCCGTTACGTCGCCACCGCAGGGGAGAGCAATGACGACCTTTCGGCGTACGGTCAAATCCTCCCTTCAGAAACCCCTTTAACAGGGAACCTTGGTATCCTTGGCAACCCTTCCCCCAGGTGGGATTGGACAACTGACTGGGGTAGGCGGAGACCTCCAGGTATCCCACCTGAGGGAAGGCAAAGCCAAGCCTATGCTGATGGAGCCGCTCCAGATCCAGGGGCTGCGCGCATCCACGCAAAGGGCGCCCCCCTGTTTTATGCGGGGAGCGGTCATTGCCACATGACACACACCTGGAAAACTGTCTGTGGACAAACGTCGGCCTGGAGCGAGATGAGCTCCGCACCCCATAGTCGCCTTTGACTGGACTTAACCATCCAGGGTTCCTTTACCTTTTATCTTTAGTTTCTCTCATCATAACACTCAGCCAGATGATGAGTTGCTATAATTCTAATAGCAAAATTTGCTATTTCCTTTGCAAAATTTGCAATGTACTTCCCAACCAGAATAACTTCACAAATGGTTGCGTTTCCTGGCCTATTAAAATATTTTAGGAAATTTTAATTCTTGAGGCTATTACGTCCCAGTCATTGAGAGGCATGCTGACAGAATTTCTACTGGACAAAGCTTTCATTATTGTCTTAAAAGTAGAAGATATGAATTGCTACTATAGATGTGAGTCAGAGGTAAGAGTCTAATTAGATAGCATTTACTAATAGTAGCTATGCCTCTGTGGACTTCAGTGCACTAACAAGGCCATAGTCAAAAAGTAGCAACTGCTAGCTTGGATTAGATAATTCATAGACACAGATTAAAAAACCATAAGGAGACCATTATGATGTCTGAGCCTGGCATTGTAACAGCATAATGCAGGATATAGAACTTGGTAGTTACTCCTATATTGTCCTTGTAATTTCCAGTTGAGGTAAAATATATGTTCCAGTACTTGATTTGGAGATCCTGAGTTACTGATAATCCCTTGCCACTGTAGTCTAGGCAGATTGTTCTCCTGGCTAATTATTTTTTAGCATGAGTAACGAGCTCATGGTCTCACAGAAAAATCCCATCATACTAAAAAAACCAACACCTTAGAAGCTGGCATATTTAATAGACTTTGTCTCTATCATTATAGAATGTTACAGCCTTTGCTGGCTGAATGAAATTCATTCTCAAACTTATGCAGCATTGTGTGAACTCAGTGGGAGCAGGCACAGGGTTCCGTATTCATGGAACAGAAAATCAGTCTTATGCAAAAGTGATCAAATTAAGAAAGAAAGCAAACAGGGCTTGTGACGGCTGGTAGCTGTAATGAATTAAAAATGGCTCTAGGTGTTTAATTTGGAGCTCACTGACACAGGTTGTCAGGATGGTTCCAAAATGTGGCACAGCCAAAATGCTGTAAATTTTAGAGTGCTACTTCAAAAGTTTTAAGTTCTGCTATTTTCTGTGTTTGTTAATGAATGTGTTGCAGGTCCTTCCCATGTATATATCTCTGTGTGTGTTATTCTTTGTTTGCAAATCTATGGTATTTTCCTAGCATTTGCTTCCCCCATCTGTGTCTATTTTTAAAATTTACAATTCAATCTTGTAGTATAGAAGACTTTCATATTCCCAATCTGTTTCTTCCCCACCCCAAAGGCTGCTTCTGTGAAAGCATTTTTTCCTGAATGCCCACATCTGATGGCTTACACAATGGAATTAAGTAAAGAATTGGGGCCTAATAGATTTTGCTTTTGTGGGGAGTGGGAGTTTACTGCTCCAGGCAGCAGATTTTCACCGTTCGCAATACAGCTTTGTCCTGTCTGCTCAGAACTTTAAAGAACATGAAGTAAGAGCTTTTTCAGTGGTTACATCTATTCTGATACACGGAACAAGGTTTTTCCACATCATGATGAGAATTCGCTGTAAAAAATGTGTAATCCTAGCTAAGTAACTTATGGATGGTTATATTGTCTTCTATATCCCAAGGTAAACAACACGATCAGTAACTTTCTAGCTAGTTATAGGGACGGTTTATAAATGCAGCGTGCTCTATGCCTTGTGCATTGCAAAGTAGTATCATTTTTCTTAACAGTATGTATTGAGGTCAAATTGGTGAAAAACAGGAGTGGTTAAATGTTAGCTGAGCTGTGTGAATGTTAACGGAACTAAAGTAATACTGAAACTATTGTGGGAGTAAAATGGTGGTGGCTTGGCAGATAACAAGAGAGCAGAAAACATTTTATTGGGCTATAAATGTATTTTAAAAAAGTGTTTGCAACATTGAATGAAAAGTAATCGTAGCATAATGTTGCTCAAGCTGAATTTTCAGTTTGCCCCAATCCTGCTTGCATTTGTAACTTCAGTAAAATGATAGTTCTTTATCTCTGAATGTTATCTCTGAATGTGATTAAAAGTATCTTCATACTCTTATGACATTTTGTATAGTTTTGAAAGCATTTTGCATATATGTAGTAACTGAATTTTGTATTTATTATGCAGTCATGTATCACATCTCTTAAAGTCACTGAAGTATTGTGCTAGCATTATTTACAGGATTTTTTTAAAGCACTTGTTTTTCTGGATATTTGCTTTTATGTAAAAGTTTATGTTAAAATTTGCAATGGCTTCCTGGCTCTTAGAACACCGCTATTTTTTTCCTCTAGTTAGATAAAATTGTTCAACTTTCATAAACAAACAGCTCCTTCTACTTCAGAGATGAACCCAAAATGCTATCGAACCATTTTTGAGGAAGTTTATATCAGAATTTGCATTTTTACATAATTCATAGGAAGTAGCCAAGTATATTAAATTGAAACTATTTACTGTTGATTTTGTGTGAATGTTCCAACATACAGTGGTACCTTGGGTTACAGACGTTTCAGGTTACAGACACTTCAGGTTACAGACTCCGCTAACCCAGAAATAGTACCTCGGGTTAAGAACTTTGCTTCAGGATGAGAACAGAAATTGTGCGGCGGTGGCGCAGCAGCAGCGGGAGGCCCCATTAGCTAAAGTGGTGCTTCAGGTTAAGAACAGTTTCAGGTTAAGAACGGACCTCCGGAACGAATTGAGTTCTTAACCCGAGGTACCACTGTATAGCCAGATCATAATCTGCCATATTGTGACGTTAGTGACTGAGAGAATGAATACACCTTAGGCCGCAATAAATCAAACAGTGCATTGTTGCTAGATCTCATGGGCTGAAACTGAGTGTCATACATCACAAAAATCAGCAAGGATGTTAGGGATTCCTAGGGCTTGTATTATATAAAATCGATGATTATAAGGTGTCAGAACAGATGCATCAGTAAACAAATGACATCCAGCTCACTCTTTTTTACATATGATCCAGGTTCTGCAGACTCGGTGCTTACTCCCTTTCTGGTCATGGTGAGGGGTTTAATGTAGGTGACTCACTTTCATATACTGCTTAAGTGATGAGTTGGAACAATGGCTTGCAGAGAAGTCTGGCCTGCTGAGAGGTCATCAGAGATTTTTCTGTAGCTCTGGAACTCCTCTTCCACTTAAGGCTTAAAGGTAAAGGGACCCCTGACCATTAGGTCCAGTCGTGGCCGACTCTGGGGTTGCGGCGCTCATCTCACTTTATTGGCCGAGGGAGCTGGCATACAGCTTCCAGGTCATGTGGCGAGTATGACTAAGCCGCTTCTGGCGAACCAGAGCAGCACACAGAAATGCCGTTTACCTTCCTGCCAGAGCGGTACCTATTTATCTACTTGCACTTTGAGGTGCTTTTGAACTGCTAGGTTGGCAGGAGCAGGGACCGAGCAACGGGAGCTCACCCCGTTGCAGGGATTCGAACCGCTGACCTTCTGATCGGCAAGTCCTAGGCTCTGTGATTTAACCCACAGCGCCACCCACGTCCCTCCACATAAGGCTTGCCACAGACCAAGTCTGAGGGTCTTCTGGAAATGCTGCAAGACCTTCTGTTCTTTAGCAAAGATGTTGATGGCTGGGAATAAGTGAACGATTTCAACGGTGGGTGGGATCCAACTCATGAGTCCCTCCAGTGGAAGCGCACACAAGGACTTATGCTGGTGCAACAGGGCTTTCCTCTATCTTCCGCCCCACACGCAGGAAATGGGTTTTTGGGAGGTTGGGAGAACTCCAGGGTCAGCATGTGGGGGAAGGAGAGAGAAAGAGCATTGAATTCCTCCCAGTATATTTAAAATATGCTTACCAGCTTAGGCTGGTGAGCTAGCCACCACCCTATATAGAAGCAGTTGGCCTTGCCTCTGCTATTCATGCCCTGGCTACACCCAGACAAGATTAGTGTAACACACTTTTTGTGGGGACTGCCCCTAAAGATGTTCAAAAGCATCAGTTGGTACAAGATAAGGCAGCCAAGATGCTTATGGTGGTCAAGTATTGGAAATGCATTACATTGATTTTACATTGCTGCATTGGTTATCTATTTGCTTCTGGCCTCAATTTAAAACCATTCAGAAGCAGGTTACTTCAAGAGCCACCTATACCTGTAAGGACCTGCCCAGGCCTTAAAATCATCCACAGAGGCCCTTCTTGCAGTCCTCACAATTAAGATTGGTCTTGGTTGAAACAAAAGAAATTGGCTTTTCAGTGCTGATCCTATATCTATATCCTATATCTATGGAACTCCCTCTTAAGAGAGGTGCATGTGACTCCTTCTCTGTTTGCTTTTGCTTTTCATTTTAGTCTGGTATGAAATAGGAATGATTTTATGCTGCTGTTTTTGATTTAAATACAGTGGTACCCCGCAAGACGAATGCCTCGCAAGACGGAAAACCCGCAAGACGAAAGGGTTTTCTGTTTTGGAGGCGCTTCGCAAGATGAATTTCCCTATGGGCTTGCATCGCAAGACGAAAGCCCATAGGGAAATGCTGGCGGTCGGGAGCAAAGACTTTCGCCCACAGCCGGCCTTCAGAAGAGGACCTCTTCTGAAGGCCGGCGGAGGGCAAAAGTCTTTGCTCCCCCCCCCCTGCCTGCCTTCCCCCCGCCTGCCCCGGGCGATCTTAAAATGCTGGCGGGCGGGAGCGAAGCGTTCGCTGCCGACCCCCAGCATTTTAAAATCTCCAAGGGACAGCAGAGAAGTCTCTGTCCCGGGGAGATTTTAAAATGCTGGGGGTCGGGAGCTGCCGACCCCCAGCATTTTAAAATCTCCCCCTGTCCCGGGGAGATTTTAAAATGCTGGGGGTCGGGAGCGAAGCGCTGCCTACCCCCAGCATTTTAAAATCTCCCCGACACCCGCCCCCGCCGCCCCACTTCGGAAAGCTGTTCCGAAGTGGGGCGGGGGGGCGGGGACACCCGCCCCAGCCGCCCCACTTCGGAAAGCTGTTCCGAAGTGGGGCGGGGGGGCGGGGACACCCGCCCCAGCCGCCCCACTTCGGAAAGCTGTTCCGAAGTGGGGAGGGGGGGCGGGAACACCCGCCCCCGCCGCCCCACTTCGGAAAGCTGTTCCGAAGTGGGGAGGGGGGGCGGGGACACCCGCCCCCGCCGCCCCACTTCGGAAAGCTGTTCCGAAGTGGGGAGGGGGGGCGGGGACACCCGCCCCAGCCGCCCCACTTCGGAAAGCTGTTCCGAAGTGGGGAGGGGGGGCGGGGACACCTGCCCCAGCCGCCCCACTTCGGAAAGCTGTTCCGAAGTGGGGCGGGGGGCGGGAACACCTTCTGAAGGCGGGCAGGGGGCGAAGTCTTTGTCCCCCCTGCCTGCCTTCCCAGGGGCTTTTAAATCGCCCCGGACAGCGGAGAAGTCCTCCGCTGTCCGGGGCGATTTTAAAATGCCGCCCGCCAGCATTTTAAGATCGCCCCGGACAGCGGAGAAGTCCTCCGCTGTCCCAGGGTTTTTTAAAATGCTGGGGGTGGGAAGAAAAGCCCTTGTTCCCCCCCCCAGCCTTCAGAAGAGGTCCGGGGGCAGACTGTCCCCGGACCTGGTCCGAAGGCGGTTTCCCTAGGAACGCATTAATTGATTTTCAATGCATTCCTATGGGAAACCGTGCATCGCAAGACGAAAAAACCGCAAGACGAAGAGACTTGCGGAACGAATTAATTTCGTCTTGCGAGGCACCACTGTAATTGTTAAATGCAGGTGTTAAAATGTTTTTATGACACTGCTTGTATGCTGCCATGGGGTAACTTTTGTTTTGAAAGTTAGCATATAAATCCTTAAAATATATACTATATAGATCAAGACAGCCCATTTTTAAGTATGTTTACTGTTTCTTGGTGTCTGTTTTTATGATTCCATATGTGATTGGTTGCATATAAATAATGCATATGAATAAATGAAATATGTATCATTGTAGCTAAATATGCTAAAATGAGTTCTGAATGCATGTGACACAGCTTTATGCAGGCAAAATGAGTGAAATAGCTGGGTGATTTCCTTCCTCCCGCCTCTGTGGAACAAAAAAAATTTCAACATTTTTGTAGAGATGCAAATTGAAACACATGACAGTACCTATACAGTATATAAACATAGTGCTTGAAAAGAGCTACAAAGCTGTTCTTTCGTAATAGAATCCAACGTGTTTACTAGTTTTTGAAAATGTGTGCACATCAAATAAATCTCCAGTATTTGGGCCAGAGTGTACCAGCATTATGCAAAGCGAAGATTAACAGCACTCAGTATAAAGCTATGATCCACTTTCCTCTTGATTCCCAGACACTATCAACCAAATCAACAAAGAACTAAACTAGTGAAGAGGTCATGTTCTTTGCTTCATTTGCATCATTATAAGGGGAAAGTCTGTCATAATAGAAAATCTCACTGAATCTAGTGAATTACCTCTCAGTCATGATAGCTCATGTAGGAAGATTATAATGGGAATAAAAACAGCCAGGATAGCAAGTGTGCCTCAATACAATGAAAGACAACACCAGACATTCTGCAGCTAGTAGTTCTATTCTAGGTCTTCTTCTGGTCATTTCAGTCTGTGCGCTCAAGTCTCTGATAACCCTTTGCTCTAAAGGGCCCAGTTACCCTTAAGGACAGTCCTGTGTGCATGGCCTCAAATGATGTTAATTGGGACATCGTCACTTTTTCTCCTGTATCCAAGGAGAGAGGTTATTGGTATTTGTCATTCTGTACATCCTCCCATTGGATGGGAATAGGATCAGTTGCCCCCAGTACTTAATATGAATTCCTGGGTTCAAGAAAGAAATTCAGCACAACAGTTGCCTCTCTCTATCTTCTGGCATGAAGGCCGGAAGGCAAGGAGGGAAGTGTGGCAGGAGAGGCAACAGCAAGGAGTGTCAGGGGCGGGGCATGTCTCAGGTGTGGGAGACTTGAACACAAGCAGAGACTGCCTTGTGTTTTGTATTGTTTATTTTTAAGTGTTTCTGGTTCTACATTGTCTTTATGGTGGTGTATTTTATTTTGTCGAGTTGCTTTGAAACATTTTATTTATTATAAAGAGACAGTTAAATGTAATAAATTATAAACATTATTTTTTTATTATTAATAGAGTAAGTGAACAGGTGGGAGCCTCAAAAGAAAAAGGATTAGGAGCTTAAAAAAGGAGCCTAAAATTATTGTGCAAATAATTTATGTAATAATATAATGTGCTCAATTTATTTTGGTATATTGCTGCCTTCATCACTGAGAGTGAACAAGAACTATATTAGGAGTGCTCAATAGTAAAATAATACCATTACATAAAACTAAACACACTACATCAAATAGCTAAGCAAACTATGTACATCCCCTAATCTTAAACCAATGAAAAGACTTGAAAACAAGAATTCTTATTAGAATTGGTGAGAGACCACTCCCTGATTTGATTTTAATGGGTTTTGTGTGTGCATCTGTTTGCCTGTCTACAATTTTGCATCTTCTCTATTTCATAAAGATATCGCTTTATTTCTCAGCAGAAAATCATTGCACCCTGGTTGGATGTTTCAAGACTCAGTGGATTTTTACATCAAAGAAAAGTAGAAGATCTGTGCATTTATTAAGTAAGACTTTTTATGTTTAACTTTTTCTGCTTGTAGTTCATGACATGGAAATAAAAAAGAGCAACATGCTTGCATCTGATGTGTGCATTATAGCTTTGAGGCCCAAAAACAAGTACACATGAAATGCTTTATTCTGTGACCATGTTTGCATGTCGCCATAAACTGTAAACCATGGTTTTTCATGCAGGGACAATTTGCATCCACTGTGCTCCTCCCTGCAACAGCTGGGAGGAAACAAACCATGTTCCTTGGTTTAGCGTTATGTCTGAATTTACGACTGTGGTTTGTTTCACTTTAGGTAAACCATTGTGATAAAACAAGATTTCATAGGTGCCATGATAACTATGCAGGGGCAGGGCAGGCGCGCGTCCTGGGAGCGGGGTGCGCCGCCTGCGGGGACAGGGTGGGGCGCCCAGCGCGGGGGGGGGGGGGCAGCCGCGATGGCACCCTGCCGGGATCGCTCTGCTGAGAACAGTATGCTCCCTCCACACTCCTCTTCCTCCGTCAGTGTAACCATGGCGTCATTTTAAGAAGTAGTTGGCCAAATACCTCCATAGAATTACTTAATCAGGTGGGGTTGATGTTTATCTGGATGTGGGGAATTTCTGTTTCACTTTTTTATTGTGATCAGATCATTTTCTGGTGATATTTAGGCTTGCTGCAAAGGTGAGATACCAGTTGGAATGGTCTGCCCTTGGAGGCAGATAGATCTGGATGAATTTCTGAGAGTCCTTCAAGGAGTTTCCACATGGCATGGTTGGTGTCCCTATTAATGCCTTGGTCACTTTGTGGACCGTGGAGGTGGCTTTTCCTAAAATGTGAAGGCTCCCTCCCTTGAAGCCTTTTTCCCCTGAAAAATTGCAAAAACTGGGGAAATGTTGGACTACGATGTGTGAAAGGATACAGAAGCTTGTTTCAATCCACCCAAACCTTCAGCTTTTAGAAGTCCATGACAGATAAGATGGCAAATATGAAGAAGCAGAAAGATAGCAATAGCCCAGAAAATGAGACTGATAAAATTTTATGTAGCATTCATTGAGACCCCCTTTTTCTCAGTTCTTTTTTATGTCTGCTTGACGGTGTGGAGGACTGAAGGAGACATAGGATTATATTAAGCGATAATCCTACTCAGAGTAAGACCCATTGAAGTGAATAGACATAAGGAACTCACGGTTACTAATTTCAGTGGGTCTAGTTTGAGTAGGACTTAGTTGATTACAGCCCACCATAATTTTCTGCTCCTTATAAAATAGCAAAATGAAAGAGATGCTAGGTTTCTTGCAGTCTAGCAGCTTGTAGTTTCATTTGTAAATATTGTAAATATTGACTGAAGAGATTGTATAAACATGATAATTTAATGGCAAACCAATTTATATATAATACATTTTATGTTCCTAAAGTAACGAAGTGACTTTTGCTCTGTAAAAGAGGCTAACAAGCAAGTAAGCATTGCTTCTGTGTCTGTATTTTTTAAAAAACAAAATAAAACGAAAAACAATATTTTCCTGTCTGTGTCTTCAAAATTTCCAGAAATTTCATCTCTAAGCTTAGAAGATTGACATGATCACTTGCAACTGCCTGTTTCCTTAAATAGAGCTTATTCAGCTCCTTTTGTTCATGAGAGAACTAGGGGTAAGAATCTGAAGGATAACGGGTGGAATGCAAGTGTAAAACTGGTTCATCAAATGCTGAATTTTGAGTGCCTATGCCAAAATCTCAGCAACGTACAATAACATAATTAAAAACATGAAATACAAAGAAATGCAGCATATAAAATAAGTACAACGTAACAAACCAACAAAGTAATGAGAGAATCCTCTCCTCAAGCACAATTCCCATTGGATTGAGCAAATCCCATAGTAGCTAATCAAAGACATTAAAGGGGGGGTGTCTTTGCCTAGCATTGAAAGTATTGTCAAATGAGTACCATAGAGCACTCTTTGCAGAAAGCATCCTTTTCTTGCTAACCAGAGCAACTTGTTAAACTAATTTCAAAAATGGCCTGCTGCAAAAAGTGACTGCTGCTACAGCAGGCATAGACAAACTCGGCCCTCCAGATGTTTTGGGACTACAACTCCCATCATCCCTAGCTAACAGGACCAGTGGTCAGGGATGATGGGAGTTGTAGTCCCAAAACATCTGGAGGGCTGAGTTTGCCTATGCCTGTGCTACAGGAACGGCAAATTGGAGGGCAATTTTTTAGGGGTAGGATTTGCAAATGTTTTAGAGGGGAGACTTACTTTGGCAGCACACTGCTTTTTAGGCATTTTTGTCCTCTCAGACTTCATATATTTTCCCTCCACAATGACCATTGGAATAATGCTGCACTGCGATATAATATTATTCTGATGGGGATTCTGGGGAGGTGGGAAGGATGACAGCCAACAATTTTCTCCCAGAATCCCTCATTAAAACTATTTGACATGACACAGGAACTTTCCAAGGGTTTTCAAAATGGGGAGCAACGGCAGCAACTGAGAAGCAGCTTCTGATAATATCCTTTGCAGCAGCAGCAAAATGAAATTTCAGAGGATGTTAATGATTAAAATAAACCAAGTGTTGATGTGTTCAAAACAAGTTCTCCCTTAAAATTATTGCAAGTTTTTACCCTTCTTTCCTCCCGCCATTCAGATTTTGTGTAGAACATGAATTAAGCCAAATAATCTGTTTAGCCTTACTTTATATATGACCCAGACTGGATTAGTGCGAAGTGTTTCACATTGGGTACCTTCATAGGCGCCGACTCCATGGGGCTTGAGGGGGCCCGAGCCCCCTCAAAAATTCGTTTGGGGGGGCTCCGCCCCCCCAATAATCTCCGGCGCCCCTCCAGCAGAGCGCCATTGCCACCCCTCCCCCAGCCCAAAATGCACAGGGTCGGGCTGCATGCCTCCTGCCCTCCCTCCCGAGCAAAAGCTCCACCCAATTTCCTTCGGAGCTGATTAATAGGCCAGCACGCTCTCCCCTATTCGCTCACGAGGAGGCGGCGCCACTTTATTTGCATATTCATGAGCTTATTTATTATTCATGAGCTTTCCCGGGCCCCCCCAATATTTTTTATAAGTCCGCGTCCCTGGGTACCTTGGAAGGCAGCTTAGTAACTTCTGTTGTGCAAAATGAAGCCCTTTTATCTAAAGGGCTGTCTGCACCCATATATCAGACCCTTCTCACAATCGCCCACTAGTGAAATTGGCTGTATTGATCAGCAATGAGATAGGGCCTTTTGTCGTGGTGAACTCTGCAGTTGGGCAACTCTTCCTGTTAATGTTTACCTGGATCCTTCAGTTCTGGAATGAGAAAAAACCTAGACGATCTGATTCCATTTTTTTCATGCAACTATTTGTCTGTTTTCGTTTTTATTTCTCTGTGTTGCTTTGTGAGGGCTTGGCCCTGAAAAGCAGCTGATAAGAGGAATAAAATAATACAGTGGTACATTGGGTTACAGACGCTTCAGGCTACAGACTCTGCTAACCCAGAAATAGTACCTCGGGTTAAGAACTTTACCTCAGGATGAGAACAGAAATTATGCTCTGGTGGCGCGGCGGCAGCAGGAAGCCCCATTAGCTAAAGTGGTGCTTCAGGTTAAGAACAGTTTCAGGTTTAGAACGGATCTCCGGAACGAATTAAGTTCTTAACCCGAGGTACCACTGTAAACTGATAAATAATCCCTGAGTGCCAAGAGGAGCTATCATTTTTAAAAAATCTTGTCTTTGGAGCATTGCTAGAGAAAAGTCACAATGTAGTTGCCTTTTTGTGCCAAAAACGTTTCTGCAAACTTGCCCCAAGTTCAAATATGAGGACTGTTTGGATTGCTTTATGTACTTCATGTTGTTGCTTTGTTGCGATAAAAGAGAACTGTTTATTCAGAGATGAACCCTAATGTTTCACTGTTCTGAAATATGAAGGGATGCAGTTGTCAGATTGTCAAGGGCTGGCTAGGATACTTGCTCTCTGGACCAAAAAAATATGACTGCTTGTGAGATATAAAGGCAAAATGAAACCTTAGGGAGGGAGGAGCAGGGAGGAGCCAAGATGGCAGCTTACTGTTTGAATTGTTTATTTATTTTTGCAAGCTGTTGACCCACTGACTTCCAGGCGGAGCCGAACCTAAACCCAATCTGGCTGCAGCTTTTATAGGGTCTCCAGAAATAAGTGTCATTGTGTATACCATTTCTAATGAGGCCTGTCCATACGTGATATGTTGCTGCTCAGGAGATAAAACTCCATACAGGAAAGGCTATGTATACTGTCACGTAGAGAATACTATGTAGTCTGAGTTTTGCTGCAGGTAAATAGACTGAGAACTTGGAAACTGAAACTTTTATGTTTGTGAGATTAGTTGTGGAGAACAAATTCTTCCGTTGCTTCAAATGTAGTTAGCTCGTGCTCTTTTGTGGTTAATTATGAACCTATGCTTGCTGTGTATATGAAGCAGATGCAGCAGATTGCTGATATTGTACAGTGGTGCCCCGCAAGACGAATGCCTCGCAAGACGAAAAACTCGCTAGACGAAAGGGTTTTTCGGTTTTGCATTGCTTCGCTAGACGAATTTCCCTATGGGCTTGCTTCGCAAGACGAAAACGTCTTGCACTTTTTTTTTAAGCCGCTTGAAGAGGCGCAGTTGTGATGGACCGTGCTTCGCAAGACAAAAAACATCGCAAGATGAAAAGACTCGCAGAACGAATTATTTTCGTCTTGCGAGGCACCACTGTACTAGATATATTCATTTTCAACATAAAATGAATTATTTATATTACTTAGCCAATGGTATTGGTGACATAGTTGCTGTTTTCTGAGCTTATGGAGAGTTTGAATTTCTTCTTCAAAACTCACTAAATTATTTTATTAGTCCCTATTTTAATTCAATTTTAATGTACCAATCAATAGTAGCTTCACATTTATTGACAGGAATTTCTTGCCTATTGTTTATCATGGATAAAGAATATGAGATTTTATTGATCCAGTAAAAATTAGGACATAAATCACTATCTCTTTACTTTTCTGCTATATGCAGATGCACTACCCCTGTGGGGTTTTTCCATTATGGAAACACTGATGAGGCAAAATGTATAGCAGAAATGTGCTCAATCCTGTGGAGGCCTGGTACAGCAATGCTCAATATTTTTGAGAACATGCAAACTGAAGGTGGGTTTTGGAGGGTTGGATTTTTTTGCACTTGTTATGCAGATTGAGAAGTGGGTTTTGGACCAACATTAATAGGGAAGCCTGCTATTATTTCTTTATTCCTGGGTCTTCCTGCCACTTTTGCCTCTGCCTCCTTACTATATTGAACATTTAGATGTTAGCAATTGTGAATGTGTTACACAGGGCTAGCCCATCCATGAGGCAAGGTTGGCTGCCTCAGGCGGCAGAATCCACAGGGGCGGCATATCCATCCTCCCAGTGAATGCAGCACCTGCTGATTTGGTGGCAGCAACAGCTGTAGCGTGTTTCTTGGAGACCAGATCTGCTCCCCCGCAATGTACAGCAGCCTCTTGGCCAATAGGAGGCGCTGCTGACCTCCTTCCTGGTGTTATATGGTTGAGGAAGAGAGCAATGGTGGCAACATTTTTCTTTTATTTCTCTGTAGTGGTGCAGCATAAAAACGCTAGTGCATTTGCAAAGCTAAGCAGGATCTGGTATGGTTTAAAATTGGATGTGGGACCCTGTGTTGAGATTTCTGCATTGCAGGGGGTTGGACTAGGTGGCCCTTGGGGTCCCTTCCATCCCTGCAATTCTATGACTCTATGATGTGAGGGGTTAATGGCTTCTTAGATAATCTAAACTGTGATGTACCTAAAAGTGAAGAGTGATTTGTGTCAATGGCAAACAACGTAAGCCAACACAAAACGAACTTTCCAGGGTTTGAAATTATATCCTACTTCTGTATTTCTCACATTTTTTCAGCATAAGCCACTTTGCAAAACTCATTCTACCTGTTGCCTAACACGTTCCCCTCCAATCTGGCAACAGTCGTTTCTTTTGTAGGTGAGTTTGCTGAAATGCTCACATGCAGAGTGACAAGACAAGGGACTCTGACCCTTCCTAAAACTACACACAGGTAAACATAGGAACAAAGCATAAGTTCTTCACAATTTCTCTTCTTACCAAATCTGTTTGAGAGTATGGCTAAATGGAAATTATGTCCTCCTCATAAATCACTGTACATCAATAAAGGTTTCCTAATGTTCAACCTACCCAGTTCTCAAAAAGGAGGCTCCACAATTCCCTTCTTGCCTAGAACTTCATCCCATGGCTCCCCTGCAGTTTTAGAATCACAGACATATGGGTTCATTTCTTTGTAGTCAATGAGCATCTCTGTTGCCATTTGAGGCTGTCTGGCCAGAATAGTGCTTGCTGGCAGTTTTGAGTCATTGTCATGTGCTAGTTTCAGAAGTAAATGGCAGGTCAAAATGAAAGTACCGAAAGGCAATATTTTAAAATCTACATTTGTCTGTTGACTGGAAAAATATCTAACCAAGTGCACAAACCAGAGAGTAATATGAGAAGGGGAAGACAACAGAGAAAAAAGTGGGAAGAAGCAAGTGTTCTGATTCTGTAATATCTGTACTAGTAGTTTGTGGTACTTTAGTTAGGCTGCTTCTGTTTTGCACTTTGAGAATGTAAGACATTACACAGAGCAACACAGCCACTCAAACAGAGCAAATCCTGTGGTGAAAGGCTGAGCAGCTGATTTTTCCAGAGGCGAGTTAAAACATCCCCACCGTGTAGACAAAAAGCCTGTGTACCTAGCCTTCTTTTCCCACAACTCACTCTCTCCTCATGCAAACTCTGTCTACAACAATGTGTGGCTCTTCCTTCCATCTAGCTTCAACTTGCTCATCTGAAAAACAACAACACAGTGGTGGTCTCCTGGATTTATTCTAGAAAAGTTCAGAGAGGTGAACTTTCAGCTTGTTCACAGACTCTGTTTGGGCTAAGATACTTTAAGACCACCTGCTGCTGATTCCTCTATGATGCCTCTGATGGCAGAAAATTGGCACACAGATCACTTGTAACTGGGCAGCAAGAAGGAACCAATACTGTTAGGCTGGAGGATTGTGTTCCTCTGTATTATGGGTAGAATCCAAATGGTGCTCCTTGCTTTGGTTGCTCTGCTAGTGGAAGAGAAGGAAAAGCAATTTATCTGATTCCCTCCCCCTCCTCTATCCCCCAGCATCCCCAGAAGAGTCTAGTCTAGCTCCATTTCTGCTAAATTGTACCTGAAGTTGCTTAAGAAACCTATACCATATCCAAAATAGCAGTGGACTCCACAGTATAACAATAAATGTTATACTCTGACATCCAGAGTAGCTGTACAGTGTGTCAGTAGCAACATAAATAGCTGACATGCACAAAATATATTCTTCCCTTTGTTCGGCCTGCACTTTTTTTTTGTTTTTTTTCTGATATATATCAAATCTTACTGGAATGCTTCAGATGACTATTGCTATAAATAGATTTTTCAAAATAAATTGATCATATGTGTTTGAAATTATGTACTAATTGATTTCCAGAGAAGCCGAGGCAATTTAAATTAATTGGTTTTACAGAATACTATACTATCTGTATGCTTCTCATGCATTTCAGTTTTTTAATAAACAAACTCTTGAGAATTTGTGAAATATTGATTTTGTTTCTGCCCGACTTCTGTTGGGCAATCACTTATATTAAATAGCCAGTTGTTAGTCTGCTGTGTGGCTGCCTGATATTTAATGATTTTATCTTAGATGGCTAGCGCTCCGTGATCCTTGAACTTCTTTGTAGGTCCCCTCCTTAGGATTTTTATCTAATTTCTTTTCCTAATATAAATCTCAGGGTTACCTCAGGTTGTCTAACACCTTCCTATTGCATGTGCGTATTGCTTGCTTTAGCCTCATTTGTGCACACAAATATTAGAATCTTAAATACGAGAGAATCATAATCAAAGTATACTTAAAAGAGCAGCAGAGATGACAATAGAATAAGATCACTTGGGTAAACCATGACCACTGTTAAAAGCTCAGGCAAATAGGATAGACTTTGTGTGCCATCTTAGAAGGTGTGCATATGCTAGATTCAATATTCTGGGAACAGAGTTCTGCAGGTTATGTCACCACTGAAAAGGCCTCTTCCTGACTGTCCACCTAATTTCTCAAGGTAGGAGACCATTAGAAGGGTCTTTGCAGAATATCTGAATTAGGCAGGTTCATATGGGAGAAAAAAGTCCTTTCAGATTCATGAACCCAAATCGTTGAAGGCTTTATGGATTGAAAGCTAGTACAGTGGTACCCCACAAGACGAATGCCTCGCAAGATGGAAAACCCGCAAGACGAAAGGGTTTTCTGTTTTGGAGGCGCTTCGGAAGACGAATTTCCCTATGGGCTTGCATCGCAAGACGAAAGCCCATAGGGAAATGCTGGCGGTCGGGAGCAAAGACTTTCGCCCACAGCCGGCCTTCAGAAGAGGACCTCTTCTGAAGGACGGCGGGGGGCAAAAGTCTTTGCTCCCCCCCCCGCCTGCCTCCCCCCCGCCTGCCCCGGGTGATCTTAAAATGCTGGCGGGCGGGAGCGAAGCGTTCGCTGCCGACCCCCAGCATTTTAAAATCTCCAAGGGACAGCAGAGAAGTCTCTCTCCCGGGGAGATTTTAAAATGCTGGGGGTCTGGAGCGTTCGCTGCCGACCCCCAGCATTTTAAAACGCTGTTCCGAAGCGGGGGGCGGGAACAGCTGCCCCAGCCGCCCCACTTCGGAACGATGTTCCGAAGTGGGGAGGTGGGGCGGGAACAGCTGCCCCATCCGCCCCACTTCGGAACGATGTTCCGAAGGGGGGAGGTGGGGCGGGAACAGCTGCCCCATCCGCCCCACTTCGGAACGATGTTCCGAAGGGGGGAGGGGGGGCGGGAACAGCTGCCCCAGCCGCCCCACTTCGGAACGATGTTCCGAAGGGGGGAGGGGGGCGGGAACAGCTGCCCCAGCCGCCCCACTTCGGAACGATGTTCCGAAGGGGGGAGGGGGGGCGGGAACAGCTGCCCCAGCCGCCCCACTTCGGAACGATGTTCCGAAGGGGGGAGGGGGGGCGGGAACAGCTGCCCCAGCCGCCCCACTTCGGAACGATGTTCCGAAGGGGGGAGGTGGGGCGGGAACAGCTGCCCCAGCCGCCCCACTTCGGAACGATGTTCCGAAGGGGGGAGGTGGGGCGGGAACAGCTGCCCCAGCCGCCCCACTTCGGAACGATGTTCCGAAGGGGGGAGGGGGGGCGGGAACAGCTGCCCCAGCCGCCCCACTTCGGAACGATGTTCCGAAGGGGGGAGGGGGGGCGGGAACAGCTGCCCCAGCCGCCCCACTTCGGAACGATGTTCCGAAGGGGGGAGGGGGGGCGGGAACAGCTGCCCCAGCCGCCCCACTTCGGAACGATGTTCCGAAGGGGGGAGGGGGGGCGGGAACAGCTGCCCCAGCCGCCCCACTTCGGAACGATGTTCCGAAGGGGGGAGGTGGGGCGGGAACAGCTGCCCCATCCGCCCCACTTCGGAACGATGTTCCGAAGGGGGGAGGTGGGGCGGGAACAGCTGCCCCATCCGCCCCACTTCGGAACGATGTTCCGAAGGGGGGAGGTGGGGCGGGAACAGCTGCCCCATCCGCCCCACTTCGGAACGATGTTCCGAAGGGGGGAGGTGGGGCGGGAACAGCTGCCCCAGCCGCCCCACTTCGGAACGATGTTCCGAAGGGGGGAGGGGGGGCGGGAACAGCTGCCCCAGCCGCCCCACTTCGGAACGATGTTCCGAAGGGGGGAGGGGGGCGGGAACAGCTGCCCCAGCCGCCCCACTTCGGAACGATGTTCCGAAGTGGGGAGGTGGGGCGGGAACAGCTGCCGCCGCCGCCCCACTTCGGAAAGCTGTTCCGAAGTGGGGCGGGGGGGCGGGGACACCTGCCGCCACCGCCCCACTTTGGAACAGCTTTCCGAAGTGGGGCGGGGGGGCGGGGACACCTGCCGTCGCCGCCCCACTTTGGAACAGCTTTCCGAAGTGGGGCGGGGACACCTGTCCCATCCGCCCCACTTCGGAAAGCTGTTCCGAAGTGGGGCGGGGGGGCGGGGACACCTGCCGCCGCCGCCCCACTTCGGAACAGCTTTCTGAAGTGGGGCGGGGGGGCGGGGACACCTGCCGCCGCCGCCCCACTTCGGAACAGCTTTCCGAAGTGGGGCGGGGGGGCGGGGACACCTGCCGCCGCCGCCCCACTTCGGAAAGCTGTTCCGAAGTGGGGCGGGGGGGGCGGGGACACCTGCCGCCGCCGCCCCACTTCGGAAAGCTGTTCCGAAGTGGGGCGGGGGGCGGGAACACCTTCTGAAGGCGGGCAGGGGGCGAAAGTCTTTGTCCCCCCTGCCTGCCTTCCCAGGGGCTTTTAAATCGCCCCGGACAGCGGAGAAGTCCTCCGCTGTCCGGGGCGATTTTAAAATGCCGCCCGCCAGCATTTTAAGATAGCCCCGCACAGCGGAGAAGTCCTCCGCTGTCCCAGGGTTTTTTAAAATGCTGGGGGTGGGAAGAAAAGCCCTTGTCCCCCCCCCCAAGGCCTTCAGAAGAGGCCCGGGGACAGACTGTCCCCGGACCTGGCCTGAAGGTGGTTTCCCTAGGAACGCATTAATTGATTTTCAATGCATTCCTATGGGAAACCGTGCATCGCAAGACGAAAAACCCGCAAGACGAAGAGAATTGCGGAACGAATTAATTTCGTCTTGCGAGGCACCACTGTACTCTGAATTGTGCTGAGAAACAAACTGGAAGCCACCGAAGTTCTTTAAAATTCAGGAAATGTGGCAGTTTTTGCTGACTACCTGACTATGGTATTTTGGTTCATTTGAAGTTTCCAGACACTTCTTAGATTAACATATTAGAGAAATCACATTTTCCAAAGCATGGATAGCTGTGGCGAGATCATCTAATACAGATTTTACTTAGTGATGTCAGTAGAATAGTTCTGTTTGCCTTTTAGAAATACATAGAGTTTTGTCTACAGGCAGAATGGTTTGTTGTTGTGAAACTTTTCTCTCTTCATAAACCTACCTGCAGAGAATCTTCCCTGAGCTAGTAAAATATATTCCGGTTTATCTTTTTCAGAAAAGGGACACTTTACACATTGCAGAAAAAGACGGGTTACTGCTAGGAGACCACATATTTTTCTGTTAAGGCTTGAAAGTCATTCATGTGTGCTTCAAACACACACTCTTCAAAGTGTGAAAAGAAGCTAGCCAGAGCTGAGATGCAGTAATCTTTAAGCAAGAATATCAACTTCATCATCACTCTCTCAGATTGCGAATTTAATGCTCCCTTCCCTGCTCACAGAAATGGAAGGAGATATATAGATATACTCAAGGAAACCTTGAGAGATACAGACATTCAGAGCATCTAAAAGCTATCCAGGAGTAACCCAATGAGGACAACATACTTAGAAGCTTCCAGAAGTCGCAGAACAGGAACAGGAAACGGATATGGACTGTGGAAAAAGAATGAATTGGTCTGACTGACTCCTTTTAAAGTTTTATCATATTCTGGAGGAGTGTATGTATGTCTGTGCTCAGTGGCGTGGTGAGAGTTGCCAGTGCCCAGGGCCATGTGGGGTGTGTGTGTGTAGGCATGCATATTCAACTGCCCGACAGCATCCGCGTCACTCGGGAGATTGCAGCCGCAGAGATAAGGAGCTATTTCATTGTGTGGAGATGTCATTTCCTGGTTTGCATGGGGAAACTGTTTTCAACAGAGCGCAGCAACAGAAGTGCACAGCTGTATTGAGACAGCACTGGGTGTTGAAATTTTGTGCCCCTAACCATGTTGTGCCTGGGGCAACTGCCCCGTGCCCCCTAGGCTACGCCACTTGTCCGGCTGGCTAGACCGTAAACAGGAGCACCAATAAAGGGATGAGGATACAATGCTATTTGTTGTCGCACACACCCCTTGTTGCTATTCACTTTGCAGCAGTGAACTAGATATTGGAAACAAGTTCTGTGGATCACTTGCAGTTGGAACATGGGAACAGCTCAGATCATTGGCCTATCTAGCTCAGTATTGTTTACACTGACAGCTCTCCAGGGTTCCAGCAGGACTCTTTCTCAGCCAGGGACTGAACCCCAGAGCTTCTGCGTGCAAGGCAGATTCTCTACCACTGACCCACAACACTTCTCCAGTTCTTGGTTTAAGTTAATTCTTGAGCTCTGGTATTTATCTCTTTCAAGAAATATAAAATTAATATTATGACATAGGCATACTTCTTGATTTCATGCCGTATTTCCCATCCATTGTTGAGGAGCCGGAGAAAACAAAGCAAAAATATTAAGCACTTTTGTACTACTAGTCTTCACATGCTTATGATGAGAGCATGTATTAAGAAATCCCATGTTCCCCCTTCCACCCAGAGGGGTGGCCTGATGTAATGCGTATGGCCAACAAGTTACAAGGTTTGCATAGTAATTTGTTGGTGCTGTTGATTCTGTTAAAAGTCATTTCCCCCCTGTAGGGCAGGGCGAGGTGCAGCAGTAGTTTTAGCCCATTAAATTTGCTAAAGAAGCCACACTGTGAATTGGTGAAGTAGAAGTTTCCCCAGAACCAAGACATAAAAAGGAAGTTACCAGCCAGCAGTCAAGATTCAAAAAGATAGGCAGTGACAAATATTATGTTTGTTTTCATAAAAATTAGCACCTTCCTGTCCTAATGTGTGCAACGTCCTTAGAAATGCACACTCCCTTTCTAGAGACTTGATTTGGGGCATTTGTTGTGTTCAGTATAAGCTCTGAGGCCTATCCCCACTGTTCTAGTGGATTTGGCTGTGATGCTTCATTTTGCTTTGTGCACTCCCTTGTTGTCACTATTTCCATAAAACTGCATTTTGACAAACAAGAACCATATGTAAGGAAGCGAAAGTACAACTTTTCTCAGCCTTTCAGTTTGTTAATCTGTTAGAACAAATCTGTTGCTTTTTCACAGCGTGTTAAGCCCTGCAGCTCCTTTTCCTGAGCACACCTGCCAACATTTTAATCTATAAATAAGGAGGCTTGTGGAAGAAAAATAAGACACGCCTTCTAACTCCATTGAAATCTTTTTGGAAGAGAGAGCTTATTTTGGCAAAGATGACGAAGAATTATTATTATTAAAGCGCAAAGCAGCTGAAGTCTAGAGGTTGCCCCTCCTAAACAGGAAAGGTTGACATGAGCACAGGCCAAAAACTGTTTCACTTTCTCTAGCAAACTGATGTTGCTGCACCTGTTTGAAAAGCTAACCTGGAGGAAAATTGTGCAAATCAACATTATTCCCCCCAAATTAACTTTTTGCTGCTCCCCTTCTTGAGATCTTGAACTGCAGTAGATCCAGCAGCCTCACAGTATTAATGTACCTGCGTGTTTTAAAAATTATTTCATCTCCAGTTGGTCTTCAGGCCTAGTTAATGGCATAATACTTCCAATCTTTCAACCATGGCTTTGAGATAGGGAGTGGAATGTGGGCTTATGGGCTCCCTTACCCTTCTTTCCTCTTCTTCCCATGTGAATTTCCTCCTTTCATTGTCAGCATTAACCAGGTTGTAACTTTATGGGGCGAAGTCAGAGTGAAGAGAAGATGCTTATCTTCCCATGCTTAGTACACAGAGGCTTATTAGAGGACACCGGTGGCGCTGTTGTCTAAACCACTGAGCCTCTTAGGCTTGCTGATCAGAAGGTTGGCGGTTCGAATCCCCGCAACGGGGTGAGCTCCCGTTGCTCTGTCCCAGCTCCTGCCAACCTAGCAGTTCGAAAGCATGCCAGTGCAAGTAGATAAATAGGTACCGCTGCGGTGGGAAGGTAAACGGCGTTTCCGTGTGCTCTGGCACTTGTCACTGTCCTCCTTGCACCAGTAGTGGTTTAGTCATGCTGGCCACATGACCCGGAAAGCGAGATGAGTGCCGCAACCCCATAGTTGCCTTTGACTGGACTTAACCGCTCAGGGGTCCTTTACCTTTACTTTTACCTTTATCAGAGGTTGGTAAACAGGCTGCTATATAGGGCTCCTGCCCTAGCTGAACAATAAAAAACTATTCTACTTTTAGAAGACATCTGAAAGCAGCCCTGTATGGGAAAGTTTTTAATGTTTGATGTATTATTGTGTTTGTTGGAAGCTGTCCAGAGTGGCTGGAGTTACCCCATCAGATGGGTGGCATATAAATAACAACAACAACAAACAGAAAGAACAACAGGTTCAAATTGTATGCTCTTTTTGCAAACAATATTGATGGTTAAGGTGTTTCTGTTCCAGCAGCAAAAGTTGGAGTAAAGTAGGCAGGGGAGGGGCAAGGCATGATTTGAAGAGTAATAAAACATCTAGATGTTTGTGATAAATGCAGATTTTTATTATAAGAACTGTTAGTTTTGAGTCTCATAGAGCCAGATA
This sequence comes from Podarcis bocagei, assembly GCF_964188305.1. Lineage (NCBI taxonomy): Eukaryota > Metazoa > Chordata > Lepidosauria > Squamata > Lacertidae > Podarcis > Podarcis bocagei. Next base: position 30,238,556 of record NC_138133.1, read on the forward strand.
ATCAGCACAATATCCTTGTAGATTAGAACAGAACTCGTTTCTCTGAATTTTCCTGGTACTGTGGACTATTCATGAAAAACGCTAGCTCTTATCTATCAGCCTTTATTGAATATAGTTTCTCTAAACAGAGGAAATAGGAGCTGCCTTTTGTCATGAACGTCATTCTGGCTGTTAGTTGAGGACGGTTAATGTATTTTAAGTATTTTTCTGCAAGAGGATTTATCCACTCCCACTGGTGAATTTGTTTTTTTGGAGTTATTTTTCTCCAGACTGTACTAGGAAGTACAGTCTTAGACTTATCAGTTCAGTATAAAGACGGGAAAGTAAATTGAGAAGACTTCTGCTGACAATGTAACTTATTCTCAATAAAGTTCTCTTATTCTCAACAAAAATGGAAGCAAGTGTTCCAGAAATTGAGGTTCTGAGAAACTACACATCTCATTTTATGTTGAATTGTGAAGAGGTGTTCACAGACAATGATTTGTTTTAAAAAAATATGGCCACAATGACGACAGTGTTTGTGTGTTGTTCCAACAATATAAGCAACACATTCTCAGCAGGGCTTCCTTGCTTACCAGCTTCTCAAGACTTAAGGATATGCTGTTGTCCATATCTTCCACTCCTCTCCCCCTGCCCCAGTCCCACCTGCTTCAGATTTTAATAATATCAATACATCAATACATCAAGGAACTAGCCATTTGAGTAAATTTAGTCTTTGTCATTGGAACTAACGTGCATTAGGGTTACTATATTTTGATGTTCTGATTAGGGAAACAAGGGCAGAATGTGGTTATTTCCTGTGTAAATGGAAAAGAGACGAGCTAAACTAGCCCTTAACTTGTCTTAGGGACTTTGGCTTTCTGGAGTTGGTCAGAGGCCTTAGTAAGGTCAGATGCAGGAGTCCAAGGTATCCGTTTCTAGTATGTAGTGTGTGACCTTCATGCCTATTTCCTTTATCCAGAATCAGGACAATCATCAGTACATTTTGCTGCTCCCATCATCTCTTGCTTGTGGTGTGGAAATCCAGCGACAATTCATTTGTTGTCTGTGGGAAGTATTTTCGTTAAAATTATATTTAATTGTGCTGCTTTATCAAAGAAGTCTTGAAGAGGTTCTATACTAGTACACCACGATGCATTCCTCTGAGTAGATAATTTCACTTTTGTCTTTTGATGCCTGTAAATAAGATGGATGGATTGGACAGAGTAGCTAACGCAGTCAGCGCTTAAGGTTCTTGCCAGACATTTTTCACAAAGCAGTGCCGTTTCCTTTACTAAATGTCATGTGTCTTATGTAAGCATTCTTCAGGAAGCAACATTAGCACAGGGGGTAAAACTAAAAAATGTTCAGGGCTGTAAAAGTGGTTGGTTGTTGTTTTTTTTAAATTGTTTTGTCACACAGTGAAAATGTTTGAGCCCAAGCTGTGGTAGATGAGAAGAGTATTCATCCAGCTTTCCTTTCCTTAGATCTTCTGCCACCTTCTAAGGTAATGATTTTCATTCAGAGCCAACTGTTCTGTTGACATCCAAACCCGGGGAAGTGGGGCATAGGTTGTCTATGTTAAAGGCATTGCCAGTGGGTTTGGAAGGAGAGGCCGCCATGTAAAGAGAACATGTCCAAGAATGTTGTTCTAATGTGATTAATGGAAGAGGACAGCAGTGAACAGTGATTGTTTTTCATATGATGAAAGTCCAGATGAATTCAACTTAAAAATAAATCACCACCCCTCCATCCTTCTTTATGCAAGCCTAAAAAAAGCTGTAGCTTGATCTCTTGTAGGAAAACATATGTTTCCAAGCCTCTTTTATGCTTCTTAGGTTTGTCCCTGGGAGTTAACGGTGATACCACCCATAGAATAAGACCTGAATGAAACCCTAATCATCACCATCTATTTTGCAATGGTAGCACTGTTCCTAAACATCAACGTTTCTTCTTTTTTTACCCAAAAGTCCCCTTGCTACAATGCTACATGATAATTCAGCATCAAGGTAAGGGGGCTTTGGGGTAAGAGAAATGGCTGCCACAGTAGCCACCTGCCCATTTTATGAGGGAAGAGATACTAGCTCCTAACATGGGGAGATTGTTGTGACTAAATGTTATGAAATGCATGTTTCACCATATACCATAAGCCATTACCCATACTTCAACTAACCAGAAATCAAGAGATGGTGGGATGGATTTTTCCCCCCATTTCTGACAGATCAACATGTCAACTGCCACTAATAGCTTTGTGTTAATTTTTATACTAGGTGAATTGACTTTTTTTGGTACCAGGAGTAAGACGGGGTATATCCCCAGAAGTGGTTTAGCAGATAATATCGCAGCAACTCATCTATGTGAGTTGGTTGACATTATAAATGACATTTACTGCAACATTGGTTTCTCTGGATCAGGAACTGCTGTTTTTAGAGAAGCCATCAAGAAAAATGTACAATTCAGGCCATTATATTTTATAAACATAAATTGTCTATCTAAGACAAAAATGCAAGGTGTGTAACTATTTGAAAATGAAAACCAGGTTCTCCTGTGACAGGTCAGCTTTTTCTCCACTATTCTTGAGAAGTTTAAATCTGCCTCAATCATATTCTATTTCCTACAATTGTCCTTGACCAATGCAAGTTTTGTTTTACTGTATTGATACAAAAAGCGTCAATAATGCTGCTTATACAGTATCATGGCTTGCTGTTGTTTTCAGAATTAGATTGGTTCATTCCTGAATTGTTTGTCAAGTAGTGAGAACAATTGAAGCACACTAGATAAATTCTCCTTCTCCTCCCTTTCCTCTAGAGACCAACTTGTAGTGTTTCAGCTATGTGGCATTAAAACGCTGTAATTAACTCTTGGAACGGCAACCCAGACATTTTTTTAAAAAACCCATAAATGTATGAACAAGCCCGAACCTTTGGTAGGTAGCACAGAGGACCTTGCCACCATAGTCTGTAATATGTAAATACTCTAATGAAGCTAATACATTGATCTGTTCATGTGTATGTGCACACATGACTTTAACATTCTGCAGATAGATCTGTCCTGTGCAAAAGCAGATCTATGCTAGACATTTGTAGAGAAGTAGTGAGATGTTGGAGATTTGCATAGATCGGCTGAAAAGGGTTATACTGGATGTATACACACATACATACATACATACTGTATTTACTCAAATCTAATGCGCACCTTTTTTCGGCCAAATTACATTGCAAAAATTAAGATGCTCATTAGATTCAATGGCACATTTACATTCGCCAGCAAATACTTCTTTGGTTTCAAGGTTCTGAAAATTGAGGTGCGCATTAGATTTGATGGTGCATTAGACTCGAGTAAATATGGTATGTACGTGTATATGTATTGAGTTGTCCTTGTTTTTATTTTGATTATATATTTTGTGTTTTTATATTGCGATTTTATTCTGCAGGCATAGGGCAGTACACAAATTTAATAAATAACACTTCAAAAAGCTGTTCTTATATTTGATTGTCCTGTTTCTGGCAACTAGAAATAACTTTCTTCCTCTTAATACCCATCCAGAGCTTCTAGGCTACTCTTGAGTTTCCTTCAGAATATTGTGTGTGCTTGTGTATGTATACTACTTTCTTGCAGCTCTTTTATACCACCAGTGTCTGTTTTCTTCTTCTTCTGTGTACTTTACTCTTGGGAATAAGTCCAGTATCTGACTTTATTGTTGCTAGTAAGTTTCCCTAGCAGCAGCCCTGTGAAGTATGTACCTCTCTTCAGTTAAAGAGCTGTCTTCATTGCTAGTGAAACAGACTCTTATACATTTTCTCTCTGTTGTGGTTTGACAACTAAAAGCATTGCTGTAGAACCTGGTTTGCATACTTACTCATCTTCTCTTAGTCCTTTGAAATTGGTATGCTTGATGCTCACAGCTTTGCCCAAGACGGTGTTATGTGTTTTGTTTTAACTAGTTATAATTTACCTTCTGATTTTTCAGTATCCAAGGTGATTATGTGCTCTCTCTCTCTCTCTGACACACACACTCACTTTATTTGCTTTGTAGATCTTTATTTTGCTACAGTTCATGGCTTCCATGCATTGTGTAAAAGTTCCTAAGTTAGCTAGCTTTTTAAAATCTTAAAACATTTTTCTTAATAGTTGAAGCATTAATTACTAAACTGTGAGTAGTATGCTGCACATGAGGCATCCTGATGTCAGAGAAATGAAAGGATTCATCTCGTTAAATTGTAAAGCTTGATTGGAGAAATGGGGCAAAAAGCAATGATGCCCCCCACCCTTAGCTAGCCATATTCTCTATTACAGACAGGGTGCCAGTCAGTTGTGTGTGTATGCACAGTTCCAAACGCCCTAGCAGTAATGTGGGGAGGACAGGTTGTGTTACATCTCTCACAGGAAACTCAATGCATCACTTTACTGGTTTCTTTTAGCTGTTAAGTGCCATGTTTGTAACCCGTATTTTGAACCTGCTGGTAGGTTGCCCAATGTAGATTCAGGCTGATGATCAGCTGTTAAATCCCTGATCATGTGGCCATTTTGGGAGTTCTTGCCCCAGCATTCCTGCCCATGCTCTGTATCCCCCATGATAGATATCTGAAACAATTCTTTCTCTTCTTGTCTTCTGTAATGGAGCAGCTGGCTCCTAACTTGGTTCGGTGCTGTAGAGTAGGAGTAGCCAACATGGTGCTTTCCACATGTTGTTGGACTACAACTCCCATCAGCCCCAGCAAGCAGAGTCAGTAGTCAGGGGTGATGGTGCTTGTAGTACAGTAATGCTGGGCTTCAGTTGTGTGGACTGGTCCTTGAATTTCGTTTCAGTTTTCAAGTAAGGAAACCTGTTCCTGTTCCTTTTATGTAATGACTGTGTCCTTACATAGATACATATACTTGGAATTAAGTTCCTCTAGGATAGCGGACCTTATTCCCTAGTATGCTTTGTGTGAATTCAACATGAATATATGTTTAATATATGTATATTGGCACTTGGTTTATAGGAACTACTTTCTAGTAGTCTTCAAAGCCTTGTTGGGCAAAGTGCTTACTCCACACAAGTTACACAAGTCAGAAACTTTGAGAAACTGAGACTGTATACCCTGTGTGCATCTTGATTTGCATCATCTTCTGAAACTTCACGTAGAGTACATCTTTGTCTTGCTTATAAAGTGAACTCATTCATCAGAAAAAGTGTATGAGCTGTTCTAATAAGCAATAATATTAAGTGTTTGGTTTTTCTTTCTTGGAACTTGTGTGTGTGTGTTGATTTGATTTATGTGTATAAATGCTATTTACTCGAGTATTGTACCTTTCTGTTGTGTGGCTATTAGTTTATCACAAATTATATGTTACAGTGGTACCTCGGGTTAAGTACTTAATTCGTTCTGGAGGTCCGCTCTTAACCTGAAACTGTTCTTAACCTGAAGCACCACTTTAGCTAATGGGGCCTCCTGCTGCCGCTGCACCGCCGGAGCACGATTTCTGTTCCCATCCTGAAGCAAAGTTCTTAATCCGAGGTAATATTTCTGGGTTAGCGGAGTCTGTAACCTGAAGCGAATGTAACCTGAAGCGTATGTAATCCGAGGTACCACTGTAGTCATAAAAGTAAGTATTGCATATGCATTCCAAGTGCTTCCTCAGAAGTAAATCCTATTGAGTAGTTCCTAGAATGTGTGCTAAGACTTGCAGTTGTAGTTTTTTATTATTGATTTTTGGTCCGTGGGGTTATCTTGTTATCTTGCAGACTTCTGTCATCCTTGATTAAGTGTCTCCGGGTCTTTTATATTTAGCATAGCAGTTGGGTTCCACCAAGTGTTGCATAGTTTTCTATCAGGTGCTGATTGTATAATTTTTTAAAACAGCAACACATGCAGTATCACACATTGGGTATGGAAATGCATGATTTGTGTTTTTGAAGTGGCAGTTCTCTCTTAGGTTATTATTAACATACTTTAAGCATGGGTATAGCAGAAACCGTACTTTAATTATATGCAATAATTCAGCAATGAACTTTACTGTTCATTACTGTCTCTCTGTAGTGTATTCCACTTCATAATAAGTCTGAAATTTCAACCAGGGTGTTTGGTATCATCACAGACTGAAGATGGAATTACAACTTTAATTTAGGTAATTTAATTCAAGTGCCTTCTTGCTGCTCGAAATCCTGGAAGTGATGATGACAATTGTGGGTATGTTGCAATGCTTTTATTTTGGAACCCTTCATCTTCCCATTCTTTGAAGCTGAGCTGTTCAATTAAATATCTAGGTAAAAATGCCTTTTGTTGCGGCCTTGTATACATCTCTTTCACATGATCAAATTTTGGTTTATTAAGCCAGGATATGCAAGGGTTTTATGTACCCACAAACAGCCACCTCTTTCTTGTGTGAGTGGGCTAACAGACTGGGAAGCCACAGTTAACCATAGTCTCATGTTACAAACTGGGAATTATGGTTCACAGCTTCCAAACAAAGCAGGAGTCATAAGCCAACTTTAAACCATGGCTTCATGCCCTGGCTTGTTTGGAAGCCATTGCCCATAGTTTTCTGGTTACATCCAATGAGAAGTAATGGTGACTCTAGGACTTGGTTCATCACTTGCATGAAGAGGAGGCTGATTGTGTTTCCAGCAGTTAATGCACCATAAATAATAATTTTGTATTGGTATATCTGTCACTGCTATTCTAAAAGACGTTAGTGTTTTTGGTTGCTATTATTGTTTCAGAAACCTTGTCTATATGTAGTCACATACCCTGAGAAGATTGTGGGATTTCCCCCACCTCCCTGAGTTTCTGATAGTCATCTAGCCTTGTGCTCATTTGATGAAGAGAACCTTGGCCACATGAACTCTGGCATCTCTGGAGGTGGGGGAAAACCCTGTATTCCAATTTCAGTGTTGGTGGTCACGCAAAAGGTGCTGGTTGCTATAGTTTGAAAAACAGTCCTGAAGTAGCTTGGAGCATTCTGCTAACTTTAGAGTAAATACACCATTGCAGAAGCTGTTGTCACAATACCTATCTTAAAATTGGGATTTGAGTAATGTAAATAAGATTTTTGCTGCTTTTCTTCTGGTGGACAAATTGAAGACTTAAGTGTGTCTAATATTTTTGCTACTTTTTTAAAAAAAGAAAATGAATGGTGGTGTCATATTAACAAGAAGAGATTGGGAACACCTTTAGAAAATTATTTTACAGGTTGTAGCATTGCAACATGAAAATCTGTAAACTTTGCAGAAGGGGGAGTAGCTTCAGGAATGGTTCACCTTTATATATTTGATTGTGCTAACCTGGTATTGCTAACAGATTTCCAAAGGATTTTACGGAAAAAAACACCTAAATAGAAATATACAGGGGTCCACTCATTGTGTCGCCAAAGTTCAAGAAGAATTGCAGAGGTAAACTTCCACCCTACTTCCCCAATTCCAAAATAAAGGTGGCAGAGTTTAATGCTGTAAGCACTAAACTATGGCAAGGTTTGCAATTCATCTTGTCTTATTACTTTCCAGACCTCTACATAATTCAGTAGAAGTTTAGCGATTAAACAGCTTCATAAACCACCTTTCGGGGCCATGCCCTCACAAAGCAGCGTACACTGATATGGAGATGATTTATACCATCTGATGATTATACCACTTTATCATGAAACAGCATCTAGACTTTGTAGGCCTGATAAAGCCTTATAATTTCCAAATTAAGGAGCAGCTCAGAATTTCGTAGCTGAAAACATATTAAGGAAAGGCAGCCTGGAAGAGAGGTGGTTTTAAGGGCCACTTGAAAGCCTGCACTGAAGTGGCCAAGTGTAATTCATTCAGGAGGGAGTTCTGTAAGTGTGAAGGCCCCATTGCTTGTGCTCAGCAATCTTGATGGTGAGCACATGAGCTGGACCTCTGCAGCTGTTCTGATGAGTGGGCAGGGTCATGTGAATGAATCTGATCCTGCCCATCTCGGGATCTTGGAGAATGATATGAGGAATCTCTCTTACTACTGCTGAGGTTTAACATCACACGGCTTTCCAAGCTTCTCTGAGCCTTGTAGGAGGTCTAGGAGATCCTGAGAGATCTTGCAGTTGTGAACTCCTGAAATTGTTTGTATGCAAAATATGGATAATGCACATTGGTATATAAATAAAACTCTATTTTAGTCTTCCTCTTCATTGAAAGTGATCATATCTCTTGTATGTCAGCTGTGGATGTCAGACTGATGGATTCCCTTTCCCTCTAACACAAAGGGTGTGGTGTGCCACACTGGTGTGGCAGGAGAGGGCAATCCTAGTTATGATACAGAATCGCCATTCAAACTGTGTGCTGGAGAAGACTCCTTTATAATAAAGATTTTTTAAAATGGTGTGGCACGAGCAAAAAGTTTGAGAACCACTGCCCTAACCCAACCTGGAAGATATTCTCCTTAATATCAGTTCCATGAAGACTGGCTGAGATTACTTAGTGGTTCAAGGTACTCTACCTATTGTTATAAAATCACTTTCATCCCATGCAAACCATTCCTTATGTTAATAAAGTACATTTCATTCCTTTTTAAAGACAGGCCACTTACAATTTAAGATATTCCAGGGGAAGGTAGAATCGGAGGTGCATACCACGTGGTTAGTGTCTCTCAATACCAATTTTCATAAGCATGTTCCTTCTACTCTGCACAGCTTAAAGGGTAGAGGAGCAGATTGGGTTCCCAAAATTCTCCTTCAGTCCCAAAGCCATTACTAGGCAGCTAAGTTCAAGGCTGTGGTTAGAGGTTGAAGAGGGAGTGAAAAATGTGTTTTGCTTTCCTTTACCTTTCTATGTCATGAGTTTACATAATGCCTCACACTGACCTTTGGGGCATCTGGCTCAAATTAAACCCATAATATTATCAATGTGGTCTAAAGCTTCTGCCTAATATGACTAACATATGAAAATCTGCCCAATATTTTAAAAGTTTTGATGTACTTGTTTTGACTTTTAGCAACTGGAACGCATATCTTCCTTTTTTTAAAAAAAACAAACGTACAAATTCAATATATCCTGTGACACAACTCAACTTTGAGGGCCTTCTCGGTAGTGGCGCCCTCCCTGTGGAATGCCCTCCCACCAGATGTCAAAGAGAACAACAACTACCAGACTTTTAGAAGACATCTGAAGGCAGCCCTGTTTAGGGAAGCTTTTAATGTTTGATGTACCATAGTATTTTAATATTCTTTTGGAAGCCGCCCAGAGTGGCTGGGGAAACCCAGCCAGATGGGCGGGGTATAAATAATAAATTATTATTATTATTATTATTATTATAACTTTGGAAGTCATGTTCTTCCCCTCTCACAAGGAAGTCTCAACATCTGTCTGTGGCCACATACATAATAATGTATGTTTCTCAGTAATAAAACTATGGTGTTCTGCCTATGTTTAAAGGCATCCTTTCCCTTAAATTGCTTATGAGATCTGGTTTGGGGAATGGGACCAGTGTTAAAAACCATGAACTAAAAGTCAACAGCTGCCGCTGAAGAAAAGGAGCAGTTGGTGCGTAAGAAATCCACTGATCTCCTTTTCTTTCTTTTTAAATAATTACTTATGGATAATCCCCTTCCTGCTACTTGGCTGTGTTTGCCGCAGGTATATTCTGTGAACATTTGAAGTTATGTAATTGCAGTTTACCGTCACATTAAAAAATGACTAATGACATAATTTGTGTTTTCAAAATACATAAACAGCTCGGCATGAGAGGGTGATATTTTCAGGAGACAAGGGTGAAGTGCTAGGGTAGAAGGTGGAGATGGCTGATATTTCTCTTTAATGAGCTGTGGCTTACATATCCCTTTGAATAATGTATATTGTTTGCTTATGTTCTTCCATATACATGAGCTGTTTCACACCTAGATCTAGCCATAATTGGGAGCTACGGTAGTCTTGTATAACAAGATGTTTCATGTATTTTAAATAGCTGTCGTCGTTGAAAGAAATGACTGTTGGACCTTAAGCTAGCCTTGGGGATATATAGCCAATTCTGTCAGAACAGCTTCCTCTTCAGGACAGCTGTCAAACTTACTACTGTCTTCCCAGGGCAGTAACCCAGGAAGCAGTTCTGGAACTTTCCTCTCCTCTCGTACCCCTCTCCAAATCCATAGTGGGTGGGGAAATCTGAGGCACGAACAAAAACCATTCTGTTAACAGAACTACCACGTTGGATACTGCCCATGGGAACTAGATATCCATGTTGATTTCAAGTCTGCTATACTTCCCAGGTGTGTTTCAGTGGGTTAACTGAGTTCACTTTGTCATTTCTTCTTCCTTAAAGATGGAATTCTTCCTCCCATGAATTTATGTTTCCAGTTATTCGATGGAGAGCATTCCTGTATCATAGGAGGGCAGTACTCCTGGCCATACAAACTGGTGTTTGTCAATTGTACTGGAAAAGGAAGAGATGAACCTCCCCTCCCCGTAGACTGCTTTACTAAAGAGGGTTCCTCAGGGAAAAACGGATGGATAGCAGCATGCTCTGTATCTAGTGAATGTGTAGTTTGACCCCTTTTGGACATTGAATCCCAGTCCTGATGGTGGTTTTCTTGTGTGCTTTTGTATGTTTTTCTTTAAATTGTGAACTGTGCCCAACTTTGCCTCCTTGATACATCATGTAGTATTACTTAGTATGTGAAAACAACAACAACAAAGTCTTGTAGCACCCCTTTAAGGTGCCACCCTTTGTTTGCTGCAACAGATTAACCCAGCTACCCATTTCCAGCTTGGCATGGTGGCAGGGGAGCAGCCAACATCTCAGACTCCAGCGTGGCTGGGAAACACTTTGCACAGGAAGACACAAACAGGGCAAGACTTCAGAGAGCCAATCAGCATCATTCTAGTCTCCCTGGGGGTGGGGGCGGCCTGGAAGTGGACCAGTCTGTGCTGTCTCTGGTCTGCTCCAGGGACATAAAAGTTTGCCCTTGCCTGCTTGCTCCACTTCTGCTTCAATTGACTTTTCAAACTACCTACCCTTTGTTGTTTACTTTACCTCTTGCCTCCATCAGGGGAGGGTTTGTGATCTAATGGCATTGCTATGAATAACTGTTGGTCCCTGTTTTTAGGGTTGGGGAGGAATTTTGCCCACAGGCAGATTAACTTTGGTCCTGTGCATTCTTGCATACCTCATGGTAATTGTCATAACTTATGATGGTAGGAGAGGTATTGAGCCAGATCCTTAGGAGAAAGGGACAAGGAAGGGGCACCCTGCCCCATCTCATAGGGGGATCCCCTTCAGAGATTCTGGAGGGCAGCACTTTCCATCCAGAAGCCCAGCTCAGGAGTTGACAGGCCATGGTGCCCCTACCAGTGGCTGAACATGGTTCACCAGAAACAGTTCTAGACTGTCAGTATTATCTTTTGGGTTTTGTATATTGTAGGTTGTACATTGTAGATAGTAAGGTGCTTAACTTGAATTGTGTCTTGTTGTTGTATTAATACACTGAGGGGGGAAATAAATTGTGGAAGGGGAGTAAGCATTATTTCTGGGGTTAGTGGAGAAGTGAAAAGTCAGAGATACAATTTCAAAGAGAACTTTTAAATAGAATTTCCCTTGTTACTGATACACTGCAATTTCCCCCCATTATTTGTATACTGCAACTGTTTTAAAGATGGTGCATGGCCTAGGGAACCCTCTGGTGACTTTCTCTGCCACGTGACACACTTTTGTTCCATCAGTTGAGTCACTGGATTGCAGGGCTCATGAATATTGTGGTACTAAATTAAACAATGGTGTAGAAGTGGGAATGCAAATTAAAAGAGGAAAATGCTATAATATACACAATGTCAGTAGTGCACACTGTGAAGCACAGTCATTTAGGAACTCCTTACCTCAGGTTTCAGCTCCTACTCTATCCTCGATATCTGGATTTGCCTCTGCAGGAAGTTTGGTTTTTTTTAAAGTGGGGGAGCATTCATCAATGCAATCCCCACCCCAGTTTTCTTACATCATATTCCCTTTTTGTAGAATGAGACACATTGGAAGTTACAGAAGAAGTTGCTAATTGTCTGTTACAAGTAATTTATTGACTGTGGTATATTTATCATTTATATCATTTGACAAGTATGTATAAATCAACATGACCTTTAACTGCATCAGTTGTTTTAGAATTGGTGTAAAGAAATTCAGGGAACTTGGATGATTTGGTGAGTGAGTCTGCTGACCCAATGCTGAGTTGCAGGGAGAGGAAATATTGACCAATCCAAATTAGGTAACCGAAAATTATGCTTCCTGCTGATAAGCTACTTTTCATAGTATGCAAACATAGCACTCGAGGTAGTAAAACTGTGAGGCAGCTATAGTATATCTTATTTAGGAGCTGTAAAATGATCCCATGACAGTAGTAATTCATTCAGTTTCCCACAGAACAGTTTTGTTATGAGGGTTTTGGAAAGCATGTAGAGAAAATGCAGGCATGACCCAGCAAATGTTTTTAACAGTTTTATTAAGCATTAGACTGAAGCTTTTCCTTTGAGTGGGTGAATATGTGGATTAATATAATTCAGCTGTAAGAAAGCTATGAGAGCTGCCAATATTTAGTAGGGTAATGAACAGCAGCTAGCATTTTGATGTGTGTTTATCCATATAGGCATAAGATGGTATCCAGTTAAGTCATGGATTTTGACAGGTCCAAGTGGAGTATGATTTAGTTGGACACACCCATGTGGTTTCAGAATAAGGTGAAAAGAAGCAAGAATTCAGTCGAAGATGCAGTCAACCTCTCTTTGAGGATTGATCTATCAATTGAAGGCAGCTGAAACTGAATGCTCTTTCATTGTGAAATGTAAGACACTGTACCCTAGAAAGATTTCAAGCCAGAAGACAAAGGAGTGTACAATAAAGCAAAGCTAATGAGTCCAATAAACAGCCCCAAGGTTATAAGTGATCTGTCTAGGGGGATACATCTAGCAGAAGATCTAGAACAACTGCAAATGTTTTCATGTTGGACAGGCACTGAAAAGAACCAGTTGCCCCAATAACCTAAAAATCTTCAAGCATTACAATGCAAAGATGTTTTGATTTACTCTCTCATAATTTGTACAGTGACACCCCAAAGTGGACCTTATGATAAGGGTTTGTACAGACAATCAATGAAAAGGGGTGAAAGGGCTTGCAGGAAAGTTGAAGAAGTTCTTTGCATCTGTTTTCACTGTGAAAGACAGGCAGATTGTTGTGCTTGAACTAACTTTCTGAGGAGCTGAAGCAAATAGTGATGACAAGAGATTATGTTCTAGGCTGTACTGACAAATTGGAAACCAAATAAAACAGTTGTGTGCTGACAGGACCCAGGTGGAAGATGGTGTGTATAATAAGAGGGGGCCTGGAATTGCAGGTAGATAAAAAGGAATAATTGTGGTGGGTGGGGGGACAGAGCAAAAGGCAGAGATGAAGAATAACGGAGAGGGAAGGGTAGAAGGAAGAGAGATGTAAATATTCAACATTTATTACTGAAGTTAATCCTCGTGCTTTGGGGGGGATCTCTCATATAATATAGCAGTGAACTGATGCTTACTTATGGCTTTATTCATTTTAAATAGGCTACTTCCTAATTACAAAAAACTTAACTTGAATGCTACATTGTGCTTTTGTAGGAGCCAAAATATTGCCAGTTACTGGCCAGAACTGGTTAGTTTCAGCAAGGTGGTGGCCTCATTTGCCTTCCAAGGTTGCAGTGCTATATGACATCAGTTTTGGTGATGTGATGACTGCAGCCAAGGGCAAAGCTTCCTGCATTGCATTGCCCTTAGTCTGAATAGATGAACATTTCCACACACTCTTTAGATATTATCCCCAAAAGCTTCCAAAAGGGGGAAAATGATTTTACTGTGATCAAAGAGTGCCCCCAACTTTTGTCTCATCCCTTTTGTATCCCAGATGCCATCAAATAGGGACCTGTGATACACATATCACAACACTTCGTGCTTTATTTGATAAGGCAATGAGTGTTTACTTGGTTTGGGGTGGGGAGATAATATTTTCCAAGCAACAATCTGCTGTGTTTTGAGCTCTGGGGAAATGACATTTCCTTACAGCGGTTGTGCTCCCTTGATGGAAACTTTCTGGAACTCCTACAACAGCTAAGAAGTGTGTGCAGAACACAAAAAGTTTTCTAGGTAAGCCCCAGTGCAACTGCAAAAAGAGTACAGTGTGTGAGTTCACCCTCCGCTGAAGGGATAGAAGAAAGATTAAAATACTTTTAAGAACACTGTGATAGGTGACAGTATAGTGTTAAATGATCAACACAGGAAGAAGAGCCCCCTTTCTCACTGCTTGGATTGCAGAAAACTGATCATGTAAAGAAGAGTAGACTCTAGGTTGATGCTTGCTAAGCTGATCTTTGATGTGGTCATGAAGGAGGTGTTGAATGCAGCAGAGGCGTGAGGCGGGTGAAGGTAACCTTTAGATTGGGGAACGAAGATTGTGTAGTTCATTTGATTTACCTTCTTACTGCACCATCCATGTCGCTTATCAGAGTGATTATTTTTCCAGATTTCTCTGTGGTTACTCCTGTTTTCTATGTGTTCATAGTCTGTTTAATCAGCAGTTGATCATCAAAGAATGTGAACAACCATGCTAACAGGCAGTGTTTGAAAAAATCCATTTAGGCTGCAAAGATAACAAAAACAATCCACAAAAACGACCACTTCTTCTCCCCACTTCTGGTTCCAAAACTAGCTTTCTTAAAGTTATCAGAAACACATTGCGGATAGTGCAGGGATTTCCCTGCCAACCACTTGAAGTGACATTTCTTCTCTGAGCATTTCTTGTTTTGTTTTTAATTCTAGCATCCTTGAGCACAATGAACAAGTTTTAATGCACAGACTTCAGGGGAAAGTGCTGCAGCACCTGGCCAAAGGAGGTTGCACCTAGGAACACTCCTGCTGTTTGAAGTAAGTAATGGGAGTAGTTTGGTTACAAGGAAAATTGTAATTGCTTTATATATTAATTTGTCTTTTTGTGTCTCAGAGGCTATGCTGATGTTCTGTAATGTATGGAGGAGAAGGATCAATTAGAGGGTTAGATTTGATTGTGGCAAGTCTTTGTGTGTTGAACTTTGGCCTTTCCCAATCATGTAGGATGAGGATGTGAGGAAGAAGGACAGATTTTAACAGCAAAAGAAGTGCATGGGCAGGTGGTCTTCACCACACTTCCATGACCACAGCTTATGTTCCTATGGCCTGTCCCTTCAAGTGCCTTTTCTCCCTTTCTCTTGACCAAGTTCCTGATACAGCAAATGAGCTTGGGGAGAGGGGGCTGCAAGGAGGAAAGTGACAGCAGCTCCCTGCTTGCATGTTCCTCTTTTGCTATGAAAATCAGACTGCACTGAACTGTTGCCTTCGTGTCTTGTTTGAGTCTGTCTCTCAAATAGCAGCTTGGGCTAGGAAAGAAGTGCAGTGCTTGTGCACAGATTCACAAGAGTTTTATTTAGGTCATGTCCACTTGGAGTTTTTTTCAGGGCTGGGATATGTCCATCTCTGCAAGCCAGAACGTATCAGTGATAATTCATACAGCAGGGCGGAGGTAGGATGTATAGCTTGCATGGCAGGGATATGCAAATTCAGAACCAGTTCCAGGCTTGAAGGAGCTTCAGGCAAGAGTTATACCAATTGGCTCAAGGCCCAAAGCCCTGCATTTTCCCATGAAAAAATGGGAGTATGTAGAGATTTTTTTTTTTTTTTGAGAAGCACTGTATTTCACTTTGCATCAGATTTACTCAATGGAAATCAAGCAAGGGAGTTTGACATTGCAACTTGACTTAATCAGCTTCTGGCACCATCCCTGCTTCTTCCTTGCTTCCTAACCGCACCGAGAATAGTGGAATAAGTGAATTATGGATCAAGAGAATAGGTTTGTGTAAAACCCAACATGGCACTTGCTTCCCACACTTCTAGTTTAGCAAACTGAGCAATTGCCTTGTAGCTCTTCCCTAAAAATACATTTTGTTCCTTGGTTGCTTTGCAAAGAGCCAGCTGTTATATTGAACATGCTTTTCTGCAATGAAGCCTATAGCCAAGCCTCAACACATGAAACTCAAAACAATTGCACTTTCTTCCCCTGTCTACCCTTGTCTCCATTTTTTGTCCCTTCCTTTGTTTCCCTATGTCATAGTTGTAAGGGATCTGCCCTCATGTGCACTGCAAAGAGCAATGCTGTGCTATACATTTAATTATTTAATTTACTACTATTACCTATCAGTACATAAGATACAAGTCTCAAATATAGAACATAAAACTAAATTATTTTAAAAGATATAGGCACCTTAAAATAACCCTCATTAAAAATCACAGTAGGTATATACTTATATCAGAACCAACAGCAATGTCACAAAATGAGGGGGCAAGCTTTCTGAGTGCTTCAGAATCCTTATGGCTGGATGTTCAACAAGCCTTGGGATAGTTGAAGCCAGCTGTTTCAGGAAATAGGTATTTGGGGCCTTTGCAACCAGAAGTCTTGTATTCTATGCAGAAGTAACATATAAGAATTGTTGTGCTTGAGTTGATTCTTGGTTTAGGGCTGCTTCTAGATTTGGAGGGAGGTTTGGCAAAGTGCTGGCTGGTGGCCCACACGGGGCTTAACTGTTGGTGGCAGGCAATAGCCGTGCTCCTAACAGTGCTGGGCAGCTAGGTGAAACTACCATGTAAATTTCCCATAATGCTTCTAATCAGTGTTATGTTAACAGCATTGTGGAAGTTTTTTTTTTTTTTTTTTTTTTTTAAGGAGGCTAGACCCAGCTTACTTTCTGCTGCTCAGAGTTCCAGACTGTGGACAGAAAGGGTGGCCCCTATCTAGGTGGTGGGACCATGGTAGCTCCCCAAAGACAGCAGCTACTGACCCTGGCCCTACTATTGGTGGTAGTTGACTACACAATCTCTAATGGTTTGGAGAACGACACCAGGGGGGCACTTTGCTTAGCGATGCATCTGTAGAGTACTAGGATTTCAAGAAAAGTTGGTGGCTTATAACGGCATATTCTTCTGCAATTGTGTGGCTATTAGAATTGTTTTATCAAAATATCAACATCCTTGCAGAATTTTGAGTTGTCTTTGTCAGCTCTGTATTCATATTTTGACTGTGCTCTTACTATTCTCCTCATGACAAAAGGTTTTAAATGACATGGTTAGAACAAAATAAAGTCCTCTTTCTGCACCATGGCTGTGAATGACACTGGAATGTTTGAAATAGTAGCATAATTAGCAGCTACGTGACTCAGACTACATTGTGCTATTTTTGGTTTCGTAATTAAAAAACAGAAAAAGACAACTCAATATGAATTGTAGTGAAATGCTTCACCTCTTTCACCCTTTCCATCCTCTGTCCTTTTATTTTTATTGCATTAGAAAACTGGGGACCTTCATCTTTCTTTGTTACATGGCCTGGGAGGAAACAATTGTTGAAAGATAATGAAGAGAGAAACAAAAACCTTGCAGGCTTTCCCCTTGTTAGAAACACAGTGCCTTGTTATTTTCACACGTGGCAAAATAGTAGAAATCACTGCAAGCTATTTTGTTCTGATCACTGCATTTGCTGCTTTTGCTTTAATTTGGCAGAGTGCAGTAGCCATAGAATGCAAACAGGCGTTTGGTTTCAGCACAGCATAGAACTGTTTCTGGGGAATTCCAGCACCAACTTCACTGTTTTGGGGGCATTCCGATGAAGCATCTGCCTTGCGAAAATTATTTGCCTTGAAAGAGGTGTGGAGTGGCTCAGTAGTCCTAAATATCAATAGTCTTGGAGAGAAAATTGGGGGGCGGAGGGCGGAAACCAGAGCCATTTTTCGTTGTCAGCATTCATTTTCGTGGAGAGTCTCCACTGTTGTAATCTCTGATTCCCTAGCTCCTGTGTTAGATGCAAATATATGTTTTTTAAAAGCTACATTTCAGAGCCGTGTGGTCTGTGACTACCCATAGCTCACCTTTTAACACCTGTACCTAAATGCCATGCTTCAAGAGAGAGGCTGAAATACCGCATGAGACCTGTTTCTACCATGCCTTCATAGTCCTGTGCTAACATTTTTAACTAGGAAAAGTTTTGCTGTGTTTATTCCAAAGAGTCAATGAAATACATTTTGTTGGACTGATGTATTGCTAGTTGGTTTTTCAGTTGTACAGAATGATTCTTAATGGCTCATTGAGAGAGTTTGTGTAGCTCAGAATTGTTTGGCATATCAGTTGACCACCAATAATTCTTTAGTATATGTCCATAGTCATATATTCCATGAAGTCAAGGTGGCAACACACCTTTTAAATGTGCCGCGATGTCATCTGATATTAAAGGCAAAGTGAGGGGATCCCAAGCCTTGCTCCTCAGGTCTGCAGAAATCTAGATGTATTTGTGTTAAATTGAAAATGGTGTGTTAATGGTTGGATTATTATCTCTTTTATGTTTGCTTTTATATTTGTATGATCCGTTGAGCAATCCTTTGTGGGGGGGGCAATGTTAAAATTATGATAATAAACATATTTGCACCCTTCATTTAGGATCAGACACACCACCTACGTTTACAAAATTACCGTACTTTTGTGTTTTATAGTTGCTATGTTTGATTTTTTTTTAAATTTCATTTTAAAATAGTATAACTCTTTGGGCTATCACTGGGGTCCCAAATAAAAACCAAAATGAGCAATTCAGTGTCTTGAATTATTGTGACATATATTTATATTTGCATAATGCTGGTAGCTACCATTGTTTCATAACAGTAAACTGGCTTGATCCAGTGCATAGGTGCATCCCCTATTCTACCACCACACATGAGATTCTCCCTGCCCTATTGATCTACTACTGGTATATGTGCAGGCGTGGGGGCTATATGTATGTATTGCCATACTCTGGCACTGATTGGATCATGCACCCGAGACTTGTAATTAGCACAACCTGTCAAAGTCCTGACTGTATTAATATCATAAATATTTCATCACAATTTTAACATTAAAAAAACCAACAACAGATTTGTTAAAGAGCATATATTAACTGATCTTTAGCTGGAATGTTGTTTGGACAGTATACTAACAACCAAACTTAGCCGGTACTTTGGAACAAACTGTATCACAAAGGAACTTGCCTGGCTAGTTCAACAATGGAATCCTCCATTGGATTTTAACCCAGACTAACCCCACCACCCCAAACTCACAACAGTATTTTTGTTTGTCGTTTTATCTGATATAAAGCATTTTTTCCTTATTTTTGTTAATGCATGCAAAGTCACCTCTAATGTATGCATTTTTGCACATGTCTTTTGGTTGGAGACATCCAACATAAAATTTGGTGTGAATTAAAATGAAAACCAAATTGAATACCTCCCTTGTCCCTAGTTAAGAGTGTCTCCAGTGTAAGTAGTATGTGTTCTAGGTGGCAGGGAAATGTGCTTTCAGATGTATGCAACATTCTCAGTGGTGCATGATACGCCTTGGTGAAGCAATTTGTCTTTGCTTATTATCTTATGCACTACCATAAGAATTTCCATCATCCACCAGTGTGTCTTCTTACATTTGACAGGTGCAGAAAGATTCAACCAGATGTTCTCTCACATCACCATTAATATGTAATATGAGTTACACGAATTACACAGGTGGGGTGACATTGTCACGTAATGGTGGCGTGTGTCTCCTGCAGCTGCAGATTCTCTTCCTAGCCTCTGAAGGTGATAGATAATTGCTCTTGAAGTGTTTACATAATCAGCAAGAAATAATTAAAAAGCTAGCACAGATGCTCTTATTTTACCACATTTGATTCTGAGGTTCTACTAAGGCAACCAGAGTTGTGTTTATTGTGTGCGCATGCATGTATGTTTCTCGGAATCAGCTGTAACTCTTGAATTTTTTCTTAGTATTCAGCCTACATGTAAGTGTAGATAACTTAGAAGTTGAAGTAATGTTTGTCTACTGTGCCTACAACTGCAGAAGGTGAAGTGTTTTGACATACGTTCTCCCAAAAACTCTGGAGGGTTTCCAAACATTTCTTTCATCTGTATGTGTCTTTTTAGCAAAGAAACACGAGCAAAGACAATTCAGATTTCTTCTTCCCTCGTTGTTAAGGCTGTTAATTGCCAGGAAACTTTGGCAAAACATTTGCAGTAGAATGGATCTAGTGTTTTGGAGCTGGTTCATCTTGTCACCAACCAAATGTAAGCTTTGTGCTCTGTATAATTATTGACTTATCTGGACTGTGGAAATGTATGCCCATCATCCATGTTGTACACTGATTTCACATCTCTCCACCCAAAGACAGTGGTGTGTTTTTCCAGTCCACACATAAATATGTGCACACATAACATTAAACCATATTTTGGTGCTATGTGAATGAGTCTTCAAGGACACACACTCTGCTCACGTTCCCAAGAGTTTTCCTGGCTATGCTATATAGGTCCAGAGGGCTCAGGTTTCAAGCCCTCTACTTGAGTGACATTGCTGAATGTTCTACATGACACTTTCATAGTCTCTTGACTTTAAAGAGTTAAAGAAGAGTATGCATTTTGAAAGGGCAATCACCTGGGGAGAGGAAGGGAAGTAGGGAAAGTTTGCCACTTGACTATTCATCCTAGGAGCAATTGCTACCCAACAGGTAAGATGCCAATTGCATACCTGGTTTGATTATATACTACACAAGCCTATTTGGGTTTTATTGTTGTTGTTTATTGCATAGTTTTACAATTCTAGCAAAGTTGTGCAATGTAAAGCTTGCAATGGTGCATTTCTTGAGAATAAAAATAATTTTGAAAAGGGTGGTGTTTTAGTTTGGCTGATGAAGAAATCCTTCTCAGTGACATAGATGGGAAGGGGACAGCTAAAACCAGAAAAAAAATATTGAATTGGCTCCAGCTTGCTACTGTATAAACACAGGCTTTGCTCATAGTTTGACTGCAATTAGTTCTAGCCCAAAGAACTAACCAAGAGCAAGCTTGTAGTACAATATGCAGTCATTGTAATGTTATGTAGACATGGCTAATGTAATGTGAACCCCTTAAACTTACATAGGAATTATTAGTAGCAATAATTTTTAATTTGACTTAAAGCATTACATTGCTTGACAATGCTTTAAAAAAATGAACACAGTCCTCTTTGATTTTAATGTTGGCTCAAGATCTTAAGTCGCTGACGGTATACATCTGCAAGAATTAGTGAGCCCTGCAGACAAATATGTTTGGAAGCAAAATATTGTTAAATCATTTCCTCAGCTGGCTATCTGCCAAGGTGTTCTGTATCCTTTTCTTGCATTGATAAACATCATAAATACCTAAATGGCTACAAAAGGCTGTTGAGAGCCATTTACTATTTTGGGTGTGTATCATGATAAGCAGTCACAGCAGAAAAACAAAACCATGAACTTGAGACTTTGGAAGGGAAAGCAAAAAGAGAGAGAAGTATTTGCACATAAGAGAAAATGAATTAAGAAATAAATAATTATAAAGTTTATATGTGCAAGGCCTTTTGGTTTTGGTTTTAACCCCCTCCCCCTTTTTTTTACCGTGATAACTATATTGCATTGTTGGACAATGAATTAGAGCACTCTTAACTCCTAACCCAAAAGTGTGATCTCTCTTCAGGCATTATGTCTTAATAGAGAATGAAAACATGAATGGTGGTTACACATATTGCTCTTTCTGCCAGTGTCCTCTCATGCACTGGTCTCAATGCACTCTGCCCCTGACTTAACTGCATCTCAAGCAGCATTTTACGTATGTACAAGTGAATACCAGGCTTCCACTCCACAGTTTACATTTGGCTAGGAGTCACATTTTGACAATTCCTTTGATGGGAGACAGTTTTTTGAGGCAACATTTACTGATCGGCTGTAGGCAGAATAATAGAATCATGGCATTGTAAAGTTGGAAAGGATCCTGATGATCATCTAGTCCATGGGTCGGCAAACTAAAGCCCGTGGGCCAGATCAGGCCCAATTGCCTTCTGGACCCGGCCCATGGACGGTCCGGGAATCGCCGTGTGTATCACAAGCACGCATGTTCTTTCCCTCTCCCTTCCTCTCCCTCACACCTCGGCGGCTGCGGTGCCGCCTCCTCCTCCCTCCCTCCCTCCTGGCTTCTGCCTGCCCTGCCTAGAGGAGGAAGGGGGCTGGGCTTTGTTGATGCCAGCAGCAGCAGCGCTTGAGCGGCTGCCATTTTAATCAGCCCCTCTCTGGAGCCCTTTCGCGGGCCACTCATCGTCCTGCCACCGCCGCCAGCTCCTGCCGCTCGCAAGACATGGGCAAGCAGCCACCGGGGCTCGTGGTGCTCTTGCATCATCCCCCCCACCAAAAAAAATAGACCAGACCCCCACAAGGTCTGAGGGACAGTGGACCGGCCCCCTGCTGAAAAAGCTTGCTGACCCCTGATCTAGTCCAATCCCCTGCAATGCAGCTGTCCCATTCGGGGATTGAACCTGCAGCCTTGGTATTATAAGCACCCCGCTCTAACCAAAAGAAGTAGCTGCACAGGAGCTCTTCTGCTGCTATTTGTTCTGTTGCCATATGTCCTGGCTCTGATCCTACAAGGAAGGATAGATGATGATTGTGAGGTCGGCAGTATAAATGAGTGAAGTTGATCAGCAGTGTTCTAGATTATATTCTATGGTGCATGGTGCTAGGTCACTTGAGTTTGTGCTCTGTGGCCCCTTATCCCTTTTCTGCTTTGTGGAAGACACAGCTGCAGCCTTTTTGAGTACAATGGGTTTGTCAAGCCTGTAAGCAGTTTACCCATATTGCAGGAATTGGGGTGGAAGTGACTGTGTGTTTGGATGTTCTGCATATCTTAGGGTGTGAATTAATGTGATTGAGTCCTCCCTTGACACATAATCTTCCTCTACCTGGTGAGTCTTCATCTTTGCTTACTTGTGGTGGTGGTGGTGGTGGTGAGGTCCTTTGTCCTTGTGATCTTGGTTGTGGAGCAGAAAGGAATTGAGGCTTATTGTGGATATTTGTATCTGGCACAATGAAGTCAGAATGGACCAGTAATGTAAAACCATAGTTTGGTGCTACAGTAATAAACAGCAGTGAGTTGTGAGCATGCAGAACCACCTCATCCTCTGATGTGGCCACAAAGAGTTTGATAATTTTTGTTTCTGTTTTAGATTAACAAACACTTGCTCTGTCATCCAAACCTGGAAAAACTGTGTTTAGTCTTCACAATGCTTAATTGAAACAACCGAACTTTAAACTATAGTTTATGAAGCTGATTCCCACCCCCCCACCAGTGCCAGATTTAGGTATAAGCTAAACAAGCTATAGCTTAGGGCCCCACTCTCTTGGGGCCTCCCAAAAAATGTAAAGGAAAAAACTGGATGTACATTTCCAAAATATAAGAGAAAAAAATAAATTACCATATAGCATATATTCAACACAAAAAACGACAATTTGTTGTTGACAAAGGACAGTTGGACATTTAAAGGACCCCGTTACCTTCAGTAGTTTAGGGCCTCATCAAACCTAAATCTGGCCCTGCCCCCAACTAACGCTAATTAAGGCTTTGGACAACACATTGAAAGGTGGGTATTAGAAGCAGAAGTGTCCAATAACCTCCTCATGGCCACACCATAGTTTAGCATTAAATCTGGCACATCTTAATGCATTCTATCTGTAGGGATGATTTGCAACCTCACCTCAAATAACAGCTTCAGATTCTGCTTTAGAGGCAAGGTTTGGTTAATGCAAACCATAGTTTGCCTGACTTGGTCAGAGTGATTGCAAACTGTGGAAGGGGAAAATGGTGTGGAGATCAAATTTCATGATGATTTGGTTGAGGCAATAATTAAAGAGTGGTGGAAAGGTAGGCTTCTGAATTATGAGCAAAGTGAGAATTTTCATCCGCATTAAACTTTGTAGTTTCAGAACCTGTGTGCTGATTTATTATAATTGGTATTCTGGGGCTAGAAAGTATGATTAGGAATTCCTTGGTTTGACTCTTCACTCTGTGATGAGCTCACTAGGAGGCCGTAGGCATACCACTTTCTCTCAGTTCCTCAATGTGCAATGTACTGACTTACAGAGTCATTGTAAGGATTTCCACTAGATAACTCATGTAAAGTGCTTTATGCACGTGAAAGTACTACGGAAAAGCTCAGTATCATTAGGAATTATTTCTAATGTAGCTTACAGAATCATTGTGACATCTGTAATAATGCTAATGGCTTACTTTTGAATTAAAAAACAAGATCCAGATTTAAGGCAAAAATAAAAAAAAAAAATGGACAGGCTTATAATAAAATGGATACCTTGCTGTAAATCCCACTTTGTGGCAACAAATCACCTGAGCTTTGCTTCCTTGGGTGGTGATGTCACCAAAAGTTCTCCAGAGTTTTCATTAACTTAACTTTTCCCTGAGGTTTTCTTGGGATATGTTGCTCTTAAATGTCCTAGAATCTCTTGGGACGAGACACGTTCCTTGTTTTGCTGTACTGCTTTCTCAAGTGGCTGCTCTGTGCCTTCTTGCTTCTTTTGATTTGGTCCGCCTTTTTGTCCTGGCAGGCAATCAAACCAGTGTAATTTACTACAGTTCTGCTCCACCAAATTTTGGAAGACAAGAGGGCTGAAAATGTAGTCTGACTTGCCAGAATACAAGGTATATTCCCCTGGTGTTTGTGCCTTTTATAGCTTAGTGCTATCACCCAGTGTACCTTTCGTGGGTTTCTTCAGCTGAGTGAGCAGGCTAGACTGCCTGGGATTCAGATAGCAATGGGTAGATCAAATATTACAGGCTGATCATTTGTAGATAGAGACTGCAAGAATAACCTTGCCTATAAAATACTCGGCTTTTCTTTGTGCATTTGGAAAGTGTTTGTAAGGGAGATGCTAGCAAAAGACAAAACTGAATGTCTTTGGACTAAAGAGGAGATACTCAGAATAATCCTGTGAACTGTCATTTCTTTTTTTTTATTATGAAAACAAAGACCACCACAGCCAACCACAAATGAACAGCCACACCCTAGGCCAACCCCAACCTCTCTCACCACCAAAGGAACACAAGTGATCAGCAGAGAACCTGCACAAGCAACGCTGACACAAAACTGTCAGTTCTAAATGTTTTTCCATCTCTGCCAAAGTCCAGTAATTTGGGGCATATTGGATGTGAATGATGTGTAAACCAAAAAGTTCCCAGGAATACATGTCCTGTATTCCAATCTATTACAAAGATAGAATTATAGAAATATTTTACCTCTTTTTGTGTGTGTAGGGAAAAGGCTGAGCCGCCCTGAGCCCGGCCTTGGCTAGGGAGGGTGGGGTATAAATAAAAATTATTATTATTATTATTATTGTTATTATTATTATTATTATTATTATTATTATTGTTATTGTTATTGTTATTGTTATTGTTATTGTTATTGTTAATTGTACCCTGAATGCCCCAGAGATGGCCAGCACTGTCACTGATAATCAGACAGTAGTCATTGGAAATACCTCCTGATGTATTTTATCACAGAAAAGATTAAATGAATCAAGTTTTGTAAAATAGAAGAGTAAACTAGCTCCTATGTGAGCTATGAGGGAAATAAGGTAAATATGTAGACTTTATGAGCAGATGGTATGTAATACACAATAGCAGGCGGTTTGGGGAGCCAGTGTGGCACAGTTAACAGAGTGTTGGCTTTGGACTGGAAAGACTGATTTCAAGAATTCATATGATGGTGTGTGGGACTGGACCTGCCATGGTATGGGCCTCTGGATCCCCTCCTACATAGATGTCTACAGACATAACTTTCACTCACTCTTACTCCCTTTCTCTCTCTCTCTCTCTCTGTGTGTGCGTGTGTGTGTGCGCGCACACACACACACACACACACACACACACACAAACGTCAGCTGGACAGCAGGGAAAGGGCCTGTGAGCTATAAGGAAGTTACCCTCTGGCTACATGCAGGTCTCAGGTGGTTGATATGCACTGTATGTGAACTTGGATAAGTCACTATCTCTCAACTGAACCTAACTTTCAGGGGTGTTATGAGGAGACATGCCACTGACCTCCTTGGAAGAAGGACAAGTTGCACATCTGATAAACAAATGTACATATAGAGAAAGGGAGAACTATTTTCTGGTTAAAGTAGGTATGACTTGGAGCATGTTACATTATCGGTGCACATGGCTTAAATTATTTTAATATTTTCAGTCTGTTACAGGTTGTTTTCATGGGTTGCTTGTGCCAGAGTAAGGAAATCAGCACAATCTCGGTAACATATTATTGATTTAAATTGCATTTTACTGTACTGAGGTTTGATATTTATGTTTTAATGTGATACTTCACATAACAGAAATATAATAAAAGTATACTTCTGTATAAATAATAATCCTATACAGATACTCATATTTTATGCAAAGCATGTAAATTTGTTATGTAAAGGCATTGCATAATTCGTACTCCAGTATGACTTTTGTGCACCCTTTTCTTCCTTACCTCATTTGTGAAAGTGGCAGATGAACTGGGCTGTACCGTGTTGAACTGAATGCAGTATCTCCTGACCAGTGCATTATAGCCCTCTTTCAGAGATACTGCTTTCAAATGCAGATCCCCCCATTCCAGTTCATTCAGCTTTGTAGGATGGATGAGAGGAATGCAAGAGCCCAAGTAACCTGTGTCATACCCATTTGGTTAATACCCACAGCTCATTTTTCATTATTAAATATGATAGCGTTGCAATTCAAAGTTATCCTATCTATGGTTTGTACCCACATTTAATGGCCCATCTAGACACAATTATCTTTCTCTGTTGAATATCTTATTGGAGTTTTTAATTCCAACTCAAGTATATTACTCAGTGAGTGGAATTGGCTCTTGCAATAACTAGTAGCCTGAATTGGCAGCAAATTACATTTATACCAAAATGATGGTTTTACATGGGATTCTTACTACGCATCTGAATTATGCTGCTTAGAGTTATAATTGAGACTGTCATGCTATGGCATAATTGCATAGCAGTAGCATTGAACAATGTTTTAAGAGTACGTGGACAGAATGTGTTGTGATTTCAGAATAAGGGCATTCAATTCTTTGACAGACTAATTTGATTTTTTCATAGTATCTAGTGGCTTTAAATTTTCAGAGTAAATATTATACTGCCTTTGCTTGGAGTTAACAGTGTGATAGGAGTTGTGTCTTACACAAATATTTATCTATGATATATCAGAACCTGCATTATCAGAGGCTGATTATATAGATTCATGTCACAAAGGGGTCTATAATATGAAATTATGTAAGGGCCTGGTTATTCCAGTGTTCAGTCCTCATGGTCATTCGACTGAATGAAATCGCTAAAGTATAGCCATTCGAGCCACAGTTGTGTGCTTCTTGGACCCACTGGTTTCAGTGGAAAACGCCCATTAACACCAGTGGAACTTTGGCTGAATTGTGTCTTCATTCATATGTCATAACTCAGTTCTCCTAACACGGGCTTAGGGAATCATTTATGCCCTTCCTGGGAGATTTTTTAGCAGGTAGGCAAAGATCTAGCTACATATTACCTACATTTCATGATTTCCATTTGCATTGCTCACCAAGTTCTGCCTTGCATTGTATTCATGAGTTCCTGTATCAAAAGGGACATTTATTTTGTCTGTGTCTTCAGCCTTTTCCTACACAATGCATGGGTGTGGTTTGCTTGCCAGGCTTTGGATGGCTTTAAAAGGATTTTTGTGCATGCCTATGTGCTACTGAAGGGACACGGGTGGTGCTGTGGGTTAAACCACAGAGCCTAGGACTTGCCGATCAGAAGGTCGGCGGTTCGAATCCCCGCGACGGGGTGAGCTCCCGTTGCTTGGTCCCTGCTCCTGCCAACCTAGCAGTTCGAAAGCACGTCAAAGTGCAAGTAGATAAATAGGTACCGCACCGGCGGGAAGGTTAACGGTGTTTCCGTGCGCTGCTCTGATTCGCCAGAAGCGGCTTAGTCATACTGGCCACATGACCTGGAAGCTGTATGCCGGCTCCCTTGGCCAATAAAGCGAGATGAGCACCGTAACCCCAGAGTCGGCCACAACTGGACCTAATGTTCAGGGGTCCCTTTACCTTTACGTGCTACTGTAATTGTTTGAAGGACCATTGAACAAACAACAGGCAGAGGGAAAAGTCATGAACAAGCTAGGAAATACGCCTGCCATGCCACCTAGCATTTGTTTGGTCACCTGTGGCAAGGAACAGCCAGCTCTAGGTTGCCAGACACCTCCCCACTGATGCAGGGGTGGCGCCTCATGCAGGGCTGCCATAGAACAACACTGTGTTTACACAGGAGTGACTTGGGATGACTGCATTTCAGAATTGTCATGGCACAATCCTCTGCATGTTTGCTTGGAGGTGTGTCCTGCTGTGGTCATTGGGCTTATTCCAGAAATGTGTACAGGATTACAGTCTCATTCTTTTGCCTAGCCTTAGAGCTACTTCCTCTTAAGAACAAGCTGTGTGTGCCCTGCCTTATAGCTGGCTCACTCCCCTTCCTAGTTCAAGGAACACCCTTCCACAGCTTATTGCCCTTCAGCTATGCTGATGTAGTCCAGAACATCTGGAGGGGGGTACTAAGTTGAACAAGGCTGTTGTAGCGATTGTCTTAAGTGGGCTCTACTCTTGTTGTTGGTCCTGGTCAGGCTCACAGAATGTCGCTGCAGCAGGAATTTCCTATTGGTGGAAAGGGTATGTGTGTGGTCATGTACATCTAATACAGGTGACTTGCATGGATACAGTGGCATAGTGTGGGGGGTGCCAGGGGTGCCGGCCGCACCGGGCGCAACATTTGGGGGGGCGCGTTTGGCCGGCCCTCCTCGAGGAAGCAGGAACCCCACTGTCCTCGGACCTCCTCCGAAGGCTGGCGGTGGGGAGGAGAGACCTTCTCCCCGCGCCAGCCTTCGGATGGCTGTCCTGAAGACTTGTGGTGGGAGCAGTGGCGTAGCGTGGGGGGTGCAGGGGGGCCTGCTGCACCTGGCGCAACATCTGGGGGGGGCGCGGAAGAGACTCGAGTGCTAAAATCCATGGGTTAGGGGGCACAAATTACTTGCCTTGCCCCGGGTGCTGAGAACCCACGCTACGCCACTGCATGGATACACAGGAAGGCAGTAGATTTAGTGTGCGAATTTTATACTAAGTGGATACTGGACAAAATTGTCAGATTTCCATTAAGGTTAGTAATATCCACAAAGTGTGGTGGAGGGTTTGTGTGTTTTAAACCAACATATCTTTTATTAATGCCTACTGAATTATGGAGTAACATTCCTGAACCATTCAGGAAAATAAATACCGTATTTTTTGCTCTATTGGACGCACCGGACCACAGGACGCACCTAGTTTTTAGAGGGGGAAATCAAGGAAAAAAATATTATTCCCCCCCCAGCCCCAAAGAGCAATGGACAGGCTGTGCGCTTCCTCTTTAGCCTTGAGCAGCATCTTTAGCCTTGCACAATGGGATGGATCGTGCCCGCTGTCCACCGGGGCTGGACTAGATTACTCCTGGGGTTCCCTTCCAACCCTGCAATTCTGTGACCTCGGAAGTTGTTGGGGGGCTCCACCACTGGAGGCTTTTAAGCAGCAGTTGGGGGACCATCTGCCTGGCGTTCTTTAGCTGTGATTCCTACATTGTGAGGGGGCTGGGCTAGATGACCCTCGGGTGGCCCTCCCAACTCTATACAGTCCTACACTTCTGCGGCAGGAGATCCACAGCCACTTCACACAATGCCCACTCCCAATTTTCATTGGAGAGACATGTGGCTTCAGTTTCTAGGTAGGTACCCCCCTACCTGCCACTCTTCCCTCACCCCACTTAAGCCGAGGGAATTCCTGCCCAGAGAAGCTCCCAGGTAAGGCAAGGGTTAAGATCTACCTCTGGTAAATGGCTTTGTATCCCCCTCTTTCCCTTTTCTCTTCTTCTTCTATGCTATTTCCTTCTTTTGTGTTTTGTTTAATCTGTTTTTATTGTATACTAAAATAAAAGCTGCAAAGTTTCTTTTTTTATAATACCCCCCCCCAAACTAAAACGTTAATCTAGATAAAAACACTGATCCAGAGGAAAATAATGGGGTGGAGAAAGGACGAAAAAAGAAAAAGAGGTAGAGAGAGAGAGATTTTTAAAAAGTTGGCTTCTTTAGCCTTGTGCAGCCTCCCGCGGCTGGAGAGGCGTGCTAGGCTAAAGAGGAAGCCCAGGCAGCGAGCGGGATGGATCGCACTCGCTGCCCGGGCTTCCTCTTTAGCCTTGGTAGCCTCCCACGACTGGAGAGATTGCGCAAGGCTTTTCTAGAGGAGGGAGAAGGGACTGACTGGCCGCATCAGTCCCTTCTCCCTCCTGGGAAAAGCCCGCAAGAGCCGCGCGAAGCTTGTGTGTGGCTCATGGGAGCTTTTCCTGCTTGCCTCCCCCCCTGCATTCGCTCCATAGGACGCACAGACTTTTCCCTTTAGTTTTTAAGACGGAAAAACTGCGTCCTATGGTGCGAAAAATACGGTAGTTCAATTCACGAAATAATAGGAATGGAAAAATGCAAATAGACAAGAATACAATTGACCACAAGCACTAATTACAACTGCAGTAGTTGTCAGAAGTATGCTTTCAGAAGCTCATTGTTTTTTAGCCATTGTATTCCCTTCGCTCCACTCCCCTTTTCTGTATTTTTAGACATTATCCATTAATACCTTTAGTCATATTCTCTCCTATTCTTTTTACTACACAGGGAATATATATTTAACATTTTTAAAATGCATATTCCATACCAGCAGTAGAATGAGCCATTACTGCCATGCCGTTCTAGGCCTGAATTTTTCTCCCTCTGTTTTTGAGCAATAGCTGAAGAATTGACAATGCTTCACACTACAATAAGCACCAATTGCTTTGTGTGGTACCATTGCTTTAGTTAGACTCAGTTGGAATAAGCACTCAGTGCAGCAAGCCTGCAACTGTGAAGGCAATAGGTTGATGACTGAACATGATTTATACAGTCCTCTGGGTTATGTTATCTTCTAAGTGCATGTGACATTATGCCGTTCCTAATGGTATCTAATGACCTTGCGCTCTGTACACTCTCTGCCTTGTAATCTGAATTTATTTGTCATTTTGTAGGCTTCTGAATTTATAGGAATGTCATTCACAACAAAAATAACACAAATATTGTGGATGCCTGGGAAGTTTCTGCTTTATATTTAAACCAACCCCCCCTACATTTTTTAAAGAAGAGGAGGATTTGATTTAATATTGACAAAGAGTAGTGGAGCTTGTAATCTTAAAGGTATGTGTCTGGGTGTAGAGAAAGCAAAATTCTCAAAGCAACCAGATGATTTTAAGGGGTGGTTTTTGTCCAAGTCTTAACACCTCTTCTGCCAACAAACACAATACAGTACCTGGGAGAGAAACTGCCATGGGGGTGGAGAGTGTGAACTGCCAACGTCAATGCAGTGCAGTGAACTTCTAGATTACACTGGTGTTGCTGAAACGTTCCACCTGTGTTGCAGACAGGTATGTGGGAGCAAATATTTAAGACTGGAGTGCTAGTTCTGAAACCTCGTTACTATGAGCCCAGGCATGACAAAGCCACAGGTGACAGATTGCTGGGTACTTAGGTACCAGTCGTATATACCCAGTGGAACTCCTTGGGACTTACTTCTGAGTAGATGCATACAGGGTTATACTGTTGATGTGCCTACTGCTAGCTGAGCAGTTTGCAGGCTGCAGTTCAGCTGCTTATTAAGAATGTCCTTATTTCTGAATCTTGAATGACCTACTTTCCAATATAACTTAAGCTGATTTTACAACCTGCTCCTAGATGGCGTTGGCTTATACCCAAATTCTTCTGTGTAGAGCTAAGAATGTCTGTATGGTATTCTGGTTGGCCACTAGGATAGCTGCCAGTGTAATCTAGAAGTAAACATTGTAAAGGGGGAGCGGGAGGGAGAGCAGGAAATTGCCACCCCTTCTCTTTTTCTCTTCATCTAGTCATTGCCACCACAGCTGTACATACCAAGTCCCAGCACCACTGCCCTTCATGGAAAAGGCCTGAATGCCAACAAAAGCAGACTCTGAAGTTGCAATTATGAACTGGCCAGGGTTAAGGGTGACTGGGAGTCCTTTGAAGGGTCAGGTCTATAGGCTTCTTTGGGCTGGATGTGACCCAGAGGCCATTAGCTGCTGACCTCTTAACTGTAACATCAGCAGATAAAAGGCTTTATCTTGCATCTTATGAACTAAAGAAGAGCAGAACTGTACATCATGCTAGGGTACTTCATTATTTCTATGGCCATTCCTTGTACTAATATTTGCATTTGCATTTCTGCTATTTATAAACAGATTCCTCGTATTTATATGCCAGAAATAGCTACAATTTGGCTGAGCTCCAGTGTCCCTAGAGCTAGAGAAGCAGCATGGGTTTTTTTTCCATATTGAATGATAGACTACTCCCAGGGGACAGGAACCCCCAAAACTTCTACATCCATATTCCTGGCTTGTGCTGCTTATCTTACAGCTTCTGGCTATAAGGCTTCTCCGTGTTCTTGCAGGTGAGGGTTAGAATGGAGTTAATCATATGAATGCCTCTCATGGGATGACTACATACCGTCTGAAAGCTGTGCGGTTGTAGCTTCCAGCCTAATAGTCTTTAGTTTGCTTATTCCCCTGCTCCCTTTGTAACACAGCCTAGAACCAATATGCCCTCTTGGATGCAATAAAGTACCCATTGAATATGCCTTAAATAATGCTAATTGTTTCCCCTGTTCTCCTCCCTTTTAATGAACTCTGTGCACAGTATCTGCAGGCCAAATGTACCCTTTGAACTTGAAAGAGAGGTAGTATAAAAAAGGAAACCACCTCCCTTCCGATATCTTGACTGAGCAGTTTCTAAATAATTACAGTCCTTGTGATGTCTAGAACAAGTTTAACAATGAAGCACATGGGTGACTTTGCTTATATTTCCTGATACCTTTTGGGACGTTTGTAGTTTACAAAGTTACACTCCACTTAATTCTTTTCTTTCCATTTGCCTGGCATAATTCTTTTAGCGAGTTAGAGTTCTAAAGGAATTTTTCCTGCTGTCGGAGGTGTTCATAACCTCTAATTTGCTTGCCACGCCTTTTGCAAAGAACAGCAAGAGCTCAAGCGGATGGCAAGGAGCCACAGAACTGTCAAGCACTTTGTTGCAGAGGAATGTGGAGCGTTGCCTCCTGTGTCTCACTGCATTTGATGGATATAAGACAAGAGTAAGCTGTTTTGCGAACAAGCCAAACACTCCATAGCCATCCGCTCAAGCAGCACTCTGAAAAGCTGGACTGCCAACAAGGCATAAAGACTTACCAAAATGGGAAAGGTAGTCTTTGTATGGGCAAATGAAAGGCAAGGAGATATTCTCTCACTCATTTGCAGGCGGTCTGGTAGATAAGGAAACATTTAAGACCCAAACAGCAAGTTGCTGCTCTTCAGCTTGTTAATTACAACATTCAGTTCACTTTCCGTTTGTCTTGCAGTAGGGAATGACACCTTTAGATTTATTATTGCGTGGGCCCTGTGTTACTATTAAATAGCTTCCCTTTTTCAAAAATAATGAGTGCATGAAGCATGTGAATACCTTTCCCCCAAAACTTCAGAGAGGTGCATCACGTGTTCCTGACCTTATTTCTCAAAGGAATTTTAAACAGGGGAAAATGGGAGTACTAATTAGTGCCTCATTAAATACTTTTAGTCAAGTATGGTAATTTTCTTGAAAAGATAATGTAGTCGGTGAATAAAAGTATACTCCATTAAATAGTGAATGCATACTCTCTTTTTTAGCCATCAAGGTTTATCTTACATTTGTGTGTGTGTGAGAGAGTTAATGTTATTATAGAATAGCATACTTAATCTAAAGCAGTGCTCTGAAGCTGTTTCTGTTTTAGCTGATTTGACAGAAGGCAAACACATTCACTGTTTCTATTGCTGGTTTATAATGCTGGCCCTATGTTAGTTTTTCTGTAGTTCCTGTTCTCAGTACATGGTACACTTGGTATAACATCTCTTATGTATGTAGAAGTGCTTAGCTGCAACCAGCCCTATGATACTAATATATTAAGTAGAATTCTTGAAGACTATACGGTGCAATTAAAAAATAACAATAGTGGACCACATATGCACTCCACTGTTTTCTGTTTCCAGATACTGGCAGAATCACAACTATAAATGTTTTGGGCAGTTTGGGACACTGCCAGTTACTTAATTTTTATATTTGTATAATTAATAATAATAATAATAATAATAATAATAATAATAATAATAATAATAATAATAATATATGTATCCCACTCTTTCTCCAAATAGTTCATTGTTATCATGTATTTTTCTGTCCACTTTCCTCAAAGGAGCTGAAGGTGGCGTACAGGGTTCTTACCCTCCCCAGTTTATCCTCACAAGAATGCTGTGAGGTAGGTTAGCCTGAGAGGTGGTGAATGGCCCAAGGTCACCCAGTGAGCTTCATGGCTGAGTAGGGATTTGAACCCTGATCTTTGAGATGCTAGTCCAGCACTCTAACCATTACATCACACTGGCTCTAACACAGTTCAAAACTGCATATATTGGGTAATCATATTCCACAACAAACATGTGATACAGGTCTGGTTGGGAGAGTCTAAAGACTACCAAATTAACTTGCTGATCGTAATATTTTCAAACTTATTATTCAGCCCAGTATCTCTTATGCTGGCTCTGATGCATGAAACCCACAAACCACAATGAAACGGCGGCAATTTCTGTCCTGTGATCCCTAATAGTCTAAGCAGCAGGTAGGATAGCAACACAAGTGACACGGTCGAAGTTTGGGATATTTGCTCCCAATTTTTCACAACTTGGTACTATGGGGTATGCTGTTGCTATTCTGTGCTTTTCCAACTTCTTTGCTGAATCATAAAACAAGCAAACCCACACCACATTTGCTGCTTCACTGAAGCAAGAGAGAAGCATTATTTTTGAAGAAGACATACTGATTGTAAATTTGTACAGGCTGGGAGGGCAATTGGAAAGGTGTGGCAGTAGCAATAACTGATGAGAACTCAAACTGGCAATTTTTCCTCAATAAAAAATCTTTTGTTGCAAAGAGCACTGCTTAAACTGTTGAACAGTTGTGGTAACTGGAAAGGGCTGTGCTGTATAATAGAAACCATTTAGTATTCTGATAAAGTCAGTTTGGGTCCAGCTCTTTGTTTTGTGAGGCCTTTTTAATTTCCTGCACTAAAATGCTCTCATGGTAACAGTGGACAGACCAGGTTCAGCCTTAAGTTCTGCAGAGTGCCCAGCAAAATGTCCCTTATTCTTCTCTTCATTGATAAAGCTTCACAAAGAGGAATCTAGAACGAAGCAAACATGGGAGACTGTGCAAACTGCAGTCTTGTGGCTCAATGAGAAACGAATTCCCTATGAATTATATTGCATCTGTTGAGACAACAACTGGATTAAGCTTAAGGAAATTTCATGATTATTTGGTGAATGTATAAATAGTTGTGTGAAAAAAAACATGACTTGAAATGAGATGGTTTGTGATCAGTGTGGTGAGGCATAATATCTAAAGTAGCAAATCATAGTTATGGCCATTGCTCTAGCCTCAGAGGCTGCTGCATAATGGAGATGGAAGTCAGTTTATGAAGTGGAATGCATAGAGGACAAAAAACTAAAACAGGCAAGCTCTAAAACATGGTTTGGGTTATAAATTGTGTTCTGGAATGATATCTGAATTAAGCTGCTGTCTTGAATGTCATTTTTTCATAGGCATTTAGCAGGGGCCCTTTCATTGTCAGTGTAGCAAATATTTTGTCCATTGTTGGTTTCCTGAATGTTCTCTGGAAAAGGATGTTGAAGAATCTATCTCTCTCTCCCCCCCCCCCCTTCCTATGGATGTGTGCCATTTGACTTCAGGAATTTCAGATGATGGCAGAAACTGGAAGGATGCAAACAAAAGTGTTTACTCTAAACAGTGGTGAAGAATCTGTGGCCCTCATGCATTTTGTTACTTGGGCGCACTTAACACAAATGGTATGCTGCATAGGCAGGTAATGCACACTTATTCTTAGATGTTGGAAATGGGATTGGTAAAGGACAATATTAAATGGGTGAATATTCTAGTTGGTCCTAATGGAAATGGTTGCTAAATATTTCTGCAGCTTACATTTCCCTTCTCACAAATGCTGTGCCCTGTAACTAATCTTAAGCCACACTTTCCCCCTCTGTTTCATTTAGACTTTTTCTCTTGCTGTTGGTGAGTGATAAGAGGGTAGGTAGGGAACCTAGCATGAGCTAAGCATGGGAGCTGCCTCCATAGTTGGAGGAGAACAAAACATCTATCAGAAAAGTCTCCTTAGGACTGAGGTAGGGAACTTTTTTCAGCTTTTGAGTTGCATTCCTTTATGAGCCAGGACTGGGACAAGCTGAGCAGGGGCCCCGAGGAACTTCCAGGGTGAATCTCTCTTCTCCCCACATGTCCTTCCTCTTAAAGGGGGGTGCGTCCCATTTATGCGATTTCACTTACACGCGCAGGGACCTGGAACATAACCTCTGCATATGGAGTAAGCAATTTTGGGAAAGCAGTTCAGGAGCAAAAGGCAGACAGACCTGAAGATGGCTAGTACATTAGTTCAGATTATTTTGGTTTGTTCTTTGGTGTTTTTTAGAAAATACACATACATTTCGTATTGCATTGTCAACTGTTCATCTCTCAGTGATTTTAAATGGTGCCTTCGTGTGATCCCAAGAAAAGGAAAGGAAATAATAGGAAATGGAGCATGGGTATCCGAAAATATTTCTGTCGTAGGGGGGAAATAGTGCTCTGTTTCTTACAAGAAAATAATATGAATGTGGAACCTTAATTAGGTTCGCTATAGGAATGACTTGTGAAGTGTGTACCAGCTGTTATCAGGGCATGGCCCAGGAAAAAGAGCCAACTTGTGTACATACTTCTTCAGCGGTCAGTAAATTTGTAATCAGTTCTGCATCTGATTTATGATGCTATTCCTCCATATAACCAACTAGTGAGAAGATAGAATGTGCATTTCGGTGCTGATTTGTATTCTTATGATGTTAACAGGTCCAGAAGCAGTGTTTCCACCTTTTGTCACTTCCAGGTTCCTTGGCATTTTGGAGAAAATGCATCCCGACCCACATGTCTGGCCCATTTCTTCTTAAACTTTATCCCTTTTAGATTCTACTGGTAATAACGAAATGCTATCGAGTCTCTGTTGGTTCAGTAATGCTTTCCAAGGTGTATGTTTGCTTGTAACTTTTCATCAGAGGCTTGTAAATAGCAATGTTCTGGTTGCCTGTGGTAAATAATTGTCTAAAAGTTGACTAGGCAAGTAAGCTTTTTAAAAAAATTATTGGAGAGGCAGGCACAAATGTGGAAACGTGTAATCCTGCAGACTAGTGCAATTTTTTGTGGGATAGTAATGATAGTTGCCATATTTGTAAGTATATCTTATGTTCTTGTGTAGTTCTAGATAATGCCTGAACTAAAAGCACTGATAGAGGCTGGCTAAATTCATTTACATATCTCTTCATAATATGTTTGCCTTGTCAGCCATGTAGTTCTTAACAGAAGAATAATACTTTAAAAGACATATTCATCCTGGTGAATTTTGAGATTATTAACTGTAATAGGGTTTTTTTTTTAGTCTATTTGTTGCTGTTTTCTCCAATGTTTGAACTCAGATGCACTCCATATCTTCTCATTGCTCACTTAGTACTCTGATAGAGCTAATTCCAGGATAACAATACCTTTTACAGACTTAAACTGTAGCTATTTTAATTCTAAAGTGCCACAAAGCCCTTTACTAGCTTTGGCTATGAGCCTGCTGGGAGTGATGTGAGATTCATTGGCATTTCAACTGAAGAAGGATTAAAGTGTTTCCTGCAGGATCTGGACCTTAACTGATTTAAAACTGGCAATGCAGTATGGTAGGCAAAGCTCTCTGTTTTGTGTGTATGTGTACCCTTGGAATATGAAACATGCAGAATATTGATGTAGAGTTGATTGAAAGGAAAAAATTGTGAGAACTACAAAGAACAGCTGGTAGGAATGAAAAGTTGGTAAATATGTTGTTCCATTTGGCAGGCAAGGTATCATTCCCTAAAGTTAAAAGAATCCATGGCTCAATCCAAAAAGCACATTTAGTTGTGCAGATGTGCACCAGGATTTGCTCCTCTAGTAGCTCCTTGCTGTGACACAAAAGCCACAGCTAAGGCTTCCTTGAGCCTAGAGGCAGTTGTTGGGTAGTTGCTTCACCCAACTCTGCTGATTGATTTATTTTTTATAAAAACATTTCTATACTGCCATATTATCAAGGCAGTGAACACTATAAACCATAATTTGAAACAACAACAGATAATAATTAAGGTGACTGGGTCATCAAACGTTAGCTGCAAAGGCTTTACAGCAGAGCTTTCCAAACTGTGTGTCACGACACTCTGGTGTGTCGGCTGCAGTGTGTAGCTGTATTGCACAAACACTCCCTGTGCTCCTCCTGGGGTTGAAAAGGGGTTAGTTAACCTCTGGTTTGCTAGTAAAACTGAATTACTGTGTCACAAATGATGTATGTCTAAAAAGTGTGTCACCAACATGAAAAGTTTGGAAAGCTCTGCCTTACAGTTTGACTTTCTAGGCTGGAGCACATATGTATTGAGTATATGTGGATGTGTAAAGTATGTGCATTGACCTTCCAATCCTTGCTCTTCTTGTGAAAAGTTGCTAGAATATGTTAATGTGATGTTAGCTATTTCACATGAACAGTCAACAGTGGCTTGGTCCAATAGTTTCTCATGTTATAATGTTTGTGCATACTATTGTATTCCATTATTGCCACATCTAAAATGTTGGTGAGAGTGTTTCAGATCCTTGTCAATTTTGTGATTTGGTTAACATCTGGCCTTAAATAAACAAGGCTAGTCTTTCATGAATTGCTTTATGGTATGAGGATCTGCCTGATAAGTTGTCTTGTGGTTGTTTCTGACTCATCTCTTTTGTCTGGGAAATGAAGTTTGGGAGTTGGCTGTTTCATCACTTTCAGATCAAGTATGAAAGAGTTATTCTCACCACCCCTTGTTGGTGTAGAGCCATATGCATCCTATAGAGGTGGCAGCTAGCCTGGGGAAAAGAAGAATTCTTACCAGACAAGCTGAGTTGTTTTGTTTCCAGGGAGTGAATAGGTGAATTCTAACTTTCCAGCATTGCTTTTAATTGTCTCGCCATAAAACACTCTGGATACCGTGCTCAAAATGGACATATTTTCCTTCCAGCTTTCCTTGACTTGGGCACCAGAGTAGTGTAATGGTTAGAGAGTTGGACTAGTAGGACCTTAAAAACTAGGGTACAAATCACCACTGAGTTCTGAAGCCCACTAGGTGACTTTGGATCATCGTCTCTCAGCCTAATCGGCTTCACAGGGTTGTTGTACAGGGTGTCACATAATTGCCGTCCTGAGCTTCTTAAAGAAAAGGTGAGGTACAAATGTTTTCATTAATGAATAGCTATCCATATAACAAGAGTCTGTAGCATCATAGGGTTTTTTTAAAAAAAATTAGTGATTGATTATTTTAAATGAATGAAAAATATATCATGAGCAAAAATATAGCATGTCTAAACTATATATTTTCTTAACTGAATGTCAGGCACAAAATTGCAGCTAAAGGCAAGTTGCATGTATGCAGCACACCATTTTTATTCAGAAATTCTTTATCTGGCATGGCAAAATTGTGATATGTGAAAGTTTTGGTAGTGATTTTAGAAACTTGTATGAGTTGAAATGCAGAATGATGTGGAACTTGTTTCTACTCTTTAATTCATTTATCACCACATTTTAAAACCTTCATTATTTTGACAGTGAACCTAGAGAACTTTTTAAGATCAATGGGGTCAGCAAGGTTTTACCTGCCTGGGCCAGTCAAGTCTCGCGGAGATGTCTTCGTGGGCCAGATCAGGGGTGGCTTGGGCCGCAGGTTGCTGACCCCTGGGATAGCTGGAAATGAAATACCTTGGGGGCCTAGTGCTGTGGGTTGTATCCAGCCCAGCACATGGAGAAATCTACAGGACTTCCCCTTCCTCTACTCTCCCCGTGCAACCTCAGTCTGCTCTCAAGGGTGCACAGGGGGTAGGGGGCTGCATCAAAGAGAGAAGAAAAGTTCCTCTGTGTGTGTGTGTGTGTAACTCTAATGGAAAATTGTGCTAACATTTTCCATTTCCAGTGAATCTCTTGCTGTGATCCTTATCTCAACGTGTCTCTGCATAGTGAAATACTGAACTGAATATTTCTCCGCTCGATGGTAGAAACAGTTATTTATTCCTCTTTGGTGCCAGTTGCTCAATTTGCAACTGGGTGGCGGACCAAAATAACTGCATAAGGGATTCTTTTGTGGTTAGCTCTGAAATTAAGTGGTCTTGACTAATTGTGAAAAATCTGAAATTCCTGAATATGAAACGATTGTAATTGGAGTTAGAGACACGCCTGCTTTTGCTTATAGCTTACAGTTGTAACTTAGAATATTACAGGACGACTATCACTAGATTACAGATGGGGCTTATTGTCTGTTAACACTTTATTTTGTTGCTTCTGAAATTATTGCAGGGTTCTGTTGTGGATTCTTATTCCAGTCTCATTGCAGTGTTGGAATTTATCATTATGAAATGTTTTGATGGGCCTTTTGAAATGTTCATTTTATGTTTGTTTATATTTTACTGATTATGTTTTGAATGGAATCATTTATGAATTGGGTAGTACATAGGCACTAGGCAGGCAGGCTAGAAATCACTAAATATATAAACGTTGTACTGGAATGTTATATGTATGCCTTGTATGTATTGTTGTGGTTCTCCACAGGTAGCCAACACAGTGCCCCCCCCCCGATGTTTTAAGATTACAACTCCCCATCAGCCCCAGCCAGCACAGCCACTGGTAAGAGATTATGGGAGTTGTAGACCAAAAGCTATTTTTCCCTCTTGTGCACTGTTCTAAGGCACCATTTAACATGAAATGGAGAGTATAAGTAAACTGATGATGTTAAAATTGGCAGCTAAGGCTGCAGTCCCACCTATATTTACTAGATAGCGATCAATCAGTACTGTGGGACTTAAGTCCAAGTAAACATGCACCGGCTTGCACTAAAAGTCTGGAGTACTGAATGCCTAAAGCTATCCAGTAAATTCATGACTGTTGACATATAACCCAGGGCATGTAGCTTGTTCCTCATGCCATTATGAACTACTACATCTGTGATGGGGAATATATGGCTCTCCAGAGCTACCAGGACTCCAACTCACATCAGCTTCAGCCAGCATGGGCAGTGATCAGGGATGATGGCAGTTGTAGTCCAATAGCATCTGGAGGGCCACAGATCTCCAGCCCCTGTGCTACACTAAATCAGAACTGTCAGAGTGATGGATACCTCCTTTTCATTATTATTTTTTTAAAAGGTTGTAGCTCAATGATTGAGATAATTAAGATAAATTATGAATTGGGCTCCAGGACTCAGGAATGAAAAAGAAAATTTAAAGAAACTTGTTCATACTGGGATAGTAATCTTTAATTGCCCATGTGTCATAATTGTGAAAGTATGGGATTTGTGCCACTTCCTTTCTCTCATAATACCATTCTGGAAGATTTGGATTGTGTGTGAA
Source organism: Podarcis bocagei (assembly GCF_964188305.1). NCBI lineage: Eukaryota > Metazoa > Chordata > Lepidosauria > Squamata > Lacertidae > Podarcis > Podarcis bocagei. The sequence continues at coordinate 30,280,064 of NC_138133.1, forward strand.
AGAACTTGCTGTATTGTGTATGCACTGCAGACTAGTAAAGTGCTATACAAGGCTTGCATCCTTTGCTTATATACAGGACTGATTAGTTGTTGTTTTTTAAGTACATACATTTTATGAGTGTACATTTTTTAGCAGTGGACGTTTCACTTGTCATATGGTAATTGCAAACAACAACCTCTAAGAAAGCAGATCTCAAAGGGTGTGGCGTCCCATACTGCTGTGGCAGGAGAGGATGACAAGAGCAACGGGAAGATTCAAGGGCAATCAGTATTATATTTTTGTAATGATTTATGCCCCTATGTAGCTGCGTTGTTGTATACATTCCAGATGTCCCTTGTTCATATTATAAAGTAGTTGTGTTCTATGTTATAAATCAAGCACTTCTAGGAGTTGTTTCTTTTTGTTTTCCAATGTATTTCTTATTGGTAGAAAATTTGATGCGGTGCAAGCCCAGAGAACTTTTTTTGAGAACCACTACTCGAAGATATCAATTATAATGTTCATTTAATATATATTTGCTTGCTTAGTGCATAAATTAGTGATAATCTTTCAGCTGTTGATGTAAATTTGCAGGTGTCATTGATTTGGACTAAATTCCTACCCCTGCTTTTTTTCTTTCCCATGGATCACTTGTTGTTTCTAGGTATCTTATTTTTGTGTGCTGTTCCCATTAAAGGGGGGGGGACATTTTACTTGAGGGGGGGGAAATAAGTCTACTTTTTATTTCAAATAAGCAGCACTTCCATATGTACACTTGTGTTTAAAATTACAGTGAAACTAGAAGCAGAAAACATAATATTTCCCACATTGGGCTTTATAGATCCATTATCAGCACATTCAAACTTGTAGCCTGATCTCCCATTTGTCCTCTTCGAAAAGAGGTTTTCTGAGGAATAAGACCAGCAGCTATTGCCCAGGTGGAAGGAAGATAAATGAGTTGGGATTAGGGAGCTGCTGCCAGTGGTAGACTTCTGCCAAGTCATTAATTTCTCAGAGCTGCTCTATGCCTGCTTCAGTAAGGTGAGCACAGTTTTACTCAGAATAGGGAAAAATCAAAGGAAAATCCAAATTGAGTCATTATTATGGGCACAGGGCATGGTGCAATTATGTAAAATGCACTATTATGACTAGTACAATTTTCATTCTCTCTCCCCCTTGTTGTTAGTTACATCTTTAATTAGCTTCTTAGAGGGAAAATGTGTCTATTTCTCCTCTCTTAGAGTGAATTGCTGGCCGTACTAATTCTAGTACTCTGATTCCAGCTCCTGCTGTTTCCTGCTCTCGTTCTCACCGAAGTTCCGTAACAACTGGGGAGTATATCATTTTTGCCCATTTGGAATCATATCTCTTCCTATAGTAAGCTGTGGGAGTTGGGCTGTTTGATAGACCACATACTTTAGTGCTACATCATTTTCAATTTGAGTGAAATGGTTACACCCAAGTCTAAATCTGAGAAGTCCACATTGGGAGAAACATCAGTTTGTGCAAGCTTATTCTGTATTTGTTTAATTTGTGTTGTTATCCTAGTAGCATTCCAAATAAGAAGCCCTGTAGGTGGGGAGGGTTTTTCGAGGTGTACTTCTTACAACCAGGCATAGGTTGTCTGAACAGTCAATGGCAGTTCTTGCATATGCAGAAACCACAAACAGCTGTACTTTCCACCTTAGAAAATGACTTCCTGAGCTTGAAGGAAGTGCCTGATGCAAATGAGTGAAGCGAAAGAATCGGAGAAGAGTCCCACTGTAGTATGCAAAGTGCTGCTGTCCTTGTGAGGATAGATTTGGCAGACTTAGTAAACCTAATGAAGTCCTAATGAAATTGTATTTTATCGCTGTAGCGGAGAAGAGGCAACGGGGGCATATGCACTTTTATTCCAGATATTCCAAGAGCTCTGCACACTGCTGTATTACTGTCCTCCCCCCAAAAAAAAGTATTAAGCAAGTAGCATATACAGTACATCACACTGGATAGGACAAATTATACTAGTGTTTTTTTTGGGGGGAGTGGGGTTCAGGAAGAGATGAAAGTGAAACTCCCTGATAGCCTGTTTCTGTCTACCTTGCCATCAGTGTTCAAAATTCACCAGGTGCATTTTGCTACTGGCGCAAGTCCAGTTGCAACTCCAATTGTCAAGATTTCTGGATGCCATGTTGGTGACCACAGTTTAAAAAATCCCTGCCTTAGTCCATAGTCAATACCATTTCTACTGTGTGTGTTTCTCCTTCTTGCATACTGAGACAAGTGAATTGTTGTAAGAGCAAGCTACAATCAAACAATGTAGTTGAGATCATAGAATCATAGAATTGTGTTGTTGGAAGCATGGCTATTTTTCTAGAAAAAGAGGTGCTGGAACTCACCTTAAGTCCCTCCCTCATTCTCTTAGTGGCGCCGGAACTGATTCCTGTGTGTTACCCCTGGAAAAAACCCTGGTTGGAAGGGTTAAGGACCTGAGTGGCATCTATTCCAACCCCCTGGCGAATAGGCAACTTCAACTCAGTTTTAAGATAAGATATATAAGCTATATAAGCTTATATAGCTTATATATCTTGCCATTGCATGTGGGCAGGCAGACAGAATAAAATATTTTGGGTTATAGCAGGCTTCCTCAACCTCGGCCCTCCAGATGTTTTTGGCCTACAACTCCCATGATCCCTAGCTAGCAGGACCAGTGGTCAGGGATGACGGGAATTGTGGTCTCAAAACTTCTGGAGGGCCAAGGTTGAGGAAGCCTGGGTTATAGTAACTTTGGCTAACTTACAATACAAAGTTACTAGCCTGTAGCATTTTATTTTGTGTGCCCTCCCTCATATGGGAAGGTAGGGGGACGTGGAGCCATATTTCATAGACATTCTTTACCTAATCACTGGGAAGAAATTCATACTTGCAACAAGAGACTCGGAGAATGCCTATTTACAAGTCTTATCTGATGGTCTTAACATTTTTTACTTTTGTTTTTAGTAATCTTTCTTTATATCTTGTACAAAATTTAGAAAGAGAATAGATTCAAGTGTCCCAAATTTCTCTAATATAAATAATGCAGCAACCATGTAAAACTAAGTTAATGGAATATGAGTGTGTGTGTGTCAGTAGGCATTTTGCATGCATATTAATTGAGGAAATTTCAAATTTACAGCAGATCTTCACCAAGTAGTAAGAGTGACTCAGTTGCTTTTTACTGCAGTTTACCATCATTACTAACCCAGTAGGCTCAGTCAACAATCTTTCAAATGAAGACCAGAAAAATCAGTGGGAAAAATTAAAAAGGCTAAAGGCTATTAATGCCAGATGGCCCATGTTTTCTTTCCAGTGGGAAAGCCCTTGATATTTTCCAGGGTTTTTTTCTTAAAATTCATTGGTGTTTGGGTCATTCTGTATGTAAGGCTTTGAGTCCAAGGGCTCACACATAGAATGATTTCATTGGGTGCACATTGTGAAACCAAAATGGGTAATTCATCAAGGCTGCTAGAAAACAATCCTCTAAACTGGATCTGCTTAGGAATCTATGCTCTGTTTACAAGATCAACAAGGCCTGCCTTTCCCTAGTCTGGAATGAACATCACAGTGCTAAAATTTTGAAGTGGGTGAAGTTTAAGAGAGCATAGTTTTCCCGTCTTCATCTGGGAAGCACAATATGACAGACAGAGATTCTCTACTTTAAAGCATCCAAGTCTAAACAATGTTTGGTGGGATACAGTACTAGTTACTACTTCTTTGGAAGTGTGCATGTAAAAAGGTGTGGCCTGAATGCTTTTAAGTCAAGGTCAACATCTGGAGTCGGTTATGGTATTTACTAGGTAATAATAAACTCAAGCTGGCTGTTCCTGTAAATGTTCTTCTAGTACAAAAGTTGGTGATTTTGCAATGTAGTAAAGCTACCTTGTTGTTAGCTTGTACTGTTTTAAAGTGTGTGTGTGTGTGTGTGTGTGTGTGTGTGTGTGTGTGTTAATTTAAAGGTATACTCAGAATCAGATATTTCTATCTGAGGATGTTTATATTTCACTCTTCATCCATTCAGGGAAGTATACATGTGTTTTCCCTATTTTATCTTTTATCCTCACAGGAAAGCTGTGAGGTAAATTGGGCTGGAAGAGAGAAAGAGAGAGAGACACACACACACACACACACAGAGAGACATAAAGACCAGTGGCATAATGTGGGTGGGGCCATGGGTCGGTTGCCCTGGGTGCAAAATTCTTAGGGGCACAAAATTACAAAAGAAAAAAAGGAAGTAGTAATAATAAATAATAAATAGTGCACCCTGCCCGTCACACAGAAAATCTCCCAGTGTTTGTGTGGGCAGACTGAGGAGCGGATTTGGGCAATAGCTGGTTGCCAGGGTTTTAGAAAGATACTCACTCCTACCAGTCCCCTGTCCCACTCTCCGCCGTGCTCAATGCTCACAGGGCACCACAACTGCCACTCAGATAGGTTGTCAAGCTATTGCCCATTTGTTCCAGCCTATCAGCCCCAGGTGCTGGCAAACCACACTACGCCAGTGATAGAGGCTGACCTAAGATCACCCAGTGAGCTTCGTGGCTGAGCAGGGATTTGCAACTGGGACTCCACAATCCAGCTCTAGCACTCCATCTACACTGACTTGGAATCTCTGCTTGAAATTCTTTTTTGGACACGTGACTAAGCTCTTCCTTGCTCCTGTATTTCATGGCACCCAACATACGAGTGCAAGAGTCTGCTAGTACCTCCTTTGTCATATTAACAAATAGTGTGCAGTCCAGTCTTAGTCTCTTCCACACAGCATGGTTCTGTTCCCTCTGATGAAACTTTTTAGGGTGTCCTCTTGGTACTTTTAGCTACTGCCTCCATTGCATTTGGACCAGCAACGTATAAATCACTATGCATTTATTTTGCTCTTTTCTTGAAAATAGCCAGCTCGTGCTGAGAGGCACTCGTGCCTGGAAGGGGGCAGGGGACTATCACAATAGGATTGTGTCCGTAAGTATAAACAATACTAGAAAGGTAGAACCATCTTATTGCTAATCCACAATGCCATATATGAATGAGGATTTGTGCATTTCCTAATTTAGTGTCTGCAGCAGTGGGTAAAACAGCATCAATTTTTAGCGACACTGCGGAACATTTTATTTTGCCAAAATACCCTAGTGTAGACAAGGCTACGCATATTTGCAACATGTACTGTTCACAGAAGACAGATTGATGTTAATTAGAAGTGGGTGGCATGTGAGTATAAAAATAAAATTCCTTTCTACAGTGTTTTACTCTTAAAAATAGAGTGCATGATGTGGTGATTAGTATATGTGTGTGTGTGTGGAGAAGCGTGTGTGCCTTTTAAATTTTGTGATGGCATCAGGAATTTGCATTTACTTGTTTAATAATATAAAGTAGCACAAAAACTAATTGGAACATATTTCAGGTTTCTGCTTCTTTGGACCATATTAGCTCTCAGATTGCTTCTGGCCCCAATTTATAGTTCTGGCATTAGGTATAAGTTAACCTAAAAACTCTGAAGAGCTTGGGATCAGGTTTCCTGAAATATCATCTCCATGCCTGCTTGAACCTTCAGATCCTCTTTTAAGGCCCTGCTCCATGTGCCTTCACCCAGTGGTGAGGAGAGAGACTACCACTGAGAGGGCCTTTCTGGTGGTGGCACTCTGGCTGTGGAATAACGTCCCCCGACAGGCTCACTTAACACTTTTCTTGGCCTTTTCAGCAGTATAGAATCATAGAATTGGACAAGACCCCAAGGATCATCTATTTCAACCCCCTGCAATTCAGGAATCTCAACAAAAGCATCCATGACAGATGAGCATCCAACCTCTGCTTAAAGTGGAGACCTTTTTTAATTCACCCAGTTCCCAGTTTTTAAAACTGTGTTCAAATTTATCTTAGACTGTTGTGACCTAGTGTAGATTCATTCAGGCTGTATACTGTATATGTTGTCTTTGTTGCAAGAAAATGGATTTTTTCCCCTGTCTATTATTTGTTGATGATTATATCAGAAATGGGGAATCTGTGGCCCTACAGAACTTTCTGGACTACAACTTCCATCATCCCTGACAGACACGTTTTGATTGGGATTGATGGAAGCTGTTATCCAACAGTATCTGGAGGCCACAGAGTCCCCATGTCAATTATAATGATTATAGATTGTATTTAAAATATTGTCTTATTAGCTGCCGAGGGAACTTTTTGTTGTTGTTGGGCAGCTATATACATTTACATAGATAGATATATAAATAATAAAGTATGGGCCAAATTCAACTAACCTAGTGCACTATCCAAAGCCATCACAAGGACTCACACTAGCTGAATGGTTATCACAAGGATTCCCTCCCTCTCCATTACTTGCGCCTCCCCCAGATCTGCTCTGCAAGGTCAGGAGAACCCCTAGAATAATGTGTGGGTGGAGGAGGAAGGAGATGGTTTCCTCTGGCAAGCAGAAATGCTTGCGCTGACAGAACAATCGTAATAGTGCAATATTGAATTCCACCCTTAGTATACTTTGGCTAAGAGAGAGAATTCATGAGATTCCAATAGGTATCAAGAAAGCTGTTCTGGCTGCAACCTGCATACCTAACTTGGAGTAGGTCCAATTCAGTAGTGGGACTTACTTTTGAGTAGACATAAATAGGATTGCCCTGTCAGAGTCTTTGCTTTTAAAAGTTATTGTAGGTCTACTATTATAATAAATGAGAGTTTTGCAAATTCTAGCTAACAGGTAAAATTAGCTAATGAGAAAGATTAACTATAGCTGAATTTCATTTTTACTGTTCCTGGAAAATAAGATGCAGTTTAAATCTGTGATCCTTAATCTACTGAGTTAAGGCCAAAAATGAACAAGCTGGTGCTTTCACAGTTGCTATTCCTTATGAGAAAGATCTTCATGTCCAGTATTCCTTCTGCTATTCTTTGAGAGTTATGGTGGAAACAGCTGTAATTGATCCTTAGTAGCTGGTGCAGTATGGCACAATGGATTGGCTCTGCTGGTGTGTCCATTTTGCTATGACTTTGCCATCACCCTGCCCCAACCCAGATAAGCTTTAGTGACTGCAGAGCAGTTCCACCCCACCACACAAGCTGCTACTGTAATTGATATTTTGGCAAATTAATGCAACTGCTTTATCAACATACAGTAATTAATGTTTTTAATGGCTAATGTTCAAAATCAGACCTGATTAATGTATCTGTTAGTAACTGGTGCATATTATTTAAAATGTAATTTTAAAATTATTTTTATATATAAAGTCTTTATTTAGAAAATTTCTGGACGGCTTAACATAAAAAAAAAATTAAGCTGAGGACAACATACCAAAAAACAACAACAAACATGGTACAAAATTGTAACACATCATAAAAACATAACTAATAAAAAACAGTGACTGAAGTGCAAAGATATGGAGCTAAAAAAATCAAACTTTAGGTATTGGGAAAGGCTTAGGCCAAAAAATTAATACATTTTCAGGAGGCATAACTGATGGCAACTCGCTAATTGAGTGGAAGAGGGATCCCGACAACAAGGACAATCATAGAAAATGCTTGCTTGCCTTACAACAATCTGTAGGGTACAGCACCACCAGGAGTGTTTCTTGTATGACCCAAGTAGTTGAGCAGCCTTCCAAGTAAGGTAGTGCCAAGATTATATATGTCACTGACAAAACTTTGAACATGGTAGCTGAACAGCAGCCAGTGCAGTTCCTCAGCACAGACATAATACTGCATGTGCTCATCCAGGTGTTACACTCAATGAATTGGCTTCAATGTTCTGTACCTGGCTGCAGCTTTTGAATATTCAGAGTGCTTTGCAGACATTATCTTGTTGCAATTCTACAACTGACATAAACAATTATTGTCCCAAGGGGCTGAGGTTTAGAGAGAGAGTAGCTGCCATTCACGCATATTGCTAAGCCATAAACCATGGTTTACTGTGCACATGCTAATCATACCCCTTTACTATTTTCTGCTAGTTTAGAGGAGAAACCAACCATGATCCCAGACATAGCATTTTGTTCATTTCATCCAGAACAGGAATCATAGTTTGTTTCAGACCAAATCCTTTAAAAATACTAATATACTTCACTGTATTATCTGCAGATGCAATCCACCAGCAACAACTGGTGTGTGTGTGTGATGATCTCTCCTAGAGTAATCCAGACATAATATAAACTATATTTTTATTTTAGAATTATGGGAGATGACTTGGGCCGGCAACAAGGTACGTCTAGAATTTTTGAAGTGGCTTGTTCGTAGTGTTTACAGTAATTTAATCAAAAGTCTCTTCATTGAAGATGCAGTTGAACTTTCCTTTGTTTTTATTTGGAGCTAACAATTGCAAAGGAAAACCTTTCCAGTTGTGCTGTGTTGGAAAAACTATGCCCTTGAATTATTTACTTGTTTACAATAAGCAAAGCCTGTTGAAGAAGAGCTAGTAAAGTTTCAATATGAAACTGGTTAAAAAAGTGCAATTATACAGACTACTGCATAGAGGCGATATCTGCATTCAGACATAATGCTAAGTTTTAACCACAGTGTGTTTCAACAAGGCAGGAACAAGTTCACAGAGGCCATAGCAAACTGGAGGTCATTTTGCCTGATGTTAGTGTGTCATCTCCCTACCACATCTGTAAACGCCTAGTGAAAACTTCCTAACTCCTCCCTGTGGCCACACTAAGGGGATGTGTGTTGGGCTCACACAGGCTCATTCTTGTAACTAAACCAGGGTTTGTGTCTGAATGATGTTAGTGGCCAGAAAAGCGAAAAATATGGTTGGAGGCTGCTATTTCCTAGGAGGCAGCATGGAGCAATATAGTTCTGTCTTGCTTTCCAGTTAAGCTTTCCAGTCATAGGTTTTTACTGCTACTTGTACCATTGCAACTAAAACAGATCCATAGGTTCAAGGTGTAAATAGCTAAACCATGCTATTTGGGCTGGGTGTTCATCAGTATGCGGATGATACCCAGCTCTACCTCTCTTTTAAATCAGAACCAGTGAAGGCGGTGAAGGTCCTTTGTGAGTGTCTGGAGGCGGTTGGAGGATGGATGGCGGCTAACAGATTGAGGTTGAATCCTGACAAGACAGAAGTACTGTTTTTGGGGGACAGGAGGCGGGCAGGTGTGGAGGATTCCCTTGTCCTGAATGGGGTAACTGTGCCCCTGAAGGACCAGGTGCGCAGCCTGGGAGTCATTTTGGACTCACAGCTGTCCATGGAGGCACAGGTCAAATCTGTGTCCAGGGCAGCTGTTTACCAGCTCCATCTGGTACGTAGGCTGAGACCCTATCTGCCTGCGGACTGTCTCGCCAGAGTGGTGCATGCTCTAGTTATCTCCCGCTTGGACTACTGCAATGCGCTCTACGTGGGGCTACCTTTGAAGGTGACTCGGAAACTACAACTAATCCAGAATGCGGCAGCTAGACTGGTGACTGGGAGCGGCCGCCGAGACCATATAACACCGGTCTTGAAAGACCTGCATTGGCTCCCAGTACGTTTCCGAGCACAATTCAAAGTGTTGGTGCTGACCTTTAAAGCCCTAAACGGCCTCGGTCCAGTATACCTGAAGGAGCGTCTCCACCCCCATCATTCTGCCCGGACGCTGAGGTCCAGCGCCGAGGGCCTTCTGGCGGTTCCCTCATTGCGAGAAGCAAAGCTACAGGGAACCAGGCAGAGGGCCTTCTCGGTAGTGGCGCCCGCCCTGCGGAACGCCCTTCCAGCAGATGTCAAAGCGATAAACAACTACCTGACATTCAGGAGACATCTTAAGGCAGCCCTGTTCAGGGAAGTTTTTAACGTGTGATATTTTATTGTATTTTTGGTTTTTATGGAAGCCGCCCAGAGTGGCTGGGGAGGCCCAGCCAGATGGGCGGGGTATAAATAATAAATTATTATTATTATTATTATTATTAAAATGCTGATTTGCTGTGGGGGTGGGGGCAGGACACAAGTAACAGGGTGTGTGTCTTTCTAAATCATAGAATTGTAGAACTGTAGAGTTGGAAGCAACCCCCCTGAGGCTCATCTAGTCAAACTCCATGCATTGCAGGAATCTCAACATGTGAAGTCCCATCCAATTTGAAACCATACCGGACTGTGCTTAGCTTTGCAAAGGTGCTAGCTATTTTAAATGTGATTTTCATTTTTATATTGGTCGTTGTACCACTTACCTTGCAAAATGCAAACAGACAGGTGAGTCGAGCAACAGTGGAGACACATTTGCAAGGCTAATTTATAAGCTGTCAGAGTATAGGAAACACATTGTTAAAGCACGCATTTTGCTTGGCCTGTAAATCATCCTGTTTCATCTCATTTGTCCTGTTTTATCTATAGTGTACTTAAAAAGACTCTCTAGTGTATACCTTTCCATTCTTTCTCATGACAGTATTTCCTTACCCAGAATTGTCAACGTACTGTAGTCAATTTATTGACACTTGCGTTTTGTGACCAATGTTCTTAATGAAAATGCTAACATTCTTGTGAAGCTGTTCTAGTTTTCTTCAGTACAGCTTGTTGCCTTCCCTAAGCGCTTAGGAGCATCTGTCATGGTCCGTCCTTATTCACGACATCTGATTCCTTCTCATAATGAAGCCGAGTTCTGCTTAGGAGTTGGCACCAATAGCTTAGTTTCAGGCTTGTATTGAGGGTACAGGATTTAGTTAAGTTATCCAGGCTTAATTACTTTGAATCAAGATTTGAACACACCGGCCCTGGCTTTAAATTAAAACCGCAATTTTCAGCTGCTGTCCCAAACACTTAATTCATTTTATTTTTAATCTGGTGAAATTTTACATCTGATACTTCTCGTCAGTTTGTCAACATTTGGTAACTATGCATCTATAACTATTTCATTTGCAACAAAGAGGCTTTTGGTGCCTTAAAGACCAACACATTTCTGATGACATGTGCTACAGCCTCTTCTTCATCGTATGAATGAAGCATCATCTTGAGTTGCAGGCGTATATACATGGTTGGGTGGGAGGATTGTAAAAAGTGAAGTCAGAGGAAAATGCAAATGAATTTGGAGGGGGAAATGAAATGCATAAAAGTACAGGCAGTGATGAGTTACATTCTTAACAGTGGTAATTCATGAAATAGTTTTTGATATGCGCCTAAGCAGAGCCCTTCTGGATCAAACCGAAGTCTCATCTAGCCCAACATCCGGTTCCCACAGTGGCCACTAGTGTGAAGCTTAGTATAGCATGTAGTCATCCTTGCTAGAAGCCATTGATAACTTTATCCTCCACGAAATACAAATATCCATGTTGATACTGACATCTCGCATCCTTGCCTAGTGTAGCCCCAAAGTCCATTCCCCTCAGGCATTCCTTTTTCCTCACAGAGCACCCAAATGAGCCCATATCTTGGGTCTCATCAGCTTACCCTTGCCCTGTATTCCTCACCTTCAGTATCCTTGCAGACTTTTGCCAGGCTTCCACTAATGAGTTTCTCCACTTCAGAATCCTAGCAGCCCAAAACAAGCGTTTTTTCCTCTCTCTGTCATAAAGTGAGCTGCACTAGCTTAACGTATTAAAATCTGGCACCAAATTTACCAGTCCAAATAAAATTGGTCCTAATAGTTTGAATATGATGTTTCTTGCATATCTATGGTCAGTACACGTGCTTTTAACTCTGATGGAAATAGCCAGAAGCTAAGGTTTTCAAGGCCAAATTTATGCAGTCTGCTCCATTGATGTACATGCAGGAGATCAAATATGCACATAGATCAAATTGGTCTATAACACGGCTGTTAAAAATCTGACTACATAGCAGGCCCTCCAACTATGGGGCATACACTAAGGAAACCTTATTTGACTTCAACCCACTTTTCCTTATTACTTGGCATGCTTAGTGTCTGAAAGTGGATCTGATGCTCAGCTATAATAAATTTGGCCTGATATTATACGATGAGACATAGTTCCAAGTAATCTCCTTTATCTTTACAGGCGGGGAATTCTCAAGAATTGTTGCTGATATAGGGGTGGTTTAGGTGATATAATGAAGCCATAGTTATTTGAGTGCTTTGGATACATGGCCCAATTTTTAAATACTAAACACATTGAAGCAAGGACCAATTCAAACTGACTAGTGACAGAATGGACAAGCAGTGATGCTGCTGTCCTGTACGTTCATACTTTATTAATACCACCGTGTAAAGCTATGATCCCAAGCCCTCACTGACATAAGAGACACCTAAACCTGTTCAGGAAGGGCTTATAACATAATTGATGCTAACAGATAAAACAGTCTGTTCTGACTTTGGTATGCATTTTATTCACTTTTTTCCAATCATGAATAACCCATTAAATACCCTGAACAGGTATTGGTTATATGAAAAGTATGATTCTATGAAATCTATTTATATATTCATTTTTAAAGCCATTTTTTTTCCTTTGCAGCACTAGCTCTGCTCCCTCGCAGATACTTAATTTATCTCACTTGTCTCAGAAATACTTGGCACCCTCAAAAATGTAAAAGCTAATTCTTGGCCTGAATACTTCATTAGCAACATGAAAATCACCTTTTTTGTTCAAAGCCTAAGATAAAGTGGTTTCTGAATGAATCCTGCTTCTCATTAATTTGAGCCTTAGGAAGTAGAATAAAGACGTGCAAATAAGAGCTCTTTCAAATAACTCATAATTACATGTGCACAAAAACGCATTGACTAACTTTGAACATGCTTTATAGCTCACATGGGGTGCTCCTTATTCAAGAATGGAACTGGAGATAAGTTCACCTTTAGTGACAGTTGAAATATTCTGGGACTGGTTCTTCTTAAATACTTGCAAATCAGCAACACTGTAAGGATTTTGAAAGAAGAGAGAAATATATGGACAGAAATATATAGAAAGCTCATAGAGAGTTCAGTGTGGTTGATGGTTAGCATTCAATCCTGCAAGGGTCACCTTACAAGCATATCATAGGATAGAGTTAAAGCTGACTTTCATATTCCAGTTGCACATAAGTGATGCAGTTTGTACATATATCATTTTTATGAACATCGTGGATGCTGAATGATAGTTTGTGGGCTGCATCAACTTTGTTCTGAAATGGATGCTTCAGTAAGCTCTTACCTCTTTGATAAGAGTAAATCTGTAAATCTGGGGATTCTAACAAGACCTCGGGTACTACAAAGAATTGTCTGGAGGATCACCTGTACACATGTAAGGAGGAGGAAGGTCGACGCTTGATAATTAGGTAAATATGTGACAGCAAAGGGAAATAAGACCTTACTAGCATTCAACAGTACCATGGTTTGATTGATTGATTTTATTATTTCAATTGGAGTGTTGCTTTTTCATGTAAATGTGGCTAAAGTGTCTCACAGCAAAAATACAAATCAAGTACATCATCACAATAACTGTCTCAATGCTAATGCATTGCAAAACATAATATGGCCATCTAAATAAATAAATTCATTCTGTTAATATGGATATTGCAACATATTAAATTGATTATAAAATAAACTTTCAATCATCAAAATGTTAGTTACAATAAAATAAACCATAATCAGATGTGATAAACATTTCCAGTGCATTTGCATAGTAAGAGTGATATAACCAGCAAGTACATGGTGGTGTTAACAAATAAAGTGTATAGCACTTCTTTCACAGAGGTTAAATATTAAAGTGCACTCAGTTCCTAGCAGCTCAATCATATACCATAGCAGAGGTAGGCAACCTAAGGCCCGTGGGTCAGATGTGGCCCAATCGCCTTCTCTGGACCACGGACGGTCCAGGAATCAGTGTGTTTTTGCATGAGTAGAATGTCTCCTTTTATTTAAAATGCATATTTGGGTTATTTGTGGGGCATAGGAATGCGTTCACCCCCCCCCCCAAATATAATCCGGCTCACCACATGGTCTGAGGGACGGTGGACCGGCCCACGGCTGAAAAAGGTTGCTGACCCCTGTACTATAGTTACAAAAGCATCTCCCTGCAAGGGCAGGGAGCTACTCCTTTTGTCAACAATAAATAGATGGTTTGAATCACCACCTTCAATCTGGCCTCTCCAGACTCCCATTAACACCATTGAATAACCATAGAAACTCAGTGTATATATGAAGCTAACCCACCTCACACAGAGAAGTCCCACCCAACAGCTTTCCCTTTTCTGGATCTTACCAAAGTTGTTTGTATTCTCTGATTTTACCTAGCACCACATAGGTACAGAATATGGTTATTGGATTCAGAATTTTGATTATAAGTTTTCTGGAGTCAGGGTTTGAGAAATTGATTTCACTAGCAGCTGACCCTCCACTATTTGCTCTGAAATGCATTGGGAATAGGTCTAGATGCTGCATCATCTTTGTTGCATTGCTTTGAAGTGGAGCCATGTGTACTGAATAAACCATCATCGTACTCAAATATATGAGGGGCCTGGAATTTTTAAAAAGTGTTCTGTACAACCATGTAATTCTCTGAAAGACTTCTTTTTTTAAAAAAAGTGAGAAGTGATGAGCTATAGGAGAGAGGCAGACAGCTAAAGGTCTCTTTAAGGATGTAGAGGACAGAAATAACTAGCAGACTCTGCGATGAGCCTACTTGCTATGAGATAACCCAAATATTTAACTTCACTCGTTTTGGGCTTCAAGTTTTTGTTCTTCTGACCTTATCCTTAACGTTTTAATAGTTCATCTCTCATTTAGATGCAGTTTTTTATTTGATACCAATCCCTCCAGTTGTATTCCTTTCTATGTCAGGGATGGAGGAAAACATAGTTAGACCTTGCAAGTCTAGGCTTGGCTTCTAGAGGAAGATAGCAGTTTGCTTTTCAGGAGCAGGCACAATAAATTTGTTTGCACCAGGATTGAAATGTGCTACACTGACATGTTTCCTCCTCCACAGACTACTGCTGGGTTCTGAGACAGTGATAAAGAGTTAGTAGTCATGAAATGGAGGTAGCACTTAACGTATTTAGCTGCTTTTATGAAGTATACAACATGTTGCACAGACAGGTTATTTGTGGCAATTGCCTTATAATGTCCTATAATTATGAGGAACTTGCTTTTCACTTTGATATGTTTTTTTTAAAGAAGCAGCAGCAGCGGCAGCAGCATTGTGGGCAAAAAGAAAGTTCTGAAGGATACATCTCACATTAATTTCCCCAGAGCTGAAGTTAGCTCCATTTCTATAGTCCTGAATACATTTGCTCTAATCTCAGAAGGACTTGTCTAGAGGAAATGGTTTCCATCTTTTTTTGCTAGATCTTGGCGAACATGCGCTTGAAGCTTTGGAAGTTTGCCTTTCATAAGTTGGGTCAAAGAACCCCCTAGCTTATATTAAATTTCTAGCAGTGTAAAAAGTAGTCTGAGCATTTGGTTTGAAATACTTGCAAAGGGGGCTTGTTGCCAATGCATTTGTGTTATTTCCTCACTCACTCCCAACTTTATTTTATTGTGCAAAGCTAAAATATGACTTGAGGGTTAGATCTGCAATTGGTGGGTTCTTAGACCAGGTATGAGAGACCTGAACTCCCATCAGACCCAGCGGGCATGGCCAGTGGACAGGATTGGTGGAAGTTTTGGTTCAGCAAAATCTGGAGAACCAAAGGTTCTGCCTGCCTGGCTTTGATAAACCTGAAGGTGTGAGCAAGTAAGTAGATTGTCAGAAAGTATAATAGCCATCTCTAGACATTGTTGAGGACAGATCTTATAGGCAAGTAGAACATGTGATACAGACCTTCGAGGAATTTACCACTTTAGATTGCAGATAGGGCAATCATATATCTGAATGTTCTTTGTAAAAGGTTTTCCTCCTATGAAAAGCTACAATGTCAAGTCAAACCATTTCAACTTTACCTTCTTCCTGTCTTGTTAGCCTTTCATGTGCAGGCAGGTATATTACCAAAGGGAAATGGTGAAAGAAGAAATTCTCCGCTTGCAGATGTGCAGCAACCGGGAGAGACTGCAGTGTGTGTGCCATTTCTGCACCTTTATAATGGGCCTGAGTGACTGAAGGGAGAAAAGTAAGATACACCGCTAAGGTGTGATGAACAGGTTATTGTGGAGGTGGGTTGAAGACAGCTGTGGTTGGGGTCAAGAAGCTGCAAGCTTCATTGTGGAGTGGGAGGAGCATCTGACATCATAGGAGAATGTTTAAAGAATCTAAAGCTTGACCTTTTAGACTCCGTCATCTGTGAGAATGTTGGCTGGGTAATGCTAAACTGGTTTCAAACATTTTGTCAAAGGCGAACTTGATTCCTAAGGCCACAGCCCTCAAGAATCTTACTTTAAATTATCTGGTAAATGGTTTGAAGAAAACTACCTAAGAGACTGAGTAAGCATGGGATTACTCACAGAAGCACACTGATAAATCCTACTAATCACTGGCCGTTCATTACAGTCATGGCAGGTTTGTTTGCATACCAGCCCAGCAGGTAGACCCAGCAGTGTTATGTTATATTGCAGTATAAATGTTAATACAGTAAGGCAGGGGAACAATTTTCATGTGGATGGAATTAGATACATGTTCCACAATTCTTTAAAAAAGTTATAATAGGAACTGCAGATGGAATGCTGCAGAATTCTCGCACCCATCTAAATAAATCTGGTGTAAGGTTGAGTCCTGTTAATATTCTTAAATAACTCTCATTATCCCTGGGATCATTAAGCAAGCCCATAGGCAATTCATTCTGAGCGAACTGCATTCTGTTTTATATTTACACCTATTTATTCACAAATGGCAAAATAATTTTTACCTTGTTGTAATATACCTCCTTTTGAAAAAGAAATGGATTATTTGTGAGCCACATATGTTGCTTTTTGTAAATGCAGTACTTACGTTTTTAATGCACTCTTATAATATGAATATGTGAATAGTAAGCACAGACCACTATTATTGATCAGTGATGTAATTGCCCTACAGATGGATAGAGGGGAATGATGTAATCTTTATCAAGTTACTGAAGACATTGACCTTGAGAGAGATCAGATGACTGAACATCATGGCCAATCGCTAGGAACAAAACAAGCATCTTAAAAGCTAAAATGCCCTTATACTGATAACAGTTAATGAAGTTCAGGCAATTCAATCAGCATTCAAAATATACGTTTCATACTGAGTAAGATAGCATAATTTTTAAATGTTCTACATCACATTCACAAAATCCCATAACTTCAGAACTCATTACCCTTTCTAGTTTTCATATTTAATCACGGATTGGAGTATCTGTATCACCATGGGCAGTGGTGATCTGCCCCTAGATCTACCCTTCAAGGCAACAATTCTAAATTGCTGTGACTTCCTGTTGCTATAGGGTAAAGTTACTAGACTTGCAACATGTGTACATACACTAAACTGATTTTGAACTTTGAGATGCTGGAAAACTACCTTGTGCACACACAACAAAAGAATTTGGTCCTTTTATGCGCCCTACAGCTGTGGGGGAGGCGGCAGCGGCCCTCCATGCAGCATGCCCTGCCCCAGCTTACCCCACCCCCAGGTGCCCAAGCAGCTAGCTACACCGCTGACCAGTAATGCTCTGAAGCATTAAATATGGAAAATAGGAACCCAGTTCCTGGACCTCTCAGATGGGCACCATTGCTATTGTAAGAGAACGAGGAAGGGGCTTATGGTGAGTTCCGGTACCTCTTTATCTAGAAAAATAGCCCTCGGTTTGGTGTGTAACTGGTGCTGTAGCCTCACTTCTTAAGTATCATAGAATTCTCCTACATGTACAATTACAGCTAACCACTGTAGTTATTGGCGATGTATGTGGTACTGCAGGTATTAGCAATACTAATGGAAAACCAGCAGTGTTTCTTTCAAATAAAAAGCATCCAATAAAACACATCCCTGCAGTTACTTTTCTTTTTGGTCGTTTGTCATTAGTGTAACTGTTCCAGAGATCAGTAAACAAAAAACAAACACAAAAAAACAGGGATGGAGCTTAATGATATAACTTTCGCGATATATACTTCTTCCTGTGCTTTTAATGATGAATCAGATAGCAAGATGGTTTTGTTTTTTAACTTGGATTTTATTTGGCATTTTGTTTGCTATTTCATCTAGTGGTGTACTGTTGACTTTTTGAAATGTAGTTATAACTCTGTATTAAATTGTGAACCACTTGAAAATTCATACACGCTTTAAAGCAGGATATACATTACCCAAATAAATATTTTTTAAAAAATATATACATTTGTACCTTGGTTCTTGAATGCCTTGGTACTCGGACGTTTTGGCTCCTGAACGCTGAAAACCCAGAAGTAAGTGTTCCAGTTTTCAAACATTTTTCAGAAGCCAAACGTCCAATGCAGTTTCCGATTGAGTTCAGGAAGCTCCTGCAGCCAATTGGAAGTCGCGCCTTGGTTTTCAAACGGTTTCGGGAGTTGAACAGACTCCCAGAACAGATTAAGTTTAAGAACCAAGGTTCCACTGTAAAGCCATAGGGGTTCCATAACTAAATACATTCCAAGGTGGAATTTTGTTTTTTAATGGAAAACCTTAAAAAAGAATCCTGGAGAATATTCACTATCCTCCTCCTCCAGGTCAAAAGATCAGATGTTATACAGATATATTTGAAAATAAAGTAGAGCATTCAAAAGAAGATTATTCAAGCAGACATGGTGAGTAAATAGGTGCATGGAATGTCTCTAGGCCTCTCAAGAGAGGTTACAAATCATCCAGCTTTGATGAACAAAGGTCAGAAGGTCTAGGACAACTTTTAAAGGGTTTTAACCTAGCAAAATAGGCAATATATGAACAGATTTCCCTTCTAGATGAGTCCTGCACGCAAAATGTGGTAGATACGGGTTGTGTGTGAAGTCTCTGTGTGTGTTTGTGTCTATGAGTACATACTGTCAACATTGATGGTGCTAATAATGTGTTTGATAAGAAGTGTGTTAAGAGTGTGGGATTGCAAGTGCATCCTTCCCTCGGTCATTAGGAACAGACCAATTCTGTTCAGCACTGACCATCTGCTTGGTAGGAAAGAAGAGTCTTGCACCCTGCAGCTTGAACTATGTGAAGCTCTCTGGCTCAAGACCCATTGGTAACTAAAGAGATATTGTGAGTTCTTGAATCTCTAATATGAATTGGCTCCCGGCCTAGCCAATCTTATGCTTGCCTCCTGGGCTTCTGTTTGTACAGTGTAGCTTCCATTCAGTCTTGTCACCTCATAAATATGTCTAAATGTCTCTAAAAAGAAAATTGGAAGCTCTGATCATTTGAACAGGAATTTGAAAATTTTGTCTTCTATTTTGAATGAAAATGCATTTTATACATAAATATAAAGGGAGTAGGCAGAATAATATCATTTCAAAGGTTTTTATCCCATCAGAATGGTTTTGGAATGGCTTCTGAGAAACTGAAGTGATTAATGGGGTTTGCATTAATATTTTCACAAAAAGATTCCTTCATTGAGTTTGGAATAAGTTCAACTTCTGCTAGGAGGAAAATGTAGCACGTATATATTTGTAGGCAACATAGATATATTTTTTGTTAAAGTTCTTTCTATCTCTGCTATTTCTAAAGGAAAAAAAGTCATTTTAACAACATTCCTCCATGTCATGTTCTGAACAGGTTGACGTGCAGATTTGAAAAAAGTGTCACAACCTATCAGTTCATTTCTTTGAGATCCATTAGCAGTCATGTTCTTTTATGTGAAGATGGGTAGTGCCATTGAGTTGAAACAAACATTAAAAAAATACCATAGTTACGGTATTTTAGAAAAGGCTGCCATGCTGGAATGAATCGCAACATCTACCATGTTTCTGCCATGCCGCTTTGCATGGATTTTTTTGCCACAGATTGATGTCCATGGGATTCTGCTTGGGGACATGTGCCCCTGTGGTTGTGTGAAATTGCCAGGTGAACCAACAATGCATGTTTGCGTTGCAGTGATTCCTATGACTGCTTCAATAGTTTTGGTGGCCATGGAACTCACTGTAAAGTACTTCATGAAATACTTCTGGTTCGTATGTGATCATGCACCCTAAGAGTGGGAAAATGTTGTGTCTATATGAGTCAGTTTTAGAACCAGAAGGAGTTGGACACTAATGGTTTATCTAGAGCAGGGTTTCCCAAACTTAAGTATCCAGCTGTTTTGGACTACAACTCTCGCTAACAGGACCAGTGGTCAGGGATGATGGGAATTGTAGTTCAAAAACAGTGGTGCGGAGTGCCTTCTTTCAGCTTCAAGCAGGTACCCTAGCTGCAATTCTTCCTGGAAAGGGATAGTGTTGATTCAGAGGCCTATGGTCTGGTAATTTCCCAATTAAATTATTGTAATATGTTGCATGCTGGCACTGACCTTGAAGACAACTTGGAAGCTTCAATTAGTGCAAAGTGCAGCTGCTAGAATGTTAATTGATTCAACTGGGTGGAATTGTATTACATCAATTCTGAAAGTGTTCCATTGGCTGCCTGTTCACTTCTGAGCCCTATTCAAAGTGCTGTTGCTCACCTTTAAAGCCCTAAATAGTTTGGGGCCCTAATACCTGATGGAATGCCTCTACCTATATTAGTTTGCTCATGCCTTAAAGTCTTTGAAGGGGGTTCTTCTCTGTGTCTCATCATTAGAGATGTGCAGCAGAGGGCCTTTCCTGTGATGACACACACCTCACCTGAAGGGTGTCCTCTCCTTAGCTTTTTTGACCCACATTGCTGCTGCTGTTTCTTTCTCTTTTTTTGCTGTGTGTCTTTCTTCTGATATATATAAGTTTAACCCATTCATGGCTGATTGCCAAAAATGCATTAACTCAGGAGTTCAATCACCAGACTTTTCCCCCTCTCAATATTATATTTTTCTCAGGGGCATGAACTGCTCTGATAGGAGCAATGCTAAAACCTCATAAATACAGTTTCCGTTGTCTACATCAATTCATAGTTCTCAGTATAGGACCTCTTGCAATAAACTATTGGTGATAGAACATCTGATTTGTATGCAGAGAGTCTCAGCTTCATCTCCATGTACAGTGGTGCCTCGGGTTAAGTACTTAATTCATTCCAGAGATCTGTTCTTAACCTGAAACTGTTCATAGAATCATAGAATAGAATCATAGAGTTGGAAGAGACCACAAGGGCCATTGAGTCCAACCCCCTGCCAAGCAGGAAACACCATCAGAGCACTCCTGACATATGGTTGTCAAGCCTCTGCTTAAAGACCTCCAAAGAAGGAGACTCCACCACACTCCTTGGCAGCAAATTCCACTGTCGAACAGCTGTTACTGTCAGGAAGTTCTTCCTAATGTTTAGGTGGAATATTCTTTCTTGTAGTTTGGATCCATTGCTCCGTGTCCGCTTCTCTTCTGTTCTTAACCTGAAGCACCACTTTAGCTAATGGGGCCTCCTGCTGCCACCGCGCCGCCAGAGCACAATTTCTGTTCTCATCCTGAAGCAAAGTTCTTAACCTGAAGCACTATTTCTGGGTTAGTGGAGTCTGTAACCTGACACGTATGTAACCCGAGGTACCACTGTATAGCTGGGAACTTTTCCTCTTTGTAACCCAGGAGAGCCACTGCCAGTCAACATGGATAATACAGAGCTAGGCAGACCAATGGTCTCACTTGGGGAAGGCTGCTTCCTACATCTCTACTAATCCTAAGAGCATGTATAAAGATAATAACCTTGCTTGCTACAACTACTTTTTGTGAACTTGTTGAAGGGTGGGACAGAAATATATTGCATATAATAAACACGTCAGGCTGGCATCGTGCAACATTTTGCCTGGCTACCAGCAGGTGCTGCTGCAAGCTACACCCTTACAATAGACTAGGCTCTCAGCAGCATTAGAAGGTGAGAGGGGGGAACTGAAGGCAGAGGTGAGCAGGTGGGTGGCCTAGGCAAGTTGCAGAGGTTTGGTGAGGTCTAATGGGAAAGGAAAGTAAGTGGTGTTGTGGTAGGTGGGGTAGACAAGCAAAGTAATCCATAATAAATACTTAGCATTGTGTAATATTGTTGTTGTTGTTATTGTTAAGTCGTTTAGTCGTGTCCGACTCTTCGTGACCCCATCGACCAGAGCATGCCAGGCACTCCTGTCTTCCACTGCCTCCCACAGTTTGGTCAAACTCATGCTGGTAGCTTCGAGAACACTCTCCAACCATCTCGTCCTCTGTTGTCCCCTTCTCCTTGTACCCTCCATCTTTCCCAACATCAGGGTCTTTTCCAGGGAGTCTTCTCTTCTCATGAGGTGACCAAAGTATTGGAGCCTCAGCTTCAGGATCTGTCCTTCCAGTGAACACTCAGGGCTGATTTCCTTAAGAATGGATAAGTTTGATCTTCTTGCAGTCCATGGGACTCTCAAGAGTCTCCTCCAACACCATAATTCAAAAGCATCAATTCTTCGGCGATCAGCCTTCTTTATGGTCCAGCTCTCACTTCCATACATCACTGCTGGGAAAACCATAGCCTTAACTATACAGACCTTTGTTGGCAAGGTGATGACTCTGCTTTTTAAGATGCTGTCTAGGTTTGTTATTGCTTTTCTCCCAAGAAGCAAGCGTCTTTTAATTTCGTGAGTGCTGTCATCATCTGCAGTGATCATGAAGCCCAAGAAAGTAAAATCTCTCACTGCCTCCATTTCTTCCCCTTCTATTTGCCAGGAGGTGATGGGCCCAGTGGCCATGATCTTGGTTTTTTTGATGTTGAGCTTCAGACAATATTTTGCGCTCTCCTCTTTCACCCTCATTAAAAGGTTCTTTAATTCCTCCTCACTTTCTGCCATCAAGGTTGTGTCATCTGCATATCTGAGGTTGTTGATATTTCTTCCGGCAATCTTAATTCCGGCTAGGGATTCATCCAGCCCAGCCTTTCGCATGATAAATTCTGCATATAAGTTAAATAAGCAGGGAGACAGTATACAGCCTTGTCGTACTCCTTTTGTGTAATATTAGCACTTTACTAAACTGCATTGGTCAAATAAATCTGGCCTTGCTTCTAGGCTCATGACAACAGGCCAGCCATCTGATCTTAATATGGCATTTGTATGCAGAAAACAATCAACACTTTCTCATAATATTCTTAAGCAGGGCATGACTGGTTCTTTTAAGCATACCCTCTCTATTTTCTGAATAATCTGTATAAACAATTCCTGTTTGTTCTGCATTAAAAGTTCTGTCAGTGTAGTATTAATTGGTATAATTTATGCTGTCTTTTATGTTCTTGTCAAAATAACTTCAAGCAGTGTTGAAGTTTGTGCAAATTGTCTTCCACTATTATTTATTAACCTTTATTGCTGCTTAACTTTGAAGTTATGAACATAAGAACATTAGTCTGAAGAGCAGCTCTTAAAGTTCATCTGGTCCAGAGTTCTAGCAGCAGCCAACCAGGAGTCTATGGAAGCTGACAAGCAGGGCATGAATCCAGAAGCTGCTTTCTCCAGTTTGTCCCCAACATGGTATTTGGAGGTATGCTGCCTCTGGGAAAAGAGGTTCTATTTTGTTGTAGTGGCTAATAGCTGTTGATGGACCTATCCTCAGTTTTTGTAACACAGGAGTGGATAATTTATGCCCTTCCCCAAGATGTTGCTGGGTTGCAGCTCTCATTATCCCTGACCATTGGCCATGGTCAGTGTTTGAAACTCCCATTGTT
The DNA here is from genome assembly GCF_964188305.1 of Podarcis bocagei. Lineage (NCBI taxonomy): Eukaryota > Metazoa > Chordata > Lepidosauria > Squamata > Lacertidae > Podarcis > Podarcis bocagei. The sequence continues at coordinate 30,303,560 of NC_138133.1, forward strand.
CTAGGTGCATTTTGTGACAGGGAATTTCATTAGCGTGAACAGTTTCTGAGCTCTGGGTGCAGTACTACGCCTAAGATTTCACATTAAAACTGCAGCTACTCTCTGAAGACTGGAGAAGAGGCCCTCTTGAAAATATTGGGGGGGGGTAGGGGAAGGACTAGACCATGTGAAAAACGAACATAATATTTTAGCTGCAGTTCATTTATTTTCAGCTTTGTATTATTGTTATTTTAAAAAGGGCGCCTAGACATTCTGTTGTTGCGCCCATAAGGTGCCATTTAGCTCCTAGCTTTCATATCTCAGTTTCTAACTGGGCCAATGGGTGTTAGGAGTACATCTACATCTGGAGGGCCACAGGTTCCCCACTCCTGTTCTAATTCTTAAAATCATCTTCCCTAGTGGCCATCACCACATCTTGGGACCATGATTTCCATAAGTAAATAGTGAGAAGATGTGCTTCACTTAGATTATCTTGCACCTCCTGCCAATCCATTTAATTGCACATAACACCAATCTTGGCCCAACTGCACTGGCTATCAGTTGGTTTCTGAGTTTAATTCAAAATACAGGTTTTGACCTGTTGAAGCCGTATGCATCTCAGGACCCCAATATTTCAAGGACCGCCTCTCCCCATATGAACTGACCCGGATTCAATGATTGTCATCTGAGGTCCTTCTCCATGTGAGATGCAGGCCATGGTAACAAGCGAATGGGCCTTTCAATGGGCGACTCCTTGTTTATGGAATACTCTCCCCATGGCGGCTCACCTGGCATCCAGGTTTCATTTTAGGTGTTAGGCAAAAACCTCTCTTTTTACCCAAGCTTTTTGGCACTTAACTTGAAGGGTTTTAAAATATTTGTGGCCTCTCTTGGTGTGTCAGAATCTGCTACCATGGGTAGGCAAACTAAGGCCTGGGGGCCGGATCTGGCCCAATCACCTTCTAAATCCGGTCCATGAACGGTCCAGGAATCAGCATGTTTTTACATTAGTAGAATGTGTCCTTTTATTTAAAATTCATCTCTGGGTTATTTGTGGGGCCTGCCTGGTGTTTTTACATGAGTAGAATGTGTGCTTTTATTTAAAATGCACCTCTGGCACATAGGAATTTGTTCATCCCCCCCCCCAAAATATATAGTCCGGCCCCCCACAAGGTTTGAGGAATAGTGGACCGGCCCCTTGCTGAAAACGTTTGCTGACCCCTGTGGTAGACCATTAATATAGATGGGTTTGGTTTTAGTTTTTGTTGCTTGGATTTATTGTAACTGCTTTTAGTATCTTTATTGTTTTTGTAGGTTGCTTTGTTATTTCCTTGATTAAAGCAGCTAATAAATAATATCAGCAACAACATTCTGTATTACGTGAGGCAGGGAGAAAGCATGTCGGCTCCTGGCCTTTTCCTTTTGTGAAAATTGCTGCTATAAGTGAGCTACTTATGTAGTACTGTAAAGTTAAGAGTGCTTATGAATTGCTCGACATGATTCTAAATGTATTATTTGGAAATATAAAGGCTGGTGATGGACACCTGCCTTGAAGAAGAGGCAAGAAATGTAAGCCCCAGAATTATTTTCAGTCTTTGCTTTTACACTGGAATGGTTAACACTGGAATTTCCAGGTTACTGCACCCATTTAGACCTAAGCGCTCAGCTACTCAGCCTGGAGAGATCCCACCAGCATCCAGTGGGACCACAAAAAGCATGGAAGCCTGACAGCCTCTGATACCTACACATATGAAAACCTCTTGTGGGGGGAGAAAGCCCACTTCCTACAGTGGGCCCCTGGAGCAACAGCATCTACTGCAGAGGGTGGACTTTCTCTACAACCTGAGATTTTTATGGAGTTAGTTTCTCCCATATTCCACATAATGGAGTAATGGAGTTTTGATCATTGGCTTGAGTAGGGATAGATTTAAGGAGGCTGCAGTGGCAAAAATCACAGGTGGGGAGAGAGTCACATTCTCAAGAACTTGCCCAAAGTCCTCTGTGAGAACACCTCTTCCCATCACCTGTGTGGGTGCATCCTCTTTACCTCAAATGTTTTGCTAGAAGAGATGTCTCTGGACCATATAAAGCTGTCACTTGATGGCAAAGGTTCTTTAAGGCTTTCAAGTGATCCCTAACTCAAAACTGAGGAGTCAGATCTAATTTAGAGTTGCTCAGTTTATTTCTGAGTCAGTCCACTGCCAACCACTGGTGGCCCATCCATATTTTCCATTGAAACAAAACAGTGGTATTAGGGCTTTAACAGCAGATGAGAATCTGTTACCTAGATTCAGTAACATCAAATTTCCACGAGGGTGGCTTACCATGGCATAGTATTGTCTATACAAAGAGTCTTATGTCATGCCAATTGTAGATCTTTTATTTTAAAAATTAAATAATAATATTCTTTTGTATGAAGGAACATTCAATTGTGAGTCTCATTATATATCACATAGAAGTGGGGGGAGGCATTAGAATCACAAGCATTTAAGAACAATCTCTTCTGTATAAGTAATGTGCTTAATTTTAGGGTGTCAGTGTCTTCCTGGGAATGCTCTTGCCTTCTGAACTTGAAGCAGTCTTTCTGTTTTTTGTGGTTCCAGCATAGCTGGAACCTGTAGTTATAGTGTGTGTTGACTGCACAGTTGTTCCTGCTTAGGCAAGTTAAATGATGTCGGGGAGATAGTTGCTTCTTGTTTCTCAGCCATTTCTGTCTTCTCCTTGGTTTGTCCTTTGAGAATACGCACACACACACACACACACAGTGGTACCTCAGGATAAGAACTTAGTTCATTCTGGAGGTCCGTTCTTAACCTGAAACTGTTCTTAACCTGAGACACCACGTTAGCTAATGGGGCCTCCTGCTGCTGCTGCGCAATTTCTGTTCTCATCCTGAAGCAAAGTTCTTAACCTGAGGTACTATTTCTGGGTTAGCAGAGTCTGTAACCTGAAGCGTCTGTAACCCAAGGTACCATTGTACCGTGTTTAAGATGGGAACAATAACTACAAGCTTCATCCTGGAACCCTTTGTTCACCAACATGAGCTGATCAGTTCTGGACTTTTTGTTTTGTGAATTGTTGCTCCATTTACAAAAGGATTGCTTGATAGTTGGAAAGAAAAATTTATCAAGCACTTTGTGCTTCATGGGTAAATAAAAACAGAGTGAGTTTAGTTTTCTGCTCAGCTTTGCTACTACAAATGAGAGAGGTTGGAAGAATGATGTTACTTACCATGATACCCACTGGGTGTGTTTATGTTTGTCCGGCTTTGTCTCCTAGGCACATTATTGGGGACCTAAAGGTGGGTTGAAGCATTTGCCTTAAAACAAATATTTAAAAGGGGGAACGGGGGCAAGGGGGCTGGAGAATAAATGGGTGAGGCAACAGGGGTGCTGGGGGCAGAGATTGTACATGTGCTTTTAAGCACCACGTTTTCAGGCAAACACAGCTAAGATGTTTGGGGATATGTTACTATAGTCTAGGAATAATGGTTTTCTCTGTGACACATCTTACCGTATACAGAACTTGGGTTAAAATTTCATGCCAAAATGGGCTAGTGTCATACAGCATTTTGGTTCCTGCTAACGTAAAAATAATAGCTGCATTTGCCTGGCAATTGACATGAAGCTTTTGTAATTTTAATGTTGAGATTGATAACATTTCCATCATTGCCATCGCTGGTAGATCTCAGGCAGCCTAAAATCTTAAGTGAAAAATTCTCTCTTCAGAAAATGCTGAATTCAAAATGTGGCTTTCTCCCGTAACGGAAGGTTAGGTTCAAAGATTCTCTATTGATAAGAATAGCCTTTTGAAGTATTTCGCATGAGAACTAAAGCAGGAAGAGATTTCAGTGCAGGGCAGCCAAATAATCTTGGGCATCTTTTGATCAAATTATCTTAATATTAAACAATAATTCAGCCTCAGGTTTTGTTTGGCAGTAAGTTTAGCTGCTCAGTAAAGATAAACTTGCCACCAGATATACATGCCTTTATTCTCACACTCGCAAGTATAATTCTTGCTAACATTTTATTGGACATATTTTAAAGTAGTGGTCCAAATTTTGAAATGCCCAGGATTGCCTTTAGGCTGCTAACATCCTTCAGTATGGGCCTGTTTCCCCCCTCTCTGACTTTCACTGCCCTTTTTGTATGTGTTTGTATGACTAGTTATACTGGTCATCTGCCTTCACTTCCTAAGCCTGTTCCTAAGGCTTTTCATGGTGGAAAAAGAACCGGGTTGGGGGGGGGGGGGATCAGGTCAAGTCTGGAAACAATTTCTGGTATTATCCTGGAAAGCTGATCAGGTTAGGGATGCCTTGTGTACCCAGTTACAAAAAAAGTTGTTTCACAACCTCACTCTGAATCTGAAAGAGCTTTTTCACAAAGGTCTGGCATTCAGGCTTAAATGTCATTACACTGCAAGTAGATGGCAACTTTCTTGGGACAGACTGAGTCATGCCATTTAAGTGTGGTGCTGCAGGGTGCAAGCCCACCTATTAGGGCATCTGTGCCTATTCATTATATTTTTGGCAAGGTCTGAAAAGAGGGTTGGCCCTCTCAGGAAATGCAAAAACGATACTTCGGATTAATTAAGGTTAGATACTGTTAGAAACTCTTTACTAACAAAGGGAAGTTAAAACTGATTATTATTAAAATAAAAAAAATTCTTCCAGTAGCACCTTAAAGACCAACTAAGTTAGTTCTTGGTATGAGCTTTCGTGTGTATGCACACTTCTTCAGATACCTTCAGATACCTTTATTTTGACTATGGCAGACCAACACGGCTACCTATCTGTAACTGATTATTATTATTAGTGTTGTTTATTTTAGATATGGATTAAATTCCAATTAATTGGGCTAAGGTGCACCTTCCTGCTTGTGTCTGGCATGTGCTGACTAGTGTAGGGTGATAACACAAGGGCTTTCCTTGATCACTACATTGATGCTGTCATTGCTCAGAGCAAAGCCAAATAATACAGTCTTGAGGCACATGCAGGGTTCCAGCTGAACTGAGTCTGGGCGATAAAGCCAAAATTTCCATTGCTGAAGATGTATGTCGGTGCAGATACTTGGAGACAAAATAGTCCTTGTTGCATTTGATATAATGGTGTGGACCACTGCCAGATCTCTGCTGTTCTGCATTATTTATTGTACCAAGAATGGCATATTAGAGAAATATGTGAGCTTGGTATTTAGCTTAATTACCAAGATAGAATTGCATTTACAAGTGCTGAAAGGATTCTAGAACTTTTAGTGTAGATCAATGACCTGACCTGGAAAGCCATTGATGATTAAGCTTACTTGCTTCATCTGACTCTGTGATAGTAGGATTAGAAGCAGTGTTCTTCAAAACAGCAAGCAGTTATTGGAGACTAGAATTGGAGATTCCTTACCAGTTACTCATGTGGATAATTATAATAGAACAATTTAATTGTATTTGTGTAATAAAAGTTGTACAGGGTCTACGGGTAATGAAGATGCTAGACATCTCTGCATACTGAATGAATGTCTGTAGTGAAGAGGTATTAGCACGCAGATTAGTGTACATGAAGACTTTCCTGGAATCTGCAACCCAGTATGCATGGACACCAAAGGAGGAATGCATAGCCTCAGGGGTGGGGCTACCCCGTGTGTCCTCAACCTTCAAATTGCCATTTGGAAACTCCTCATAATCATGCTTTCAAACTGTGGTTTTGGACACCAATTGTAAGCATAGTTTCACTAACTGGAAAGCATAGCAATCCTACCTAGGAAGTTCAAGGTGGAGTATATCAACCTATAGGGGGCACTACTGATTGCTAAACTGTGCCTTGTCATTGCATCTGAATTAAACCAGTATGTTTAGCATCTTCTAGCTGTATGTGAGAGTAGCTCTTTTTTGTATTAACTGAATGAGTTGCCTTCGTTCAGTGGAAGCCTGTATTTATGATACTGGACAATTCTCCCAATTCCCCTGTCACCATGCAACTAGTTAGAAGGTGGACATGTAGTACAAATCCTTCTGATAATTCATTTTCAGGAATATGGCTTAAATATTTCAGATAATGTTGTTGCTGAATCAGGCACAGGCAACCTCTACATCATGAGAGGTGAGGCTGTTGATGCATATGTGTTAAGCATTTGTGATAGGGTTGCCATATTTTGAAGAGCAAAAAAGAGGACGCTATGATGACACTCATTTTAAATACCCTTACTATATGTACGCTATAGAAGCTGTGCTATACTGTTGAGGGGGGCAGGAAAAGAGAAGAGGAAAGCAAGTCTTCAACCACCAGTTATGTCTATGTCTTATCCAGAAAGTATTGCCAGAAACAGAAATTTTATCCCTGAAAAAGAGGACGTGTCCTGGAAAAAAAGGACACATGACAACCAATGATGATGATGATGATGATGATGATGATGTGTGTGTGTGTGTGTGTGTGTGTGTGTATTGCCAGTTGATCAAATCAGAGGCACAGTCTTCCTTTTCTCCTTTTCCTTTCTAATCAACATATATTCCTCATATATACTGATTTCTTACAACTTCTATTTCTGTCTGCGTAATTATCCTCGTGATTTCAGTATTCTGCCTTAGTGCTGTTTTTCCTTTTTCGTGTATCACAGCATTCTTATCTGGTGAATTAAGATGTGTGGAGGAAGTTGTTTCTGTAAGGGTATCCAAGCCCAAAGTGTTGTGCTTTCATTTGCCTAAAGGATCTTTCAAGGGATGGTCTTTTAATACTAGTTCTATGCTACAGCGAGTATTTTAGTAGTGTTAAAACTCCTCACTTCAGTTGTGTCATAAAAGTCCAGGTGTTATTTTGAAACATACCAGGACAAGACCAGCCTAAGACATTTTGTTGCCTATGGCAAGAAATCCAAATAGCAAGTGTGTGTCCCAACATGCTACCATGGCAAAATACAACAGTTTAATTGTGCAGTGCTGTGCGCATTAACTCGAAAGTAAGCCCCAGTTTATTTTGTAGGGCTTGTTACCCATACAGTGTGCAAAGATAAAAGTAAAAGTATAGTATGCACAAAACTACAGCCTGTAGCTGTCAGTTGAATACAGCAAGAGCAGAAAGGAACAGGAAACAGTTCTCACAGTGGAGATAGGAAAACAGTCAGCTTCTTCAAGGAACTGTATTGGAACAAGTGTTCTTCTTTATCAGTTATTTGTAGTTAGGGCTGAGCTGTAAAATAGCCAGATTTGCGGAGGACCTCCAAATATTCAGGATAGCAAAATCCAGAGTAGACTGAAGAACTGCCAAAGGACCTCTTCAGACCTGACTGAACAGGCAAGTGATGTTTGTTGAGGCAAAAAAAAGTCATAACTGAACTGGCAACAACTAACCAATAAAGACATCTTGAGGTCACAGTTAATACCTCAATTAAATATTCAACCCCCATGTTGCAGTGAGATATTTTTTTTAAAAGCAAATTCAATTAAAGGGGCTATTACAAGAGGAAATGGGTGGTGGTGGGAACTACCTGTATTATTAATTAATGAATTATATGATTAAAAATAACAAGGTGCCTTTATGAAACTTCATGTTGCAATCACACATAAAATATTGTATACCAGAGGTGGGAAATGTGTTTTGGGCAGCAAATTTGATCTAATTGTGGCCAACCCTCTGTGAGCCACATTTGACAGGTGGTTGGGACTTCCTTCCTGTCAGTCTGACCCAACTTTAGCAGCACCAAATCTCAGCATTTTTTTTAATTTAGTATCTCCCCCCCCCCCAGGAATACTCTAGGGAGGAGTGCCACTCCTTGCTGTGACTGGAAGCTGAAAAGAGCAGTGTACAGTAATAGCTCTGTGTGTATGTGCAACTTTTCAGGCAACTAGAACAATAGACCTACTACAAGCAGTCTCTCTGCTAAGTGAGTCAGTACCAAAACACAGCAAGGGTTTACCAAGTGCGTCTGTGACTCATTTTGCTCATCTACCAAATTGACTAACAGGACATAACTTCTGTTTCTGAAGAATCTTTCTAGCATTTGACTTTGCTGAATGTGCAGTTAGCATTGGCACATCTGAGATCAGGTTTTTTTCCTCCCACCCAAAGCAAAAGTACAAACGTTATGAAAAGAATTTCATGAACAAGTAAAATCTGTTTTTTTAAAAAGTAGCTTGCTTTATCCACAAATCATCGGTTTATTGCAGTAAGGAGGGAAATAAACTGCTCAGTGCAGTCTTTTGTTTTGATACTCAGCCAACTGACTTTGCATAAAACAAGTTACAGTAAGGATTTCTTCCATGTTATCTCTCTGATTCTTGTTAATAGTAAAGTTTTGTGTTGGAAGCAGTGCCATTCCTGAGGACCAGACAGAAAACCACACTTCTCCCCCCTCTGATGGCAGGGATTGGCAGGAGTTAGGAATTCTTGGTTTATGGTGGGAAATCTTCTGCCTTCTCTCTGCTCCTCTCATCCTGCCCATTGCCAAGTTGAATGATGTGTGATTGCCAACGCATGGGTCCTTTTGGACCCAGAAGAAGGCAGAATGCCCGGCGGGGGGAACAGGAGCAAGGCTTGCTTGCGCATCCTCTGCCAATGCACGCGGGGACTAGGAACAGAACCCCTGCGCAAAATGGTCACCACCTGTAATGTATCTATGATAAAATAAAGTAAAGTTGAAGAGCTTTCTCTCACACTTCCCTTTACCCTTTCTCCATGAGATAAGAAGAAAACTCAATATGATTGCCCCACACTCGAGTTAGCTATGGAGTGTGAAATCAAGTCTATTTCTTAAGTACTTTTCATAGCTAACAAGAACGCTGGTGAATCACAGCAAAGAAAGGAAATATTGCCACAATATCTGAAAATTATAGTAACATTTACAGGAAAGGTCATTGCACCATCCATCCTTGTCTGAAAACAATGTAAGGGAGCTTTGGATGGTGAGACCACGCTATTACTAGCCTTTGATTTGTTTTAATACCAGCTGTTGTTTTCTTTTAAAGAAGAAGAGATAAAAGCCTCTCATTTTCAGTTTATGACACAGAAAAATGCATTTTCTCATAAATGGCTAGTTATAAAGTAATTTGAACTAAATTTCTGCACAAATCATTTCCAACAGATTGGCTGTCAAGTATAATAAAAGAAAGAGACAAGCACATCTGTAGAAACCGATAAGACTTTGTAAAGTAGCATTTCTCCCGCCACCCACCCACCCCCAACCTTGAACTTGAAATGTGGTTGGAGATGTCAGTTTTTAAACAGTTCTTTGAGAAGCAGTTAACTTTTAAAGTGCACCAATTCACAGTGCGCGCACACACAGTGATTTTGAAGAGTAAAGTATTGAGAAGAACATCGACAGATTTCCATAGTTAAGAGAGGCAGGCAAACACCGCAACTCTTGAGATCCAAACTACATTTTACATTAGCTTTATGTGCTGGGTTTTTCTCTCCATAAATTGCCGGCACAAGGGTTCCAAACAGGATTGGAACTATGCTGGGGTAGGCTTTAAATCTTCCCATCCTCACCCACATTCCACCACTGTGGTCCTGATCTGGCACATTTGGGGGGGGAGGAACCAAAACACTGCTCTTAAAGGTACAGCTATGTAGTGAAGGCAGCCTGTAGTTCGGCTGCGACACTTTCTTAACAGGTTTTATATAGCTGGTATAAGAGTAACAGAAAAGAATACTTTTGAATGGATTTACTTGGCAACTTAACATTGAGGGAAAACATTGCTGGAAACGCAAAAAGAGAGAAAAGTCTGACTCTATCAGGGTAATTCTTCCACAAAGATCTGCAGGAGTCTTTAAAACGACAAGAAATATAAGCTTATTGTTTACAAAGAATGCTGTGTTTTGTAAGAGAAAAATGTCTTAGTTTTTCCCCCACAAGGCCAGTTTTGTTAGGAAACCACTCCCTTCTGCTTGTGCTGTTCAGACTGGCTGCTAATTGCCTCCTGGTTGATGACATTTTCCATACATTGCCACATTGTGCCAGGATTGTTACATTTTAATGCTGTTAATTGTTTGCAGAACCTTGGCTTGCAATTCATGCCAAGGATGGCAAAGTGATAAGTGAAGAGCCCTCTGTATCGAGAAAGCCCGTATTGTTTTCCAATTAAAAAGACCCGAAATCTGAGTTACAGTTCTTCCTTCTACGGAATGTTATCAACCCTATTTCCCCCTGTTTTGAAATGATTTTAGCCCCTCTTGTTACAAAAAGGTAGCCATTAATATTGCAATTTTAAAATACTGATTTTTTTTTGGGGGGGGGGTTAGCACTTCATCCCTGGTCAGTTATTAAACCATTATTTTCATTCATTCAGACTCTGTGTTACTGGGAATACTTCTTGCTTTGAAAAGGCAGGCTCTGTCCTCTAGCAGGCCACACTTCACCATCTGCCTGATTTGATTATCTGGGTTAGACTACCAGTAGATTACCATATTTGATTATCAAGGTAACTACCAATAGATTGATTGGCAATTTCCAATGTTATCCAAACCATTTAGTGCAGAACATAGCTGCTGGATTATTGGGATTAATTGATGAGAACAGCTTCACTGGGTGCAAGTCCATTTTGGGGCCCAATTAAAAGTGCTGGTATCTGAAGAGCTGCTGGGTGGTTGAAGAATTATCTTTTCATACATCAACCAGTAATATGTCAAGAACATAATCATAGATCCTTCACTGGACACCCTTGTTTTTGGATGTTAGGCTCGTGGCTACTACAGGGAGAGCCTTTTCAATCATATTGGCTCTCCTTTTGGAATGTGACCAAGCCCCCTACTGCCAACTCATATGTTTTTGGCATTGAGCTGAAACCTTTTTATTTCCCAAGGCCTTTTCATTTTATCTGTTGCTCTGATTTTTGTGTTTTACAGATGTGTGCTGTTTCTGTTGTTTGGGTTTTGTTTTAATATTTGTAGTGCTGTGAGTTTGGGGTTGACAGACTCCCCTAAATTCCCAGAACCAGTAAGTGTTATAATTTAATCAAAACTTGAAGTGTTAAACTGGGTGCCAGACCTTTTTAACCCCAGGATGCAGAAAGTGTTAAAATATAAGCCAGGCTAGCTTCTTCATGAGGTATCAAATGGGGTGATGAGCCATTAAAGAAACAAAAGGAAAGGTGATGGGTCGTTAGGAAAGCAAGGAGAGGGGGCTCTGTAAAGGTAAAGGGACCCCTGACCATTAGGTCCATTCATGACCGACTCTAGGATTGCGGTGCTCATCTCGCTCTATAGGCCGAGGGAGCCGGCATACAGCTTCTGAGTCACGTGGCCAGCATGACTAAGCCGCTTCTGGCGAACCAGAGCAGCGCACAGAAACGCCGTTTACCTTCCCGCCGGAGCGGTACCTATTTATCTACTTGCACTTTGACGTGCTTTTGAACTGCTAGGTTGGCAGGAGATGGGACTGAGCAACGGGAGCTCACCCCATCGCGGGGATTCGAACCGCCATCAAATGGGTGGGGTCCCTCTTAGATAGTTAGAAAGACAAATGCCAGAGTTTACAGCAGAGTTGGTTATGATGTGACCTAGAAGGGGAAAATAAGTTGCAGACTGAAAAAGGCAGAGAGAGAGCCATGGCTGATTTCTGCTTATATCCAAGGCTGCAGCTGTTGTAGAAATAAGACCCTTTTGGGTTGTTAATGTTGTGAACCCTCCACCATAGGCTCAGGTATATGTAAATAACCCATATATCATAAAGACACAAAGTGTCTTTGCTGTGCCTCATTTTGAATAGGAACTATGCACCTGGAACCCCTGGAATCTTGCATCGCTCAGAGATTGGGGTGGCATGAACAATACTTTAATTTTTTTTGCATACCGCTTTGAGAATTTATCAAAAAGCAAATTACAATTGATTTGAAGAATATCTCTAAACCTCTCTTGTGGCATCAGGCTCCCTTGTGAATGCCTGTAATATGCTACGTAATGCGCTTGGTAGAGACTAATTTTAAATTTGAAGGACTGGCTGGGAGTGAATGTATATTTGCATATATTTCCAGATTTGCATATAGTATCTAATATGCCTTTTGATCACTTGTAAATGGATGTAGTTTTGAGCAGGTGCATTAGCATGTCTATAGAAAAGGAAGCTCTCTCTCTCTCTCTCTCTCTCTCTCTTTCTGGGAACGATGGTCCTTTCCAATATAAAATATGCTGGTGGCAGGAGATTAAAAGCAGGAAAACGCTGCTTTGTAGTGGTTCACAATGCAGGTGTACACATTGTCCTCACAGAGCTGTATGAAATTTAAACAGTAATGTCACTATATCTGTAAAAACATTTCATTTTATTAAAATCGCCTCCAGCAGTCTCCTTGACATGCCACCTTGTATATGCAGAGAGTTTATTAGGGGAGCATTTCAGCATTTGATGACCTGTGTGAAGTGGTACAACCCATCAACAGACATATGTGTGAGTCTGCCAATTGTATCTTCCAGCCCTTAGCCTAGATATTTGTTTATGTACCATTCTACATTAATGAACTAGTTTAGTAACTTGTTAGTTATACTTCTTCTTTTTTTTTTGCAATATGTGGAAGGACGTAAGAAATACAAAACAGTGTCGTATGCTTACCAAAAATATGAGAATTTGCCAGTTTTATGTACTCCCAGTTACCAGTAGTTGCTCAGAGCAATAGGCAACAACTAGTTGTTTGGGTAAACTAGAATCCTGGTGCTTCTTTTCTTTCACCAGATTCTTTGTGGAAATTTTCCTTGTTCATTATCGTATGCAGTAAAACAAAATGTTGGTGGCTTGGATCGTAAGACATTAAGGAAGTATATGGAAGGAAGACTTCTTGTACTCTCCTCCTCCCTATGCACCCCACCCCCCAAATAAAACCATATCCGGGATGGGGGAGGTGTCAAGGGGATCCTCCATAAAAATGTGGAGTGAGTTGTCCTGGGGCTGCTTTGAGAAGGCAGGGAAGGACACCTGTATTCCACAAACTTCCTCAAGTTGTCTTAGGAGCCAACCCAATGCCAGATTCCACATTATGCAGTAAAGCATGCATCTCTTTCGGGTGTGTGCACACACAGAAGCACGTGCGCACATGCACATACATATGTTTGTTGGAACACTACTTTTCTATTAGGAGAGTGAAGCAGAGATGGTTTAAAATATAACCACTATATATAGTTTCCTTAAAAATGTTTAGCTAGCTACTAAAATACATAGTAGCTTAGCTGGGAAAGAAAGCAGCAACTTGTGTGGGAATCACATTATGCACAGTTGACATAGCTGAAGCTGATAATTGTGTATCCAATCACGGCACACTGACTTCTTCCAGGAAGTAATTTAAGTCAGGATAAAAATTCAAAAGAAGAAGATGCCAAGTCAGCAGGCTAGTAGATAGAGTTGAAGTTTTGGGGTGTTACGATGCCTCAAAAAGATAGTACGTGTGGCTTGCCAATTTATATAATTTGGCAAAAAGTGAGGATTTCCCTCTTGTGAGGAGGCAATTCTAACCTCCTTGGTAACCAAAACTAGATTTTATTTCCATTCTGCGTACGTGTGTGTCCTCCTGCCTCTTAGGACATGCTGTATGTATCCTTTATTCCTTTCACTACTTGACTGGCATAACAAAGAAAAGGTTATTCTAACAGCAGCTGTAGAGAATCATGGAAGTATAAAAACTATTACCACAGTTACCAGAGATCTGCTCTCACATCACCACATATATTTAGATCCATTATGACAACCATGGTGAGGGAACAGAATGTGTGTTCTGTACACTATTGACATATTCTCCCCCTCCCCAGGAGTGGGGTACCCCTTACCCAGGTGGGGTAAAGCAAGAAAGGGCAGTATTGCCTACACAGCTTTCCAGTAGGGAAGTTGCAGTCAGTGAGGGGGGGTGGAGGGGGGTGAGGAGTCCAGCATGGTGCAAGTACAGCAACAAAGCTAATTTGGCATTCCTTTCGCTGTGTCCGCACTGCACTGACCTCCCTATTGCCTTGCCCTTACCGGCAGTGACCACTGCATGGGGAAGTCAAATAAGCACCACCACCCTGCCAGCTGCCATTCCCCACCCTCCACATTAAAAACCTAAGCCATAAGACTCTGGAAAATAAAAGAATTCAAGTAGGACCTGCCACAAAAATTTCTAGCATGAGCTGCTCCTGTTCACAGTGCGACACATCTATATCTTCTGTCAAGATACTCCACCTGAGTTTTCCATCTCCACTTCCCTAGAGATTCTGACATTCTGTGGCGGTTGAGCATGCTCAGAGTTTTGTTTTCTTAGCCCTTGCCCAATATATATATATATATATATGTATTTACTATCTATAGGTTACTTTCCACAAAGCTTGACATTTCCCAAGCATGCTGATGCCTCACTCTTGTTTCTGTCAGTAGATGTGTTTTGGCTACATACCTGCCATAACTCTTGAGTTCACTGTTAATGTGTGTGTGTGTGTGTGTGTGTGCGCGCGCGCGCCATGATGTTCATTAGCACCATTTCATGGGGGGGGGGGGGAGAGAACATATTTCCTGTTCCATTCCCCAGGTCTTAGAGATCTTTCTCTAAGTCATCCCTATGTAACACCATACTGCCCCCACCCCACTGCCCCTGGTTCTGAGGCAGGCAGCTTTGCTCACTGAAGATTTGCTGCTATTTCTGCCTTTTCTTCTTTTTTAAAGGATCACAGCCGAACAGAAGCTGTCACTAGGGGAGAGGTTCAGAATGGCATTGCAAACAGAAGCTGGTCCCCAGGAATTCATTCTCTCTCTCTCTCTCTCTCTCTCTCTCTCTCTCTCTCTCTCTCTCTCTTTCTCTCTCTCTCATTCCAACCCTATAATAAAGTTCAAACGCTTTCCAAATAAATAGACATAGCAGATTTTTAGTGAACTTTTAAAATTAGTATTTTAAAATGAATTATAATTATATGTCACAGCAGACTCCAGAGTGCTAGATTTTCTTTCTTTCTTTCTTTCTTTCTTTCTTTCTTTCTTTCTTTCTTTCTTTCTTTCTTTCTTTCTTTTTCTGGACATAGGAAAAAGAGGACTGTAAAAGCATTTCAATGCTTAAGATAGAAAAGCAAGGACAATGGATGTATCATATTCTTTCACTGAATAACTACCACCACCCGTCCCTTTTCAGATAAGAAGTAAGAGCTTTGCTTGGTGTTTGGGCTCTGTTTTGATTTTAGTAGGACTCTACCAGTGCTAGAAATGGCCTCATTGGTATAATAAATCCATTCAGTGCATTTGCCTGTCTAACTGCAAATTATTCGAGGAATGAAACTTCTGTTATGAAGATGACATCATATGGTTCTAATTACACATTAGATGAAGTTCTGTTTTCCCTCTCCCCCACTTCATCTGGTGTCTCCCCCAGCCCTCAGTAAAATCAGCCTGAGTCAAATTAGATTGGAAGGAATGGGCCAGCGACAGGCTGCTTGCACCTTTCCCTTATTCAACTCAAAACTGCTATCTCACCTATTGATTGGGGGAAAGGTTCGAAGAGGTTCATTTGAACCTAAATGTGGGTGAATCACTGAATTCCTATGGCAGTCGCTCTCAGAGGTAACCATCGCAAATCTTTACATGCATTTGCAATCCTTTAAAAGCAACAACACTAGTATCCTCTGTACTATTATTGCTATCATCATCATTGATTCATCATCTTCTAAACAACCAATTCAAGGTGATGTACCCTAAAGATATTACTGAGACTACACTTCCCTTTACCATAAATTCCAGCGGTTTCAAACAATGAGCGCTAAGAATCAGGAGCAGCACTTGGCAGTAAATCCGAAGATTACCTGCTGAAGCGCTAGAGGGGAACACCTTTTGATGTGGGTTAGTTAGTTTATAAAGTAGAAATGCCAGCTGTGCGTTTTATTGCATCTTTTCCTCTCTCTCTGTTAATCTTGTGTTTAAATATGAGACATTGACTGTTGGGTGGAGTATTTAGCAGGAAATACTCTACACAGAGTAATCATTGTTCTGCTCATGTCGCTGCATGTAGTAAATTAGCAACAGGGTCTGTTAACTGTTGTTGCTTATACTTTGCTTTGACATTGAGCTAAAACACTTGTTGCATCACTTTATATATCAAAGGTTTCACAAACTGGATTTCCAACCTTTTCTGTTAACTACTTTTTCAAAAAGTAGCCATATTATATTTCCTATAATACCTATCAAGTCCCAAGTATGGTTGCCTGTGCACATTTATTTGAACCTATTATTAGTTAATACTATTTAAATTGAGGTTGATCATTCTTGTTTCTAATTCTAACGAATTCAGTGGAATTTGCATCAAAACAATTTTGCTTGAGATTGGGGGACAATTTTTTCCCCATATTTTCTACATTTAGAATCTCTTGATTACAGCAATATTCTTAATTGTATAAAGGTAAAGGTACCCTTTGACCGTTAGGTCCAGTCGCTGACAACTCTGGGGTTGCGTGCTTATTTCGCTCCATCGGCCGATAGAGCCAGCATTTGTCCTCAGACAGCTTCCAGGTCATGTGGCCAACATGACTAAGCCACTTCTGGTGAAGCAGAACAGCACACAAAAACGCCGTTTACCTTCCCGCCGGAGCAGTACCTATTTATCTACTTGCACTTGACGTGCTTTTTAGAAGAAGTAATAAGCTACTTTAAGCAATTTTTATTGCAGTCTAACAATAATTAGAAATAAATGAGAAACATCTTTTAAAGAGATGTTTGTTCTTCTGTTTCAACTATCAGCATCTGTCACATAACCTTTTGTTCAAGAATTGGAAGTGGAAAATAATACTTAGTTTGGAGGTGTAGAAGGTTGGAAGTTAAGACGGGGGACTCAAGAGTGGGACATGGACAGTCTCTTGCATATGAGAGGCATATACTCCCTGCCCCCCTATACATTGGAGAATTACTGAAGGAAGTATTAGTTTGCACTCAGTGTCTTATCCAGTTCACAGAATGTGAAAGAGTGGCAACTTTGCACCCTTCCATTATTTTGTAACGAGAGAGGCTCTCTGGCTCTCAGACTCTTAAGCAAATTAAAACTCTTTTAATACCAGGAACCTAAGCAGGGGTGGGTGGTTGTTGTTGGTTTTTTAAAAAATGTACCAGGATTTTTTAAGAGAAGGCTGAAAGCAGCAGGAGAGACCCAGTTCTCTCCTTGTCTCTCATATTTTGAGGGAACCAACTTCAGATATCTTGCCCAAGGGGACTCAGAAACATAGGTGCAGAAGTCCTCCTGTCATCAACTCCAAACCTTGAGGGGCATGTGCTCACTTGTGAATTATATTCCTGGCATGGTGAATGAAGGAAGAGGAGGGTATTACTCAAGCGTACAAATGAGACACCAGGTCAGAGCAAAGAGGAATGTTCCCTCCACATGGGATACTCAGTGCCACTGGAAAGACTTGTGACCCCCCTATCTCTGTGTCAATAAGAGAGAGCTTAAAACATCCCCCCCAAAAGCACATGTTGTAAATTACTATGATAAATCTATCATAGTTATTTACAACATGTGCTTTGGGGGGTGTTTTAATGCTGGTCCTCCATTTTTAATAAGAGGTTGTAACTTTGATTTTGTATATTACTATATTTTTCTGAATTTTGTACATTGCTTGGGGGGGGGCGTTGTTTGGGCCCTGAACTTCAGCTTATAAATAATGATGCAAGGCTTGGGGAATATGACAAGATGAGGAAAGGGTGAAAGATGAAGCTCTCAGCAAAGCTGGGTTTGGCTTGCTTATCCTTCCTTGCTTCTGTGAGCCTGATGGCTTCTCTGTGCAAGGAGCACTCACTGCACCTATAGTCAGAGTAGCCAGATGACATAAAGTCACATGCTATCGGCTGGTCAGCAGTTTAGCATCCTTGCCTAATGCAAATCAATCTGATCATGCTGCTAACTTCAGAGTGGAAAGTCTTGGTTTTTTTTAATTTTTGAGGGGAATGGATTAGAATTGGCCATTAATAGTACTTTAAAAAAATACTAAGCACAATAAGAGATCTCTTTTTAAAAATAAAATAAAATGCTAAAACAATGAAATACTCCTGGGAATAAGCACGTTGTGAAATTGAATTGACAGCTCCTATTATCTAGCCCAGAAGAACGTCTGCGTGTATAAAAAGTGCTAAGTACTGTGAGTAGGTGGATGCAAAAATGGTCTTTTTTTAATTCAGGTTTTTGAATTCTTCCTGTATTGGACTTCTGATATTTTAATAATAGCTGGTTATGTCAACAAAACAGCTGACCCCCGCAATAAAAAGGTACAAGTTATTGTAAGCTGCAATCTTGCTGAGGCTTCTTAGAGTCCATTGACTTTAACGGGATTTAATAGCTTATTTGTGAACAGAATTGCAGCCTTAGGGTACAATCAACTGCCAGTTTTTCCACCTTCCCTTTTGCCTCTCACTCAGGTTCCTCTGTACACATAAGTTTTCTTCTTCTGACCACCTCTTCATGTCAGAAATTGCGGGAAAGTTGTTTTTGTCTAATAGGCTCCACCTAGATGTGTCTTAGGGACGCGGGTGGTGCTGTGGGTTAAACCACAGAGCCTAGGACTTGCCAATCAGAAGGTCGGTGGTTCGAATCCCCGCGACGGGGTGAGCTCCCATTGCTCGGTCCCTGCTCCTGCCAACCTAGCAGTTCGAAAGCACGTAAAAGTGCAAGTAGATAAATAGGTACCACTCAGGCGGGAAGGTAAACAGTGTTTCTTTGTGCTGCTCTGGTTTGCCAGAAGTGGCTTAGTCATGCTGGCCACATGACCCGGAAGCTGTACGCCGGCTCCCTTGGCCAATAAAGCGAGATGAGCGCCGCAACCCCAGAGTCAGTCACGACTGGACCTAATGGTCAGGGGTCCCTTTACCTTTACCTTAGATGTGTCTTATGCTCCTCATATCTCAGTTAATATGAGATGCTGAGGGGCCTCAGTTTAGAATGGGTAGCTTTCCTGAGACACAATGCACTTAGCTTGATAGCAGCCCACTGAGCAGAGGAGCAGCCTGGTTTGGAAGCAGCTAGCATGACCAGTAGTCAAGGTTAATGGCAATTGTATTCCAACAACAACTTGAGGGCTGTGGGTTTTCTACCTTGGGCTGCACTGTGCAATATCGCAGCCTTTACATCCTAGGCAGATGGGAGTATCCATATCTCTTCTGGGAATTCTGTTTAGTTATAAGTCACTTTCGGTTGCCCTGGACAATATAAAGCAACTAACAAATTTAATAAATAGACACTGCTTAATCATAGACACCGGTAATCATTGTACTAGCAGTGTTTAGAGCAGGTAATAAGATGCCTGACCACAGTGCAACGCAAAGTTGAACCCAATGAATGAGCTTCAGTTAACTCTTTGTTGAATTGTGGCCCCTGTGGAGTTGGCCCATTGGAATTAATGACAATGACACTAAGTTACTACATGCAGGTTCCACTGTCTAAACACAGTGCATTCCCAGGAAATCATTCATTTGGTGACCGTTCACATAACAAGCTGATGATTTCCATTATTTTCTATGGGAAAATTTCTAATCTGTGATTTGTCCGATCTCTCTCCTTCCTTGGTTTCTGCCCCAAACTGCTGCAGTCAACCAGCAAAAACAGAGGAAAAACTACTTCCTGTCTGATCTCTCACGCTGCCTGATTTGTCTGATATCTCTGCCGCCATGATTTTTGCCCAGTATGCCTGTCTCGCAACCAGCAAAACACAAATAAGTAAGGTAGTGGGGAAACTCAGGTAGTGTGGGTATCTGAATCAGCTGTTCGTGTAGCAAGGTTTAGATATAATTCTTTGGGTTTGGATAACTGAAATTTCAGATAATGAGTGTTCCAATAGCAGGACCTGTATGTAATGTCCATTAATTTCAGTGGGTCTTACTCTGTTAAATACCAATTGTGGTGGTGGTGGTGGATTACTGCTAAAGGAAAGGATAACAAATTCACTACTTTGAACCCTAGAAACGTGTTTAAATGATGCATACTATGCACATTAAATAATGTGAATGGCATGCACTTGAAAAAAGCCTTGTTTCATCTCTCCCTGGTGTCACTGGAACATGAGTCAACCTGTTTAAGGCTTATTCCATGCAAAAGAGAAGAGGAAGTGAACTAGTGTATACAAGCGAATGAAGGATTAGTGATGAGATAATATGAAAAATTAAATGGGAACATGGTTGCTGGCATTTGTAACTGCATTTTTATTAGTGCTACCTGAACTGTGAATTAGAACAACCAAATTACAGAGCACCTCACAGGACTGGAAGAGGGAGGTATTGTGCAAATACCAAGAGAGTAGAGCATTGTTAGGCACAGCTGTCTGGCGTTCAGATCAAGCTTAGGCGCTCCCTTCTCCTCATAGCAAAATACTTTTGCTTGCAAAGGAAAATGCTATAGTGCTGCTGGTACATCATTTCCAACTGTTAATACATTGGTCTCTCATATTATAATTTGAAGCATGGTATGTTCCATCAAATTTTATTACTGTTGAAAAACTTGTTTACGCTAAATTAAAGAAATGAAAGATACAGACCCACCATAACTGGTTCAATTTTGTAGTTGTACTAGTTAGCTTTCTTGCAGTAGAGGAAATACATAAGGCCCAGTCCTGTTCATCAATTAGTTTACCAATTGGGCCAATATGAGAAGTGGCCTGCCGGCAAGTTCTGTTGCCACACATACCACTTCCTTTGCAAACATTTTGCTTTCAGATGTCATTGAAGGATGATGGGTGAGCCATTTCAGTCAATAATTGTGTGTGTGTGTGTGTGTGTGTGTGTGTGTGTTTAAAGGTTTGTATTAGGTATGCTTTTATAATTGTAAGTTGCTTTGATACCTTTTGTCCTGGGGCATCCTTCTGTGCAGTAGTAGCACAGTTGGATTCTGTGCCTGAGGAATATTCTGTAGTGCACTGCAGTGGAACCAATGATCTGAGAGTATAACATGACTTCAAAGGTTCTTACATTCTGACATAAAATTAGGTGAATTTTAACTGCAGATTTTGCTGTTTCCTTAGCCATAAACTCACATCACCTGTTCCAAAATATTAGTGAACAAACTGTTTGGTATTTATACTTTTCACCACACTTCAGTCATGTACCTGCACATAATGTACACGCTGGGGGGGGGGGGAGGTAATTTGGCACAATGACCAGAGGGTGAAATTCTACTTTGGTACTTAGAAGTTGCATGTTTGTCATGTTCCTTACATCCACTAGCAGAAATTCCCGAACCACAGAATATGTGTCTCTTATATCTGGGAGGTAGTATAACAAATACGGAAAAACAAACTAGGGTCACGGTTCAGGCAAAATATAACAATCCTCCTTATTCGGGATTGAAGCTGGGAATCTGTGAACATACTGAATGCTCTTTAACTGCTGTTGCACTTTATACTGTAAGTGTTTTTCTTAGTGGGTGGGTCTGGATGATAGCCAAGTGGAAATTTTCACAGCACTGCAGAATTGTACAGTGCACTTATTGCTTCAGATTGTACAGTACCATGCAGACTTATGATGTATTCCAAATAACAGCTCTGACCATGCACACGCTTATGTGTGGGTGGCCCCTTCACCCCTGCGTACTAAATGAAGCACAGATATAATGCCGATATCGTGACAATATAAAGCCCCACCTTTGCGGATTACTTTCCTGTAGTGGAGCCATATGTGTTTTATGTGTTTACCAAGCAAGTCCCATCTCAGCTGTGGTGGCATGGAAATTGAAACTGCAAGCACAGCCAGTCATTAAACTTGGGAGCCAGGAGTGAGATTCCCAGTCTTAATTACATTTGTTCCTTTAAGCTTATAGAAACTTATTGACAATTTGCATACAGATTTTCTTACTCAAAAAATGTTCTATTTTATTTGAAAGAGAGCACCACTGAGGGCCTGTGAACAATCCAGCAATGCCTGCAAATTCTTCAAGGTGAAGGATAATCTGGGACTCCCAACTGACGACAGTGAATGTTGTGAGTAAGCTATACAATAATCATTACTGAATACTTCCTCTGTAAATATTTTTGACATTGAATAATTACAATAAAAAGAGGATAGCTTTCCTGACACCCAAGACTTATTTGGTGGTGCCTTTCAGTTATTTTGAGAGCGCCATTCACTTCATTACTACTTGAAACCATAATTATTGAATTATTTAATGTAATGATGTAATAGTGTGTGGTGTTCCCTATTTTTCATATAGGACATGTTTTCCTTTCAATCCTCCACTCACATTGTAACACTTTTCCTTGGAGGGCATTTCTCTCACACGCGAATAACCAGCTCAATCTCTTAGATATGAACTGTACGAAGATTCACAAAACAAATAGCTAGAAGTGTTCTATGTCTTGGTACACCTGCCAATTTATGATTCCTTAAAGAACTGAAATTTTATTCAGATGTAATACGTAATATTGAATAATACAGCAGATGTATTTCAGCAGTAAAAATGTGATGCCAGAAAGTGACATATATATGAACAAGGTTTTGTTTGTCTTAGCTGTTAAAATATACACAATTATTTTACAAGTGGCAACCATTACAGGCACATCCAAATGACACGTGTTCGCCAATGCATGGGTACTTTTGGACCCAGAAGAGGTCAGAACAGAGGCGGGGCATAGGAGGGCGGGGCACACTTATATGAGCTCCGCCAATGTGGGGCAGGAGACGGGAACAGAACCCCCATACAAAATGGTCACCGCCTGTATATGAATTTCATCTCTGACTCTCAAGAAGGCAGCAGTACTTGGCATCTAGCTCTACTTCCAGAGACTAATAATGCTAACTTCACACATATGTATTTGGGGGCATGTCTCCCTGACTTCTGCCTGCAAGGAATTGAGTTTACTAGTTAAGTATGGTGCAGTCCTAAATAATACTGGGAATAAGACCTATTCAACTCGGTGGAATTTCCTTCTGAAAAAAGCAAACATAGGATCAGGGTGTAAGGCTGCAGTCCTGTGCACACTTATGTCATTGAAGGCAGCAAAATGTAACTTCTAAGTAAACATGCATGATATCAGGATACATGTGTCTCACCTAATGTGGTGGTTGTGGTCTTTTTTCTTTAGATAATGTCTATGAGGCAGAGCAATGCTAGACTTCTTTTTCTTACAATGATAGTATTTTTCAGCATCATGGTTATCAAGCTGTAAATTTTACCATTGCTATATAAACCCTTATCTGTTAAAATTTTACAGCTTAGTGATTTAAAACAGCAACAA
Organism: Podarcis bocagei; assembly: GCF_964188305.1. Classification (NCBI taxonomy): domain Eukaryota; kingdom Metazoa; phylum Chordata; class Lepidosauria; order Squamata; family Lacertidae; genus Podarcis; species Podarcis bocagei. The sequence goes on from NC_138133.1 coordinate 30,326,652, forward strand.
CTATGGGCAAAAGTTCATACAGCATCTGAGTTCTTAACTTAGAAATATGTGTTCATATTATGCTTGTTAAGTGGTTAATCCTGCTGACAAATCTGGAATTCATGACAATGAAATGGGGGTTGCTAATTTTTCTAAAGGGTGTTCCATAGCTAAGGGTTGGACTGATGTTTTCATTTCTGGGGTGAATGCAATCAATTTCAGTTTCAGCTAAAGCATTTCTGCCTCTTACCTATAATTACATCATTTCACCACCAGACACAATGCAGAGCCAAATCTCATTTTAAAATACTGCTTGGAGCCAAATCCATCTAGAAATTATTTGTTTACAAAGCAGCATCTTTTTTCTCTAACTTACACCCTCCATCCTCCTTTGGATGGTAGCAAATATATTTGGCTACAAATTTAGCATTGTGAGATCCCAACCATCTGCTAAGGAAGAACACAATTTTATTTAGAAAAATAATGCACATGGTGTTATGCTTCCTTTTATACATGCAAGATAGGTCTAGGTATTAGCTCAGATGGTTGGTGTCCACTGCACCTGGCAGGGCTGCTAGGGAGTCATGAGGACATGGCCAATGAGGCCGTGGCTCATGACCAGTTGTTCTGGTTTTCTTCCCATTTGTCTCCTTTGCAAAGATACTCTGGACACTTAAGCATTGATGCTATACGAATCCTTAGCACCTAACAAATTTGGAAAGTGCCCTACTTCGGTTTGGGTCCCTGCTGTCAGTGTTCTTTCTCTGTTGGGAGAAAGGTTGTGGGGGGGCACCTTTTCTGATTCCTTGTCATCCTCCTTTGCAATGAAACAAGTGGACACTTAAACACTTACAATTTCATTTTAAAAAATGAACTAGTTCTGGTTCAAGATAATCCTTTTCAAAAAGGAATTAGTTGCCGTTCCTGCTCATCCTTTAACAAAACAAACTAGTTCAGATCAGGTTCAGCCATAATATGTTTGTGGTTCATAAAAAGTAAAGTTCACTGTTTGCAAAATATTTTCAGTATTCAAAATGTTATAAGCTGCTATACTGAAGTACATGGTCCAAAAGTTAAATCAGGGGCTATGGGTAACTAATAAGATGTATTACAGATGTATGTCAGCCTTTGAAGCTTTCCCCATAATTGTATTTTCATGCTAGAAAATGCTTACGCTGTTCAGTTTGTGCCAACCACACAGCTGTTAAAGGCACAAGGTATTGTCTGCTTTGTTCCTGGTCCCTGCAAGCTGCTCCTGTTGGAAGAGACTGCATCTCTTCAGCAGGGCAGATAAGGAAATGCCTCACATACCTTTCTTTGGATTGCTTAGCAACAGTAACTGAGCGTCCTTGGTAGCAACAGACCTCACCTGCCAAATAAGCTTTAGAATATTGCCTCTAGTTTTGCTTTCTAACTTTCTTTTTCCTTCTTTTCTGATTGACTTTGTTTATATTATGAAAGCTAAGAGTCCAGGCCGCTTGCTGGGGGGGGGATTGGGAGAGAATGAATGTGAGGCTGAATTAGAAAACATTCAGAGTTCTACCCAAAATTCATCTTTAGTTCACCTGGCAATTATGGCAGCTACTTCAGAGATTTCTGAACTAGTTCAGTGAACTTCACTAAACTGATTTAGTTCATCCCAAACACTGGTTCTTCAACTTTATACAGTGGACTTAGACTGTTTTGTTATCCCGTTTCCCCAGGGAATTATTTCTCTGTGAATTATAGTTTTAGATCTAGAAGTTCCAGACTTATTTGGGGGAACTGGCATAACACTGATACATGCTTTAATGTAGATAAGGTAAAGGTAAAGGGAGCCCTGACCATTAGGTCCAGTCGTGGCTGACTCTGGGGTTGCGGCGCTCATCTCGCTTTATTGGCCGAGGGAGCCGGCGTACAGCTTCCGGGTCATGTGGCCAGCATGACTAAGCCGCTTCTGGCGAACCAGAGCAGCGCACGGAAATGCCGTTTACCTTCCTGCCGGAGCGATACCTATTTATCTACTTGCACTTTGACGTGCTTTCGAACTGCTAGGTTGGCAGAAGCTGGGACAGAGCAACAGGAGCTCACCCTGTCGTGGGGATTCGAACCACCGATCTTCTGATCGGCAAGTCCTAGGCTCTGTGGTTTAACCCACAGCGCCACCCGCGTCCCTGATAATTGTCAGGCCCGGTCACTGAACAAGTCCATGTGCTGTGTAGACGGTGTCACGTTTGATTCCTGTACTAAATGGCAGAGAGCCATGCACACATTTTTTCTATACACACCATTTCACTTGTACAGCATTGGCAGCCATAGAGTCCCAATAGAGTATGGCAAAAATCTTTATGCAGTGACATAAAAAAGAAAGTGTTAATTCACATTTTGCAAGGCGTTTTGAATGCAGGAAGTACTCCTGCCATGGACCTTGAGAATGGCATGTTGTGGGTCTCTTGGGAGAACTGTCAGCTTTTTACCATGGCAGAATGAATGGAAAGTTTTGACACAGTTTGAAATTTTGAATTAGTCTGCTTCTAAACTTGTTTGCATCTGTTTACAGGCTCACTTCGTGCCTTTTTTTTTTTTAACAGAAACTGCAGACTGCCGAGAGAGGCAGGGCATCCATATGTCTCTGTTCTTGTAAGCAACTCTCTTCTGTGAACCACCTCGTATTTTTAGGGATGGGGCAGAAAGAGCAGGAATTGCAGTTATTTGAAAAACGCAGTCTCTGAAAAGGCAGTGATTTATTCTCAGGCATTATTCTTGATTAAGAGCCACAGACAGCTGCTGCTTGCCTTTAAATAGGCATAGCTCTGTAGGCATGCTGTACATCAGGGTTCAAGGGACTAATAGATCTCTGCCAAAATCATAAGTATTTAACACCAAGTGAATAATAACTCAGAATGCCTTGTTTGCTGGTTTCTGGTTTGTGTCCTGTGCTTCCAGTACGGAGCAGAAGTTCTCATTTGTTTTGAGCTTTACCAGTCATATGGCCTAAGACCCAACAAATTTGAGTTGTATTTTGCATATCTTTGTTTTCCTCCCAGGTAGAAATGAAGGAAAGCAAAACAGTAGAAAAAGGAAAGATATCACACTGCTTATATGGCTGTTTTACCCCAATCAGTAAGCTGTTAATGAAGTAGATGGCTAACCAGGAAAAGAAACCAGTTTCACATTCACTCCAGAAAGCAATAAAAGAAACACTACTCTTAAGTAGGCTTCACCTGACAGCAAGTCCCATGGACATCAGGGAATATGTTTTCAAGCAGCTAACGATCAGGCTCCAAGTCTTAGTTTGGGCTGAATATTAATGAATATTAATGATTCAGTAGTTGCTTAAAACAAGCAACATAAACCCTTCCAAAGATTCAGTGGAATATTTTGTTCTAAAAAAAAGTGGATGTTTATTTGATTACATTACACAGATCTACCTTTAGAAACCATACCTTATGGTGCATAAAAATGTAATGTTGGGAAAGCAATAAACATTCCTGCTTTGGAGAAAAAACCTATTGCAAAGCTAATCTTACAATGGCTTTGTATTATCTTATAATTCTCAATGGACCATTTGAACCTGGTAAATTCCTTCACCATTCCTGTGATTCTTTTCTTGTGAAATTCTGAAAATCTTCTAGAAGGCAGGCTGTTCTTAGTATTGATCTGTGAAGTCTTTCCATGAAAATCAAGAGGAAGAATTGGGATTAATACTGTTGCACTCCACCCCTATTTCTGAACAGTGTTGGATCCCAAGGGTTCCAGTTGCTTTCCCAGGGTTCGTGTTTCCTTTTGGAATGAGGGACAGTGGAGACTGTGGTGTCTTGATGATACATGGTTTATTTACACATACCTACAGCCTGAGCCTATGATGGAGGGGTTCGCAGCATTAACAAACACCCCAATAGGGTCTTGCTTCCCCCATTGCTGCAGCCTTGGATTGAAACAGACGTCAAACATTGCTCTGTAACTCTGTCTTATCTCAGCTTGCTGCTTTGCCTCTTTAGCTCTCATCACTCTGACTCTGCCCTCAACTCTGGCTTTGCCTGTTGAGAGAGGGGCTAGTTTGGCTATTCCCATGAGTAGAAAGCTTGCTGGATTCAGGGATTAGAGGGTCTGGCATACAGCTCGACACCATACCAAAGCTCACAACAGTACCATAAATATGACTGCATAACCAGCTGTTTAATTGTTAGAAGCACTTGTTGATTTTACCCGTGGTATAGCTATTGGGAAAGCACCCTTAAAGTTCAGGGATCTAATGGTCAGGGGTCCCTTTACCTTTCAGTCCCATTTACGCAGAAGTGATCCCAAGAAGGTAATGCATAGGATTGCAGCCTTTGAAAATGCTTTGCCTCACAATAGCTCAAATGTACTCTGATCTGCTTCTGATTGTAAACATTGTGTTCATCGGGGGGGGGGGGGAGTGCCAATCAGTTTGACATTCTAGTGTAACTTATTGTCATCCCTATAGTAGTGTTTACTCCAGGGAGTTTAAAACGGCTACGGCAATAAAATCTTTAGGCAGGTAGCCTGCTATCCCAACTAAATGCTCTGTTTGCTGTTAGGAGTCCCTATCCAAACAAGTTCAATGGCATTGATGTGTAAGTCCATGAAGACCTAGTAGGAGAAATACTATTCAGTTGAGAATAACGTGCTTGCTCACATCCATTTGAGGTCTGTTTACAGCCTTTATAATATCTGACTGCAAACTCTTGGGTGCATTGGGTAGGGATGTTAGATGATCTCATGCACACTTGATGGTGTTGGTACTATCTGTATTTCTTCAGAATGAGTCTTATGTTTCTGGTTGTGTCAGGTATGATGCTTAGAGTTACAGGTGCTGATAATGTTTCAGAGGGATCTGATGGCACAGAGGTCAGGAGGGAGGCAGAGAGAAAGGAAAGCAGCTACCTTGATTGCTCTTGGCTCTTTTGGCTGTTCAGCATGTAGAAATGAAGAGGCAGGCTAGGTAATTTAAGGAGATGCCCTTATTTCACACTTCTCCCAGAATGATGTTTTCCAGCCACCTTTCAAATAATAGAACAACCTCCCCCTCCGTTATCTTTAAGGTTTACTGTATATCCATCTTTACTAAGTTCTAGGGGCAAGACAATGTTTTGTAAATACTTGCAATTTTACTTTTTAGAAAATGAATTTATTTATCTAGTAGAGTAGATGCTATTCCTAGCTATTTATTGTAAGCTTACTGTTTCACAGGCATAGGTAAATCTCATTTTGAACTACTAGGAATCTAAAATTGCTTTCTATCGGTATTACGTTTGTTGTTGTACTGCTGTTTTGACATCCCAAAACACAAATCAAAGCTCTCAAGTCATCTTGTTGACTACTGCAGCTTTCTCTCCTAAATCCTCCTACTCTTGGGCAGCTCTCAGTCAAGTCAAAACAAAACTATTTTCTTTCTTGCTAACTTCATATCATCTCCTTTCCCCCAATTTGCCATTATGCATTATCTGAAGGGTGATGTGATAAGAAACCTCCCACCACTCCAGGTGTAGGAACTGCATGGCATTCAGATTTTCTGTAACTTATCAATGTTCCCAGATATGCAGAGCATCAAGAACTCTCAGGGATGTTTAGATGATTTGGTCACATGGAGTTGATAATTCTGTTAGCTTTCTTCAAAGTGGAAGCCTCTTTGCACCCATAACAAAACCCAGGCACTCTTGAAGGAAACTGATTTTCTAGACCCATTTGAATCAGGGTTTAGGCCCAGTTTTGGCACAGAAATAGCTTTGGTCGCCCTGTATGATGACCTCTGTCGGAAGAGAGATAGGGGAAATGTATCCTTGCTAATTCTCCTCAACATCTCAGCAGCTTTCAATATCATTGACCATGGTATCCTTCTGGATTGGCTGTCCAAGTTAGGGGTGGCACCACTATGTGGTGGGTCTGGTCCTACTTGGATGGTCATTTCCAGAGGGTGATGCTTGGGGACTGCTCTTCAGCCCCATGGAGCCTTCCATGCGGGTTTCCTCTGGGTTCAATTTTTATGCCCCATGCTGTGTAATATCTGCAAGAAACCACTGAGTGGGGTCATCCCGATTTTTGGAGTACGCCATAAGCAATATGCTGATGACACATTCCTTTACTTCTGAAGGTGTGGCAATGGATGTTCTGGACTGTGGTCTTTCCTTGATAATTGCACTGGATGACAGCCAATAAATTGAAGCTCAGTCCAGATAAGACAGAGGCACTGTTAGTGGTTCACTAGAGCGGATGGATGGGAGGTTACCTGCTCTTGATGGGGTTAACATTCCTTCTGAAGGAGCAGGTGTGCAGCTTTCTATTTCTATACATGTCCCTATCTTCATCCTAAGTCTTGCTTTATGCATTGCTGTAGAACAGGGTTTCCCCAACTTGGGTCCCCAGCTGTTTTTGGACTACAGCTCCCATCATCCCAAGCTAGCAGGACCAGTAGTCAGGGATGATGGGAATTGTAGTTCAAAAACAGCTGGAGACCCAAGTTGGGGAAACCCTACTGTAGAAACAGATGTTCCTTGTTTAGTCATTTCTGACTTTAAGCTACCTTCCTATACATCCAGCACACAGGAATTAGCTTTTCAGTGGCCATACCTCAAAGCTCATTGAGTCTTTTTGTTATATCCACTTATTGTGCAGCATTCCAGTTATAACCACTGCCTACAACACTATTTCTGTAAGTATTGTTCTGAGCGGTGTGAATTTGTTTCATCAAAACTTTAGCCTTTTGGTTCAGCGTTAACTGGTTTAGCACAATTTTCCTTCTGTTTACGGCTGCAACAATTGACAACAGAACAGTAACAATGCTCTTTGTGACAATAGTGTTATTGAGGGATTTGTACTATATTTTAGGGACGCTGTTGCTCTTGAAAGCTGTGACTTCGTCTGCTTTCAGTACTCGTACAATATGATGGACAAAGAGAGCAGTGTGTTGAGGACTTGGAGAAACTTGGGCTGTATGCACTCCATATATTTAAAGCACAACCCCTCCTGGGAACTGTAGTTTGTTAAGAGTCCTGGGAACTGTAGCACTGTTAAGAGTAAATTGCAGTTCCTAGGGGGCATGCTTTAAATTTATTGTGCTTGTACAGCCCTGCACACATTGTGATAGCTCCCCTTGGGGGAGGAAAATGGGTATTAAAAACAGATTTTAAATAATAGCAATAATCATATTGAAACCTACTTAGTTTTAATCTGGGTGTGCTTTTCTTAATCAGTTTATACAATGCCAACCTACAGGTGAGCTTGTGCTTCTTCTTGCTTCCTCTGGTGTGAAGTCATCCATACCATCCATTTCCTGCAGAGTCCCTCAGTTCTGTCTCACATAGTTCTGCCTTCTCTTTCTTATTTATTTCATTTATGCAAAAATATTTATTACCTGTTCTTCATCAACACAGATACCAGGGCAGTATTCAGAAGGGAGGCTAAAATGCTCCCTGATGTCTCCCGAGCTCTCTTGCAATAACCCCGCCAGTGACTGAAATGGTGTTTGGAATCTCTTGAAAAGCTGTTTTCCTGGGATGTGGGAACATGACGGTTTGATCAAACAGGGAGGAGATGAAAGATGTCAGGAAAGCATCCAGAATTGTAGGCTGACATCTGATGCCTATCTTCCTTGTATTTCCCTCACTGTAGATTGAAATACTGCTGTATTTTTAAGTCTATGAATACTGGAAATCCTTGCATTGTGTTTGATTTTTTGTTCCCATGTTCTTCTAGATCTCCTCCATCTCATTTTCTTGGCTTTTTTTTCAGTTACCATGTTCCATAATGCCCCACCCTCTTGAACAACTGTCTTGAGTTATATTCCTTTTTGTGAATAATCTCTAATCTCTGGCCTAGACATGTTAATCTTTCTGCTAATAAAATAATCAGCCATATTGTCCCTGGAAGATTTCCAGTTTCTCAGAGCTCAGTCATTCTTACTAGAACATAGCCTTCAGCCTGCACCCCAGCCTTAGGCATACAGGATGTTTTGAAAATTATGATGCCTCTTAACCATTTGAATGTTTAGCCCTTGGTTCTGAATAGTGCTTATACAAATATGCAAGTGATGCCTTGAACCCAAGATACTTTCCTCTTTTAGAATGTGCATTGCTGCAATGGTAATGATTTTCCAGCTTAAGAACTCTGCTTTGGATCTTTCAATAACATTTTGCAAGGCCCTTTCACCTTCCTGATCCATTTACATCTGTCCATCTTGGCCAATTTTATTTTGTTGATTCTATTTAGTGGCCTAGTTTACTTGTTGCAAGCCATAGTTAAGCTAAACTATGGTTTAAATGTGAACATGCAGCATGCTGTTGCACACAGCTGAAATTGCAGGCACTTTGTTCCTGCCCCACTCCAAGGTTTATTTGGGGAAAGCAAACCAAAAGACAAAACCCAAGTCCAGATCATAGCATAGTTCCCAACATGAATGGGAGAGGAATGAAGCTGCACAATTTCAGCCTGCACCCCAGAAGGTTGTGCATTCACATTTAAACCATAGTTTAGCTTAACTATGGTTTAAAATGGTAAGTGAATGAGGCCAGTGCGTATTTTCATAATATCACCAGCAAAAGTATAATTGGCTTGGTCTGTGTCTCTCCACAGCATCAATGTATCTTCTGCATTCAACAGAAGAGGGGGGAAAGTATAGGTTTTTTAAAAATCTGCTTAATAGACACTATTCTTTCTCGCATGTCTTACCCAATTCCGTGCAACAAAGATAAGCTCAGAGATCTATTTCTGCATCTTCCCCTTCATTCTGTAAGGAAAGCTGCCCCAAGAAAGCATATATAAATGCTTTGATATTTACAATCACCTACCTGGCATTCTGTTTGACAAACTAGCATGAGTTCAGTCTCTCTGCTTGGCCCAGACGAAATGAGAAGGATCAAAGTCTAGAAAAATTGGCAGAGGAAGGACGTTTTGGCAGCGATCAACCCAGCAGTTGTCTGGGCCAAAGCAGTTAAAGCTGCCGCAAAGCTATGGAAAATCGCTAGATTTTTGGATGACAGGATGAGTAGATAGGGTGGGGGCAGGTGCGAGAAAATAGTGAAGGTACAGCAAACAAGCCAGGTTTAATGACTGTACTGAAATATGCTGAGGGAAGTTGAAGAATGGTATAATGGACCTCTGTGTAGTTGCAAGCAGGCCTGAGAGGAGAGAAGAAAAGATTGAATTATTTGTACAATGGTCTCATAGCATTTAGCAGAAATGCCTATTTCTTGAGAACTTATTGTGACATGTTACAATATACAAACCCTCCAAGTGTCCCTATTTTCCAGGGACAGTCCCGGATTTACAGAAGCCGTCCTGGTTTCTGATTTGATCCTTGAATGTCCCACTCTTCCTTAGGATGTCCCTATTTCATCAGAGAAATGTTGGAGCGTATGCAACCTCTGAGCCAAGGGGATAAGTATACAACCTTTAGAAGGCATCTGAAGGCAGCACTGTATATAGGGAAGTTTTTTCAAGTTTAATGTTTTATTATGTTTTTATATATGTTGGAAGAGTGGCTGGGGCAACCTAGTCTGATGGGTGAGGCATTAAAAAATAAAATTATTATTATTATGGAGGAACAGGACATCCCTATTTTCCTTGGAGAAATGTTGGAGGGTATGCAATAAAATGATCCTAGATTGGCAGCACAGTGGCTTTCGGCATTATGTCCAATATATGTGAGGGAGTTATTTCAAAATTTCTATATTATCCAAAGGCAAACATATGTAGGAACGATCCACAAGCTTCACCTGTGTGTCCAGCTTGCAAGTTTTTCTTAGGCAGATTGTCTTTGGGCATGGTAGCAGAGGTGCGACAGCCTGCAGCGTGAGGCAGTTGTGCATCAGGGGGTCTGGAGCTGCGACAGTGAAGTTGCTCACTAGGTGTGGTGTCTTCACAGAGCTTTGTGATCTGCACTGGAGAATTAAATGTTCATGTTAAAGAAACTCAATGGACCATGGTTTTACGGCAATGTTCAGGATTTGTCTCTGTCAATTCAAGTTTAGGCCATATGGCAATAAAAGTCTGTAGGCTGAAGTCTGCTACAAATTTTTTGGTCTAAAGATAATCTGATCACTCTAGTTGTTCCCATGGGAAGAATATTCCCTCTAGCACCTTTCTCTCACAAAATCTGGCTTGCAGATTCTTATTAATTAATGCCCATAGTGTTTTTGTAACACATTTTTTGGGGGAAGAGCAGCAATGAAACACCAGGAGATAACTTCCTTGTTCATTTGTTGTTTAAATTTAGGGATGGTTTTTTTTCTGGTGTTCTAACTACAGTGCAGAGACATCTAGTGACCAATCTGCATGATTGCAAGTGAATAATTCAAGCTGTATATTTATAGGCCTGAGATTGCAATAAAACAAATTGTTTGGTGCACATCTTGTTTACTGGGATCAGAATGGCACTAGTGAGGCTTCGCTTCTGCCCGCTAGTTTTGATATTCCTCTAAACTGATGAAATCACTGTTATTCTACAGGAACGTTTTTACTGCTTCTGACCAGTGGTCCATCTAGGTCAGGTGTGAAGAACCATTGACTCTCCAAACGATGCTGAACTACAACTCCCATCACCCCCAGCAAACATAGTCAATGGCCAAGAATGAGGAGAGTTGTCCTTCAGCAACCTCTGGAGGGCTAAATGTCCCCCACATCTGATTGAGGGTAACCTAAGAATTACTGGTTCTGATGCTGTCAGGGAACTGACATCGGTTCAGGGGAGAAAGAGGAAAAGCTGGATGGATTACAGAGAGCCTCCAAAGATTGTGGGAAGCAGCTCCTCCTCAGCAGAGGAGAGTAACCACGCCTCCAGTGGAGAGGAGCTGCAGGGCTCGGAGGAGGCGAGGCGGTGCCAGGACACCTTACCTGGGCAAAGCAGGGAGGAGAGAGGTCCTCCTTTACCCATGCCCTCCTTGCACAGTAAGCTTTCGCACCGAGAGGGGAGGCGCAGACTGGGCGTCAAGAAATTCCTTTGCTGGGGAAGGTTTAAGGACCGCCCACTCACGGATTCTGCCAGTGAATGAGCCAGCCACGGGAGAGTGGCACTCTGGACAGATAAAGTTTATTTTGGCATCAGAAGCAAGGCTTCACAGCCGAGCAGGGAGGTATTTGCCTGCTTGCTCTCGAGCAACCCCTTGGAACCATAATAGATGCCATCTAACCCATTATCCTGCTTTCCCACTGACATGCCTCTGAGAAGCCCACAAACAACACATGAAGGCAATAGCTCTCTCCCTCTGTTGCCATATTGAGTGCTATGCTGCCTTTGGAACTATGGAAATTGCATAAAGCCATCACTTTCTCTAGTCCCTATTTCAGAGGTAGTGCCATCACTTATGTAGCAAAAAGGACACCATGTGTGCTGGGTGTACACAATATGGTGGCATGACCAATGGTCAGGAATGATGGAAGCTGGAATCCAACAACATCTTGAGAGCACCAAATTGGTTGCCCCTTATAAGTAGACTTTTTTGTAGTTTTGCAACTATGCTTTTTTTTTTTTTAAAAAAATGGATATATATGGCATCTGTGCCCAGTACACAAGTCCTTTTAATTGCTTATAACAATCGCATCACAATGTTAGACTCTGTGAGTTCACCAGAAGTATACAGTAGATGCCTTCTTTCTCTTCCCTAAATGGCTCCTATGAATTTCTTCCTGTTAGCTCTAGGGGCACTGAATCTTGCTCATGACTGAGTAGCTAATAGCCAGTGATTGGGTTAGATTTAACATTATATCCTGGTTTTCTGCTAAAATAATCTTCGAAGCAGTTTACAAAACAGAAGAAAAATACCATGCACAACAACCTAAATATAATACAAAATGCTAAAATTACGTATTCAATAGAAATAATACCAATAACAATAGTGAATAGCAGAGCTTCTAGGACTCCCAAGTCTGCTGTCCCCAAATGCTGGCATCCACCCAAAGGAAGCCATCCATAGACACCAGCCCTTCACATCTGTGGTCTGCTTTGGGTCACTCCAGACACTACTGCTTGGTAGTCAATCCATGTCCCAACCATCATCTCACACGACCAGCATCTCATGCTGCTCACCATTGATGGGGAGCCTCAGAATAGAAGCTGTTTCACTCTCTCCCTTTGGTTTGTGTCAAAGGTTCTTATCCTTGCCAGGCACAAGCCTTAATTTATACCTGGGGAGGTCTAGTTATGTTCCTTAAGCATTACAAGATGTTTTGAAACATAGGAGTGGCTTGTGAAAAATTTCCTGTATTTTAAAATCAGGATGTGGAAAGCAGTTCTTAAAGAACATTTGAACAGTAGGTTTGCTGCAAGGCTTTTTAAATACGGATGCCTTTTCATATACAAAAGGGAGCCCAGCCCACTCATTTATTCTTTTATATGCTTTTATTCCTCTTGTTTGTTTCAAACTCCTTGACAGAGGAGCAATGGGAATTGTGTTCTCTAGGGCTTCTCAAACTGACTTGCAGACGGATTGCAGTATATAATATGAAGTCAGATTCTCAGACTCTTATACCTACAAGTCAGGAGTATCCTGTTGAAACAAGTATTAAGTTTGAGCTGCTTCCTGGAGAGGGCAACGCACCATGCTAAACTATTCTTCTTAGCCTAGCAAAGGAACAACAAGGAAAGCTGTGCTGAGCGTTAACCCCTTGCACCACTGCATTTTGTATTGGATGCCACCCTGGATTTGACTGTTGATCTGATTACAAATCTCTTTGACAGATACTTTTAGTCAGTCTAGAACATTCCTTAGGAGACATTTTTCTGACCGAAATTAGTTTGTTCCATTTTACAGAATTGCTGTGTTGCTAAATTGTGTTTTAGATTAAAGAACTGCTGCACAACTTCACTTCAGCAAATGTACGCCAGCTTGCAGACACGACACACTTCTCACTGAAGTCATCACAATGTAAGCTACAAAATGATAGACTGAATAGTTGTGGTTAATGCATGCTATAGCATTGAAGGCATGGGGAAAATGTCCTTCTCCAGACAGTTGTCTGAGGTTACCTCTTGACCATGTTTTCACTCAAGTGCCAACGAACCCTGTGAAAGCATAATTTAGAAATAACTGGGTTTTTTGTTTTGTTTTCAAAGCTTGATTAACCTGCTATTGTCAATATAAGGGTTTAAAATAAACACAAAGAAAACATTTTAAATATGAAAAGCCTCATGCGAGCTGCCTAATCCTACACAACACCTCTATTAATCATCGTTGTTGTTGCTGCTATTCCAACTTTGCTGCTGAGCTTTTTAAACAAAATGCTGTCAGAATTTACTTGAAGCAGTATGCTGGAGCCTTCCCTACCAAAGAAATCTCTGCTCAGTAGTAGGCATCCTAGCTCACACTTCAGGGGCAGTCTGGGGGAGCTAACTTAGTGCCACCCCTGCGGATAACAAGAGAGCACTTCAAGAAGAGGAGGGGCAGCATTCACCTTCTCCCAGAAAAAAAACCTGCCTAGTGCCAACCCACCTTAAGGCCACAGGTATATAAGGTTTGAGAGAGAGCACCTTTATTAAGCAGAAATTGAAAGATAGGGCAATAATTAGATAGGTCATCTTCCTTGTTAGCCCCCCACCCCCGAACTCACCTGCCTGGGGGTTATAAAACTTAGGTGGAGGGTGCCAGGGGTGATGGGTTGCCGTGGAAATAAACTTATCTAGTACTGACTGGACTGTATCATCCCCAGTGAGAGACTAATCATCAGTGAGGCAGAAGCTGCTGAGTGTAATGGTAACACAGAAATTTTAAGTAAAATCACTTCTATATTTGCAAAAAGTTAAATGTGTTGAAGCTGCTTTAGAATTCCTTTTACGGTTTCCCAGGATGAGTACAGTAAATCCAGTCTTTTATTAATTAACTGAAGCAATTAGTAACTCACTTTAAGAGAAGCTGTAGGTTTATCTGTTGTGGTTAAATATTACATAGACCTCTCCCTAAGGGATATAATTTCAGCTAGGAGCCAAGTCTTCATTTGTACCATCTTTGTGCAGAGGTTAGTTATCCAGGGAATTATTTTAAGTAGTCAAATATGCCTCTAATATATATGTAGTATGAATACATATTCAAATTTTGTGAAAGATTTGTACGTTGTGCTATGAAATAGTTCCAATAGAACATGAATGAATTTTCCAGGCAGTTTGATCTGCTGCATCTGGTTTTTTTCCACTGACAGCAAATGTGCAAATTATGCAAACAGTGGCAAGCCTTTTTTAATTACATTGTCAGTGGTGAGAAATTTGGGGATAGTGGGACTTTAAAGAGCATTTCACTTGGGTTTGACTTGACAACTTTTAGTGGCCCGAGACTGAAAGCTTTTAGGTACAGCAGTTGTGCTCAATCCTGAACAACTGAGGAATTAAATTATGTGCTATGAATTTTATAAGTAACATGTAAAAATGTAAATGTAAATCTCCACCTTTCTATGTGATTTGAGCAAATTCTGGCTGTAAGTATGCATGGAAACCTTGCTTGGCTGGATAAAATGTTATACTCTGTATTGTAAATGCATATAAAGCCAAAGCACAATTTTAAAACATACCTTTTTTAAAAAAATAGTTGAATACCATTTGCATCCTTTCATTCCTTGAGTCTGAGCTTAAAGGCCTCTATCAGAAGTGATTTTGAGAGGGATGTTGTGCTGTTTTTTATAGTGAACTCAGAAGCTAAAGAGCCCAGCAATCAGCATGTTTGAATGCCAGCCAAGACACTAAACTGGCAGCCTTCCACTCTGCTATTGATGCAAGTAAAATGTGTACTCAACTGACTTGAGTCAGGGCATACAACTTTTACAATCAAATGCTTCTGCTTTTCCAATTATATGGAAACTGGGGAAAGTGTGTGGGTGTACGCTACTCAGAAGGGAAACAGAAGCAATGCTTTACGTTCAGTTCACTTCTACAGACCAGTTGAGGCCGCGCTTAGAATATTGTTGAGAAACTGTTCCATTTTCCAGAGAGTATTTAATTATGTCTTCTAACATTTTAACTACTGAATCCACCTTGTTTTAAAAGGTCGTAAACATCTCATTTTGGCAATAAGCTGCAGCAGGAAAGTAAAACTAATTGATGTTTTGTATACAGAACTACATACAATCAATTGAAAACTCTGCAGGGTGCATACGGTGCAACCAACTTTGCTTTTTCTTCTGATTTAGCAGCGTTACGCAGAGCATGAATTTAGGAGAATTGCCTCTTGGGGTGATTCATATACCGGTGTCCTAACTTCATCAGGTCAATTTAACAAGTGCAACATTGTGATTTTTCATGCGGCTTCTGAGAATTACTGAACAGCATGCGGCAATAAATAGTGACAGAGCAAATCGATTTCCAAAGTAAATAAATTCAGTACCAGAAAGAAGTGTTATAGAAATTTTCTGGGCAGTCAGATTTAAGCTGAGTAATTTTGTCGGAGGTGCTGCATGTCCCATAGCAAAGCAAACCTCCATTACTATATTGTCTTTCGATTGGACTGTGTTAGAGTAAATAACAGAAAATGGGATAGCACCTATTTAGGGTTTCTGTAGATTAGTGGTGCTAACATTTAGTTAGCAACATGCTTGTTTTGTCTAACACAGCTCACAAAAGTAATTATTATTACTCTCATGATGCCATTTGTGTAATGCATACGTTACCTTTATTTTCTCATTATCCCTATGGCAGGCAAAGGCAAGTCACTGCTATTTCCATTTTTACAGAGAAGGAACCAAAACGTCCTCAATTTGTGACTAAGCAGGAAGTTGGACCTATGTAAAAGTCCCAGAGTACTTTCACTGGACCGCATTTCCTGACATTAACAGGGGAAAGTGTTAAGAGCTTTTTCACCCAAATTTAAAACGCTACATGCGTTGGGCGAGAAGCTCAATATCCACACAACAGGTGTAAAGCCTGCTTCTAGAGGATTGCTGGTTTTCTCCAGTATGCCCTCTTTTAATGTAGCAAGTGGCAAACATACCCTATAAAATGAAGTCCATCAACCTCACCAAGAAACTTGCACAGGTACAGACTGACATCATCTTTCTGACTAAATGCAAGAACCTGGATGTTATGTTTAGTGGGAGATAAATCCCAGCATGGAATGAGAAGTTAAAGAAAGTTAGCTTCCATGGAAGAGGGACTAGATCTGCTACTATAAATAAGTGATTTTTTTAAAAAAGTAGAATATTATTTTTATAATCTCATGGATTCTGTTACCCAAGTTCCTCTCCTGTTGCATGAAAAACACTAGCAACATACTCCATGAAGAACTGCTTTGTTTTCTAAATCGGGAAAGCTAGGTGAGGTATCGAAAAGGTATCTTTACTTTCTTCTTCTCCCCCACCCTTGCAATAACTCATTATAGATTATTGGAACAAGAACAGATTAGGAAACAGTAGCACAATGTCTTTAGATGCTATATGCAATTGAAACATTACTGCCTACACTGTCGCGCTATCACCTCTCATACAAACTGGAGTATTTTCAGAGGCTTTCAGACTATTTTTACTCATCCCTCTTGGTTTCCATCACAATATCTGGAGTTTCTGGAGCAAGTTTTGTAAATGTTTTGCATCAGGGTTTTTTTTTTTATGATCCTCTGATAAGCCCTATCCAATCCTAAATAAAAATGTTCGAGTCAAATTTAATTAACATTTGTAAGTGTGGGTGGAATACATTTGCTTTGGATAGATTATGGGTTTGGGAAGACATAGATGTAATTGCCACAGACTTAAGCGAAAATCCTCTGCGTTCTTCTTGAGGGCAGAACTATGCTCTTAATTTAACTGGATCGCTGGGTGAGATATTAGACGTGTTTCCCTATTACAATTACCCACATAGTAAATCACAGCATTCTTGAAATGAATACTCCTATTGCCTAGTCATTTGTCAGGCAAACCTCTTAGTAACAACTTATAATTAGACAAACTAATCCATTGGCATGAGGCAACACCCTTGTTTCAGAGGTCTGCCCAGAAAAGACATGTTTTATGTTTTAGAATCTTACTTGGTTTGAATTGCATCTAATGGCTGTGAACTTTATGCCCAACAAGGTCAGTAAAATAATACGTTCGCCACCATCTAACAGTCTTCACAATTATGTGAACCTTCAAGTTATGTAGAACTCTTTCTCAGGCTACGTGTTTAAAAAAATAAATAAATCAGGTTGGAGGGAACATCTAGATTTGGTTTATTTTTTTAAGTGAGGGAATGTTGTTAAGCCCTGGAATGCAAATTGTTTCAACTTCAAGTTGAATAGCAATCCTGGTAGGTCCATCTTTTCTTTTTAAAATGTATTTTAGGAAGCGATGCTACTTTAAATAAGTTATTAGAACCGTGTAGGGGTTCATGAGTCATTTACTAGAAATAACGTAGTTGACAGAGTAGTATCTCGGCAGTAGCTAAATACGGAGGATTTGTTATCCCTTTTAAGGTGACATTTGCTGGCTTCTCATGACAGAACAACAGAAAATCCAGATCCCACCCCAAAATTCTGCATTTCCCGCCCTATTACATTTTACATTTGTTCAGGCTACCGATGGATGAATACTTCATTCTGACTTTCAATGGACAGCTACTTTAAAAAACACCCCTCCCCATATTAGTTTGACAAAGTAAACAATAGTATCTTTTTAAAAAGTTATTCCCAGCCCAAAAGGACCCTGTTGCATTCCTAATGATTCAACCAGAAGCACAATGGAAGCCTAGAGACCTTTCCTTCTATCTCCTCTCTCCTTTTTCCAAATGTATCTGAATGAAACTTAAATTTATAAATTTTCATTATGATCCATACATGCCCTAGACAATTGCTTTTCTGTAATTGGCAAGCACTGGCTCTTACGATTTTTACTGTACAGTCTGCCCATATATGTTTTAGTTTGATGGTGGTTTTGTGGGGACCCTGTACAACCATGTAAATTCTATATTATTTTAATTCTACGGGATCTGATTTTAACCAGACCCCACAGTAAAGCAAAGCATAGATATGTCCGGTGTGGGTGTTTTCTCCTTCTGTCTGCTTGATGTGGAGTTGTGTGACCTGGCAAAGTGGAAGAGAAGTAACTAGGGGCAGTAGTGCCCACAGCACTTGTGCCCGTCAACCCAAAGTTTTCTATTGAACGTGCATGAGTTATATGTTATGGCTGTAGAAGTAGCTTACCTGTGAGTAAGGGAACTACACTTCCCTTTAAGTATTCTTAACAGCAATTCCGGTTTCTGAAAAATTCCTGCCAGTTTTGAAATGGAAGGACAAATGGCCTCTTCAGGATTAGGAAGTGGCGTGCTCTTGAGAATATTTCCAAAGAAAGTTCTGCCTGTACATATAGTTCCCTGACACATGGGTAAATTGCTTATTTTGAATCATGGCCATGGATTCCCTGTATTGAGTCTGCTCTTCTTCACATTTTGTAAGCGCAAAGAGCAGACACTTTCCTCCCACTCTAACAATGTGATTCTTGGTTAGGGGGCTGGGGAGTCTAGAAATCCTGAATCTTTCCTCCCACTTTCTTTCTGGATATCCCCCCCCCCAAAAAAAAATAATAATACTAAAATAAATTTCAAGACACTGTTCTTCCATATAAAGCTATGTGTCTGTGGGACATTTTGCCCAGAGTTGTTTGAAGCCCACCTGTCGCATTGTAGCTCAAACATTTGTGTGCTTTTAATCTGAAACTTGCATTTAAGACATCCATGGGTTGGATAGGAACTGGCCTTTTATTTTCATAATATGGTGCTGAGAAAGTATGCAAACATTCCTTCTTGCACATTCAATCTCTGTATTTAACTGTCCGTGATCTGTAACTGGCAACCAAGTTGTTTTGGGTAGACATTTTCCTGTCTGATCTTTTAACCTAGTGCTGCATGTTGTCTGTATAAAAGAAAATATTTTTCATAACCCAATTATATATTGAGAGCCAGGGCACTTCAGTCGGGGAAGCGTTGGGGCTGGGTGTTGAAAACCCAAAGTCAAAATTGTGGTCGGCAGCGTCGTTTCTTGGGAGGCTTTGGGCAAATCACTAGATTGGGAAAGACATAATAACTTAGTTCTTTCATAATGCCAGACCACTCTTCCCTAGCTTGGTGCCCACCAAATGTTTTGGACTACAACTCCTATCATGCCTACCCAGCATCTGTGTGGGGGTTAGTTCAAAACATCTGGAGGGCACTAGATTGAAGAAGGCTGTCCTAAACTATAGTTGCAAAGAGAGAGAGAGAAAATCCGCTTTGGTTTTCAGTTCATTTGAAGGCAGATGATTGCTTGCATACTGTTTGCCCAGTTCAGATGCAAAAACCAACTAGTTTCATAGAATACTAGAGTTGGAAGGGACCCTGAGGATCATTGAGCCCAACCATCTGCAGTGCAGAAATATGCAGCTGTCCCTTATTGGGGATCAAACCTGCAACCTTGGCGTTATCAGTACCACACTCTGACCAGCTGAGCTATCCAAGCTGATTTGTACCAAATAGGAAGGATTTTGAGTTTGCAAGGGGAGGAATATGCAAGCCTGCAGCACATCTCAGTTCCCCAAACTGTGGCATCATTTAGGTGCCGTAATCGGGGCGCTTGCCTTGGGAACCACCTGGAAAATGCTATAATACTGGTATCAGAGGTCTCATTGCATTTCAAGGAAGTTTCAGGGGAAAGCCCAGACATCAGCTTGCTCAGAGCTGTAAAGAGAGCAAGCAGGCTAGGCAGATACTGCTGTAACTTCTTGTTGTCTTTGTGCCTGCATGTCCTACACCGTAAAATACATCCAGCCACTGAATACTGCTGGTAGGAATGGAGAAAATTAGAAATGTATGAATCTGGCCAGCAGCTGCCCCTGAAACCAGCCAGCACATTTTTGTTTTTTTTTTTAAAGTTTTTTTATTGCGTTTCTTTTCATAGGTTCACAGATTTGTTTACATAACAACATGCAAGAAACATTTTTTTATATATATATATAAAGAAAAATAGAAGAAGAAGAAAGAGTTGAATATGTTTCACATCATCTTTCAGCAACTTGCTTTCTTTCGGACCTCCTCACGTCCTCCCAACATTGCGTACATTATTTTAGCCAAATCAGCAATTTATTACCTTGTTTCAACCCTTATTGTACCTTTAAATCTATTATGTTACCAATTTCAAAAGTTTGTAATTTAATTTTAACGCTTTTATAATAAACATAATATACTTGTTTCCCATTTATCTCGGTTTTTTTTTATCATAACTTACTTTGTCATTTACTTAATCAAATTGCAGAAACGTAGCATTTCCTAATCTTGCGCAATCTTAACATTCAAACAGCTTATAATATTTTTGCAAGTAGTCCTTGAATTTTTTCCAGTCCTCCTCCATTGTTTCTTCGCTCAGATCTCGGATTCTGCCAGTCATTTCTGCCAACTCCATATAGTCCAACAACTGCGTCTGCCAGTCCTCCAGTGTGCAGCCAGCACATTTTTGGACCACAGCTTTCGATCTGAGAAACGAAAGCCTGTGGTTACAACCTTCCTTAACTTGTTCTGGGCTCCAGCTATTTCATACCTTATCCAAACCATATAATTAGGGCCAATGAGTACATAGCAACAGTATAAATACATAGTAGAAACCCCCTTGAAGCTCTGGTGCCAGTTGCTCATTCCATGATTTCATGTGAGCAGGCTCTTTCGGTTCTTCCTGCAATTGTGTTTGCTTTTTAGGAATGTCAAAGGAAAATAAACAGGTATCGGCTGGTCAGATTATCCCCCAAAATCATAAGCCTGAAAAGCTTGAGAGGAGTGTTAAAATAACATCATGCTGAAGATATGGCTGCTGCTCCCTGTTCCTTTTGCAGCAGCATTTTAAAAGAAATGATTAGCAGCGTCTTGTGGATTGCATCAGAAAAGTTGTTTATCTACAATGAGAACAAAACTAAATCCCAAAGTCTCTCAATTTCACCGTGTTGAAAGGTATAATGCTAGACTAATGAGTGATTAATGAGTTGCATACATCTAATAAGAGTATCAAGAGGGAAGTCTTATGGAGAAAGTTTTTCTTGCTTCAGACTGCAATCCTGTAGACACTTACCTACACAGTGGGACTTTTTGTCTGAACAAAAATGAGTAAGGTTGCACTGTAAATGTACATAGTCTCTCACACAGCCACATTAGGTGAGTAATTTGATTTAACTTGATATAAGAACCATAAAGGTCTCCCATAAGTAGGGACTGAATAAACATTTGTTAGGTACATTACACTGAAGTACCTCACTTTCTGATCTGTGAGATTTCCCCTTCCGCTGTCTGGGAGTCTTGTGAAATCTGCTTTAGTCGTGCCTTGCAAAAATAGCTGACAAGGAAGCACAAGCATTTCTTTATTTGCTTGAAATGAGACATGTTGTTGTCAACTTTATGAAAGCATATTGTGGGGGTTTGAGAAGAAAACAACTTTTCTTTTGAACACTTGCCTGCTTTTCCTGCTGTCATAATAAGCTGATAAAATTAGTTTGGTTGGATGACATTTTTCTTAATTTTGAACTTTAGTGTACGTTCAGTACAATTCTTAGAATGGACTTTCCTCTGGCAGTACGTTCTCAGATAAGAGATTCAGAGCCATAGTTTTGTTCTCCTCTTGAATGTAGGTCATATCTTGCCCTGACCTTTCCCACATAAGTGCTCCACAAAACTCTGCCTGCTTGCCGTAAAGAAGTATACCTCCTCTAATGCTGTGCCTTTTGAAATGTTAATATGACATTTCAGGGCTTCAGAGTTTTGAGCAGTTTAAAGCAGCAAAGGTATTTCAAATGGCCAAATTAAATTGCTGAACATTATGGAAAACGAAAAGTTTTGCTTTTTAAAACTAAATAACCCTGCTAGGAAAAAGTAAAGGAAACAGAAATTTCATCCCATCCCAGGACCATTTGAAAGATGGCTTTGGCATACAGTATTATTGGGGTTTATAACTGCATTTAAAAGAATTGGAGGGGATATTAATAATATCCATAGTTGATTGAATCTGTTGCTGTTTTTTGTGATAAGCAATAAAAGTGGTTATAATGATGATGTTGAACATAGTTTTTTAAAGCTATGTTTCTAATTTAACGCACTTTGTCCCAAATTATGCAGCTTGCTACTTAGTTTTTGTGTAAGCATCAAATAGGCCAGACTAATCTTTAATAAAGCACCTGCGTTTTCACTACAGCCAAGCCTGTTTTGAAAATCCATATGCAAATCAGGGTTCAATGTTTGATGTGTGGCTGTGAAACTAAATGAAAATTGGTTGGTTGATTGATTGGTTGGTTGGTGGGTTTTTAGTAAGAAAAGAGGAAAGGAGACATATGCTTTCAGAATTTTGTCATTTTAGTGATGCTAAATTCTTACATACAAAAGGGAGAGAGACATAATCTGCAGCTTCCATTTTATTCATATGGACTCTAAAGTACTTGCCCTGCCACGCCACATTTTCTTTTATGGATTGCTTTTTAGTCTGTTGATGTTACAACAAGGAAGATAAAGCCATCTTGCAGCTTGTGACACCTGCTTTCATACATCCTAATAATTACTTCAGTTCAAGTCTGACAGCCAGAGCTTGCCAGAGTGCATACAAATCTTGACTTGCTTCAGGGTAATAAATTATGTCATAATAGCTTTGCCGGAAAGTTCAGATGTGTGTGGTATGGTAAAAGATTAATATTTCAAGGGAAAACGGCTTGGAGTTGTGCTGCATTGAAATTAAATATGCTGCACAGAGATTAATGTGGCAATTTATTTTTAGCTCTGCATTTCCAGAGTAAGATGCAGGGAACATCAAACCAAGGTTTGCAGCCAGAAATTCTGAGGAGGGTTTTTGCGGGGAGGGGAGATGATGCCATAAAAACAATTGGCGGAGGCTGTGGTTGCAAAGCGAGAGGCAGGCATCTAAAACAGGTTCTCCCTGGCATTTTCAGCTGAGTTCTTGTGCATGTCTTTAGAATAGACTAGTGGCAGAATAGTGGCATGCCCCAGAGGGCATTGCAGGCTAGATATGTGAAAAAAAATCTCATACACATGCACAAAAATGTCTCATCCGAGTCATACTTTAGGTTCTTAGGGATGTGCTGCCTAAACTACTGTTGGTGTTGTGCAAAATCGGAAGTGCTCTTTTATAGAAGAAAGGCAAGGACACAGCTTGTGCCCTGTTCATGCTTTGTCCCCTTGTAGAGGCACTATTACATCTTCCAGTGATCCAGGGCATTGGTGCTCAAAGTATATGAAATGAATTTGAAACCTACATTGGCAGAAGAAAGACTCAGGCTGGATTTCTACAGTACTTCCATGAGCTGGAATGAGCCCAAGTGAGATTCATGCCTGGTCCTGAAAATAAATCATATGTCAAAGACCAGGGTAAAGAAGTGCATCTTCAGCATATGATGGAATATATGTGACAGAAATGGTGTGATCCATCATCTTTCTAGTCATAGGGTATTATGGACCCTGGATGAGCAAGTGGACAGTGTTTGTTCTTTAGAGCCAGCATGGTTTAGTGATTAGAGTGACAGACTTTGGAGACCTGGTTTTAGCTCCCCATTCAGCCATGACACATCCTGTACAACCTTAGGCCACTGACCCATCTCTCAGCCCTAACCCATTTCACTTGATTCTTATGAGGATAAAATGGGAAACACTTGGGAGGGAAGGGCAGGATAAACATAAATTCCCACTCTTCCACCCCAGGGCAGACCAGTATGGCGACATTTGAATTGGGAGAAATTTTACTTGTAAACAGTTGCAATATGCGTTAGCTAAGCAGAGAAAGTTTCCCAAGTGATAATTAAAGCTCTTTAATAATGTGATTTCGTTTTTTTAATGGAATCCATGGTTGAAAACAAAAGCGGAGGTGGAGTCAACTTTATCCATCAAAAGCTGTAATATCAACATTCTCATGGGAACCCAAAAATTAAGAGAGATAAGTCTCCAGGGAATAAGCAAACGCACATGGAATGAGCAAGAAATCTGCCAAAACAATTACACTTGTGTTGAAAAGCAATTATCTTGCCCAGCAAATGCATGAGAAACTATTAATGTTAGTGGCTAAACATGTTCGCATAACACACAGCTCTGGTCTACTTCAGATTATAAATGTACATGTAATGACTCTTCACAGCAGCACGATTATTTCATAAATGCCTCAGCTAGGATTAAAGCAAACAATGATGGGGTGTTTAAAACCAGTTTTAGACTAACCTGTACTATTAAGATTGTAATCTTAATTGGCAGGTTCTACTAAAATCAATGGGCTGTGCTTTCAAGTAAAACACAATTGAAGACCAGTGCTCCACTGCTATTTATGAACTTGAAAGCAAAGTGCTATAGGCGTCAGATGAGGCAAAGCCAAGTGCTGTCTCTTAACCTACGCTGCAGACAAAAATAGTGGGTATTTCATAAAACCATCTCTGTTGATAGCTTCTCTCAAATAGAAATAACGAAGCACTCTCCTTACCTACCCTACCTCAGCAAAAAAAAGTGCCTTAAAGCAGAACCCTTTAAAAGAACTTAGATAGCTGCCAAGTACTGTATCTAAAATCAGTTAGGAAACTGTTCCTGTAAATATTCCTTAACCCTGCATAGCTGATCTATAAAGAGAAGTGGTGCTGGTTACTCCTGCAGTTAAGGAAGCTAATGTGGAAGTTGCAAGTTCCCAGAATAGCATTCTATTATCAGGGAAAAAATGTCAAGACAGCTTTAGAACTGACTCAGTGAGCCCCTGTACAGGCTTTCCCCCTCTTCTCTGCACAGAATTGGCCTGCCACTTATCTTTCTATGCAAACCATGCAAGTGGCTTGTGAGCAGGAAAGGGACATTAAAAATAATAATAATCAGAACCAGTTGAATCTCAGAACATTTTCTCACATGGAGCTAAAGGTACCTTGGAGTTTTGCACACACCGCTTGGGCCAAGTGGAAATACAGTGAATGTGGGACAGAAGGAAAACAGTGAGACCCAGTTTGTGTGTACCACTAAACTAGGTTTTAGCACTGTGTACATGAGTTGGAAGGGAAGCGGGTGGCGCTGTGGGTTAAACCACAGAGCCTAGGACTTGCCGATCAGAAGGTCGGCGGTTCGAATCCCCGCAACGGGGTGAGCTCCCGTTGCTCGGTCCCTGCTCCTGCCAACCTAGCAGTTTGAAAGCATGCAGTGCAAGTAGATAAATAGGTACTACTCCAGCGGGAAGGTAAACGGTGTTTCTGTGTGCTGCTCTGGTTCGCCAGAAGTGGCTTAGTCATGCTGGCCACATGACCCGGAAGCTGTCTGTGGACAAATGCCGGCTCCATCGGCCTATAGAGCGAGATGAGCGCCACAACCCCAGAGTCATCTGCGACTGGACCTAATGGTCAGGTGTCCCTTTACCTTTACCTTTATATGAGTTGGAACAAGCACAATACTCTTGACTCATTGATCCCCTTCCCCTCTCCTCCTCCTACGTGGCTGGGATGACTCTGGAAGCATTTAGTATTGTTTTCCACTAATCTCGGCTTGTCCACTTGCTTACCCAAATACTGACCCATAAGACGACTAGTCACAGCGTATCATTTCTGTCATAGGCTGAAGATGCACCTCTTTACCCCGTCCCTTGACAATCTGAGATTTTCAGGTCCCACCCTATTCCTGTTAAACTGCTTTTTAACATTGAGTTTAAATTACTGTAACCCACCCTGAGACCTTATGGTGAAGGGAAGGGAAGAAACTGAATAAATAGTAATAACAGTAACAGCCTGGTGCATGCAGCATTAAACTATAGCTTAAAACAAACTATGGTTTAAAGCAACTCGTATCTGATTCAGTCCTCCCACACTCTTGCCTTTGCTGCACTGAGTAGAAACAAACAAGAGCATTCTGTGCATGAATTTGAAATATAGCCAGATGGTCTCTTGACACCAATTAAATTGAATAAGATACGTCTAAGATTCAATTATCACTTTTGCGGGCATGGGGTATCTAAAGCAAATATAATTTTCGGCACATGGGACTGCCCAGTATTTAAAACCTTTTAGGACCCCATGTTGACAAAGGTAGGGAATGTTATTGGTCGAAACCTTCCCAGGATGCCGGTCATAACATGTTTTGTTGCAGCTGTGGGACAGATGAAGGTATGTGGTTGCGCACTGTGGCATTTCTTCTCTCTGCTCTCCTCTCAATGCCATTATACAAATCTTTTGGAATACTGCGTACAGTTCTGGTCACCTTGTCTGAAAAAGGATATTAATAAGAGTTTGAAAGGGTTCAGAAAAGGGCATCCAAAATGATTAAGCAGATGGAGTGACTCCTCTATGAAGAAATGTTGCAGTGTTTGGGCCTTTTAGTTTGGATCAGTGTTTCCCAAACTTGGGTCTCCATCCGTTTTTGGACTACAGTTCCCATCATCCCTGGTCCTGCTAGCTCGGGATGATGGGAGTTGTAGTCCAGCAATAGCTGGAGACCAAAGTTTGGGAAACCCTGGTTTAGATAAAAGGCAAGCGAGATGTGATATGGTAGAAGTTCGCAAAATAATGCATGGCAGGAAAAAAGTGGATAGAGAAAAGTTTTGTCCCTTTCTCATAACACTAGAATTCGTGGGCATCTGATGAAACTGGATGTTGGAAGGTTCAAGACAGATAAAAATCTTCACTCAGCGTATAATTAAACGATGGAGCTTGCTCCCACAGTTAGCGGGTATGGCCACCACCCTGGACAATTAGAGAATTCATGGAGGTGAGGGCTATCAGGGACAGCCCCATGGAGGCCATGCTTTTCATGAAGTCCTGAGCGACCCCTTGCAAGTTTGTGTTGGCATGGATGTTAAAATTCCCTAGGACAGCCATACTAGGTGTCTCCAGGAGAACATCCGCCATGACCTAAAGCAGCTCAGGCAGGGAATCCTTGGTGCAGCAGGGATGTCTGTACTCCAAAAGGAATCCCATACTTCCCCTGTTGCCCAACTTCCAGGACATGCACTCAGAAAACTGGGTCTTCCCAATAGGATGCCTGGTGCAAGCTAATGACTTCCTAAAAATCAATGCAACGCTCCCATCCTGCCCATATGACCTGGGTTGCTGTGCATAAGAGAAAGGAGCATCTCCACCCCCATCGTTCAGCCCAGACACTGAGATCCAGCGCCGAGGGCCTTCTGGCAGTTCCCTCATTGCGAGAAGTGAGGCTACAGGGAACCAGACAGAGGGCCTTCTCAGTAGTGGCGCCCGCCCTGTGGAACGCCCTCCCATCAAATGTCAAAGAGATAAATAATTACCTGACATTCAGAAGACATCTTAAGGCAGCCCTGTTCAGGGAAGTTTTTAATATGTAACGCTGTACTGTTTTTAACACTGATTGGGAGCCGCCCAGAGTGGCTGGGGAAACTCAGCCGGATGGGCGGGGTAAAAATAATAAATTATTATTATTATATTATTATAAACCTGGTGGACAAGCAGCGGCAAGAACAGGCCCATCTGCCTCATCCAACCGAGTCTCTGTTACACATGCCAGATCAATTCCTCCATCCAGCCGCTCTTCTTATGTTCTTAAGAGTTCCTCTAGTTTGCAAATGTGCTCATGGACCCCAAACGGTTGTTGGTCTCTGATATGCAAACATGGGTGAGGGCAGGTGGAGAGGGATATCATCAAGAGCAAAACGAAATCCGTAAAGAACAGACAGCATTCATCATTATCTAAAAGGAAACAGAAGCAGCTTGCCCTATAGGGTGGAGCCACTCCAATAGCCTTTCTGGGGGAGTGGGGCTAGGTGGTGATGAGGTTGGAGCTGTGTGGGTGCACCAGATTGCTGGTGTGCTTGTGCAGTTCCTCCCTTGCTGCTTCTGCAGTGACTCTGCCCCTCGGAAGCTACTGCTGCAGCTCTCCTCTGCTGCTTGAGCCTCTCCTGAAAGCAAAACAGTTACACTGACAACTGCAGAGACAGTATTGGGGATAAAGCCACTTCCGGACCTGGCCAGGAGGTGGGGTTGCGGGCTTCACGCCCACTCCACATGAGTGGGGGCTGGTTTCAGCCCCCGCGAGAGCAGGGGAATCCCGGCCGCGTTGTCCGCCCAGCCAGCCAACCGGGTGGCTGGGGGTGTGTGGCCTGCCCTATTTAGGGCCAGCGCGGCCGGGGCTCGCCCTCTTTTGCCGGCTAGCCCCACGTTTTCCCACCCTCCCTCCCTTTAGGTAGGCTTCTGACTTTGCTATGGACTTCGGTCTGTCGCCACAAGGGGCATGGTAGGAATTTTTCCCAATTGGCGATTTGCGGCCATTTGGTTTTTCACCTACCTTGTAGCAACTCGTCACAACTCCTCGGCATTGGCGGTTAGGCATTGGTAAGAAGGGGTCAAGAGGATGTGGGGGGGGGAGGAACGCCATCACCTTCCCCCAGAGAATGAAGGGTGGTCCGATAAAGGACTCCGGGGGCGTGGCCCTGTCCGAAGCCTATGGAGGTGTGGGCCTAAGGCACGCCCCCCGAGTGGTGACCCGGGCGAGCTCCTAGTTGACGTGCCTCAGCCCGAGACTCCCCCACTATGGTGTTAACCCTTCCCGGTCTTCAGCAAGTGGGCTGGAGCCGGATAGTCGATAGGACCAATGCCTAAAGCCAATGCCTCTCATTCCTGAATTCAATAAAGTTGTGGCCTAATTCGGCCATTTAACCTTAATTCTGGTGTCCGGTGTCTTTATTTATCCTTGTGGGGGGCAGGAACTCGCCACGCAACACAAACATCCTGGCATGGCTCAGCTAATTAACACAGTCCCTCTGAAGGAACTGTGGTTTCTGTTTTATATAATTTGGTGCTTTGTGCACATTGCGAATACTATTGATCACTGTCGCAGTTCTCAGTAATAGTCTTTGGACTGGCGTAGTTTTCTTTAGACAAAGTAAGATTATTATGAAAAGGAAACTATCAATGCAGTGGAAGAGTAGCTCATTGAAAATGAGGCTTGCTTCTAGGCCTGGAAAGATGATGGGAAATGTGTGCGAAGGAATAGCAGCTGCTGCCAAATACTCCTGGCCACATTATAAAGGCTTTTATTTTCAAGGCTGTCATTCAGCTGTTTGTCTCCGAGTGCTGAAATGACAATATCCCAGAGTGAAAAAGAAAGTCATGGCTGTGTAGAGAAGATGTTCATAATGCTTCATTACAAAGCATGTTGTGAAAATTGCTGTTTGGCAGATTTACTTGGCCCTGAGAGAAACGAAATTAATGCTAGGAGTTGCTCCAGCTCACCCAAGAATCTACTTGAAAACTTAACAGTGCAAAGCGAACGAGCTGTGGATGTTTGCGATGTTTGGATGGCAGGGCAGTGAGCAGTTGTTCGGACTGTAAATGCCATACTGCTAAAATGTGAAAGAGCAAGCACTGAAAGTGTGAAAAAATATTTTCCTGCTCAGTCTTAAGTGGCACTTTTCAAGGATGGACAGCTGAAGATGAATGTAGGAGAAGTTATTTTGACAGTCGCTTCATTTCCGTCCCCAAGACCAGGAACATGTTTGCTCCATGATTATATAGGGGAGGTACTCTCTGAATTTCCCTGTTCCCAAAGCTGCATTCCATTTCAAAAAATGATTGGGCCTTTGCTACATTCATTTGAGTGTAGCATGTAATATGCTGAAATTGGGCTATGATACCTTTGCCTGCCATTGGGGCATACATTGTACTTCTTGCAAGAAATTCAGGAGGTAAAGGTTGCCTTTTCATGGAGGTGGGGGCCACTGTTCATTAAGGTTGTTCATCTGGTGCAGTGTTTCCCAAACTTTGGTCTCCAGCTGTTTTTTGGACTACAACTCCCATCATCCCTAGCTAGCAAGACCAGTGGTCAGGGATGACGGGAATTGTAGTCCAAAAACAGCTGGAGACCCAAGTTTGGGAAACACTGCTACAGTGCAGTGTAGTTAAGATAAGAAAGCTCATCTGTTCACTGTACTGCAGCCCCCCTACCTTGTGTCCTGCTGGCTATTCTTCTTTTCCATCCCCTTTCTTGACGTAAAAGACATGATGTTTTCAAATTAAAACAGGGAGCAGAAGGCTGCGGAGAGGGGAGATGCCTTTCCTGTCCACCACCCTTTCAAATACGGGCTCATATGGGAGTCCCCTTGTGCTCCTTGTTACTGTATATGTGATAAAACTGTTTGTATAGATTGGCCAACTGCAGACACAAGACACGGCAGCAAGTTCTGCATCGTAATTTCCATACTGACATCAGTCTTCACAAGAAGTTATGTATACTCAGGTTGGGCATTCTCGCTTTCGTCTTTGCAGTTAATTTGGAAAAGCGTTTTGTGTATAGCTGGTGGCATTTTACATAATCGTGCTTTCTCTTGTTCCCTGACGAAAGGAATGAGGTTACAAGAGACTCTGCTTATATCTGTACAATGCTCCACAGCGTTCAAGACAGAACGCAGGTGCAGCAACTCTCCTGCATCAAATCTTTGGACCACTCTCTTCTCCCACCCACATTCTGTGGGACGTGGATGTTGCAGGAAAAAGAAGGGGTTTGCAAAAGGACTGGGGTGGAGTAGAGGTGCATCAGAAATATGCAAAGGTAAGACCAAGTTACCAGTTCCCACAAATTGACATATGTACTAACAAACGACAATTTGGACACTTATTGTTATACTGGTAAAGCAACTAGTATAAGCAGAGGCCTTTAAATTGAGTAACTGATTCGTTTTAGTGAGTGCACACATCACACTGACTGAAAGCAGTAAATATCTTTTGAGCTGATTAAGGGAGGGAAGTTTTACCAGTTTAATTCAGGGCTTAAGGTTGCTGTCATACTTGGCATAAATGTGAACTGAATAATCGTGGCAGGTTGGCTGTTTGTGTTAAAGAGCAAAATGTGCTTTCTTTTTGTCAAGTTTTAAAACTGATAGCTCTGAGACATCTGTCATATGCTAACCATCAAGGAAACTCAATAATTGCTCCTAGTTCTGGCCACACAACTTGTAAGTGATGACGTTGAACTCACACTCTTGCAGTATATTGACCATGTTTACACCCATGAATAGAGAAGCCAAGCAGATTGGTACAAGCTCAAAACAGTTTCAGAGGTAGAATAGGCTGTGCTTTCCAGTGAAGCTATGATAAAGGGGATTTTTTGGAGTGGCAAAACAACATTGTCAGTGACAAACACCTCTCAGAATATTTGTATGAGGCTTGGTTGTAATTATAGCCCACTTACACTGCACCTGAAATTACCTCATTTTCAGCCCATAACATGAGGCACAAAATCGGTTTTGTGGATTTTTAGTCCAAAGGTAGTCAGATACTTCTTAACTTCCTTAATGCAGTGCTAAAGCCTGAAATGAGTGGTGTTTAGTACAGTAGGTTATTTCAGAAATGCTGACTTTCCAGTTTCAAATGCAGATGCTTTGAATAACATTGTGAGCCATTAAAAAAAAAATCTTATTTTAAGTTTGCTTTTCCAAAACATAATGTATGTTATTTACTCAAAATTCAGCAAGGGGGCTTTTTTTTCCCCCTAGGGGGAAAAATGTGTAGGCTTGGAAATCTGACATCATGTAAAATTGCATCACCA
This sequence comes from Podarcis bocagei, assembly GCF_964188305.1. Lineage (NCBI taxonomy): Eukaryota > Metazoa > Chordata > Lepidosauria > Squamata > Lacertidae > Podarcis > Podarcis bocagei. The sequence continues at coordinate 30,358,048 of NC_138133.1, forward strand.
TACACCCACGCAGATACCAAGATAGAGTGGAAATCACATGATGTATCCTTGCAGCAATGTTAATAGTACTCATCGCTCTCATGGTTGTGCATTGTCCCCACCTTGCCACCAGCACAGTTTACTTGTGGTGTAAGAATCTTGGTCACCATGAAAGTCCTAACGTGGAAGCTTGTGGGACTTTGTGGTCCATTTACTTGTTTAATACATCCCAGAAAAAAAATCAGAAAGTCTTAACAAGAGTTTCAAACCAAACATTGAAGAGCTGTGTTTTATATAATATTACCTAAATACTTGAGAGTTTGAACCTTCCTGCCACACAGTCTAGTAAACTGGAGGTCTGGCTAAAGGAAACTTGTACCAAAACACTTGTTTTCTGTCTTTTGCTTAAATAAATGCATCTGCACTGAACAATCTCCTTTGAGTCCTGCAGCTAACAAGCCAAGTTTTGTGTTCATTGGGAAAGCACGTTTCTAGCCAAACATTCTTCACATTTTCCCCAGGATTTAGCCATTAAAAAAATCATGCTGGACGCTTTGCTAGTGTGTGCTTATCTGATAAAAGGCAGCGATTCTGTTTTGCTGCAAAACTCTCTATGGAAACATTTCTCTGCCACACATATAGTATCTCAGGAACTCAGTCTCTTTGTCTGCTGTTTCAGCTTCAGCGGGTAAAAAGAGTAAGCTTAACTGTATGGATCTTCAAATTGGCTTCACTGGAACAATTTGGCTTTACGGCAAGTAACTGTGTGTTCTTGAGTGAGGTCAAGGCATAGTGCGCTTTTTTATTCCTGTACACTGGCAAGCCTGTACACAAGTTCATTCTCAAATGAGCTGAACAGTATTGCTTTGCTCTAGAAGTTTAGGGTGTTTCTTAATAAAGAATTCTAAGATAGGGGAGAGTCCAGGGAGAAAACAGCAATGGGTCTGAAAGGTATTGATCAGTATACTTTGTTATTTATTATGTGGTACTGTGTCCATTTTCAAATGTGCCTTTGTGAAATCAAAGGTGTTCTTTAGCTTAAGGAAAAAGGAAATGAACCAAAATAAATGAGTGGCAGAGATATGGATAAGAAACCTCTCTTAAATCCACACAAAAATACAATTGAAAATGTATTTTTCTTTGTTTAGAACTATCCATATGAAGATATAGTTGTGGGCTCAGACAAACCTCTTCCTACATTATATGGCAGCAAGCCACAGCTTCTCACGTTCTGAATCATATACAAAGTTTGTTTATATAATTGGTGACAACGGATATTGTTGATTCAGGGTTGTTATCCTGAATCAACCGTCTACATTTATACAGTCTAGTAGACCTGAACTCTGTTATCCACTTTCTATACTAATATGGAGGCCTAACCCGCTGTTGGTTTGTGTACATAATTTATATCTCAAGCCTTCAACATAGATTTATGTTCCCAGGGCAGCTAACGAGTGGTAAGGAACAAAACTACCATTTAAAAATAATAACAACATTATTATTATTACGCACTAATACAGCAAATTGAAACAAAACTAGAACTGCAGTGACCAATTTAATAGACAGTAAAATCAAACTGTTCAAGTTAAAGAATGCTTCCATTAGCAGTTCTTAAAAGCCTGGGGAAATGGAAATGTTATAGCAGTGATGTTTTTAGGCTGGCCTGCTCACGAGGTCATTTGAAAGGTGAGCAACCACCACAGAAAAGGGTCACTTTAGATGCTGAGGACATCTGGAGAAAGGTCTCAGATAATGATCTCAGTGGTGGATGGATATGAGAAATTGATCCATCAAATATCTAGGTCTTAAGTCATGTAGGGCTTGAAAAGTTAAGACCAGCACTTCAAATTGGCCTGTCATGCTCACTGGGAAGAATTGTAGTTGTTTCAGTGCAGGCAAGGTAAGAACTTTTCACCCAGTCTAGCTGCAGTTCTTGTCTAGCTGCAGTTTCCAAACTGTCCTCAGCATAAAGTTTAGTATATTCTCAAGTACCTGCTTGAAACCAAATCATATGTAAATTATGCATGCCTATAGTGACAATGTCACAAATTTATATCTCCTTATTTTACTGTGGGAACATATTGCCAACTACAGCTTCTTTTTCTGTATGCACATGGGACAATAGATGTGTGCATTCTTCATGTGGCAGTGCATGCAAGTTAATGCATGTTCCCACGTGGAAATTATATACACGTAAGAAAGTTAGTTGTGTGTGGAGCAGCCCTGAGCAGTGACAGAAGAGACTGTTTTTTGTGAGTGGGTAGGGCACAAGAAATTACAATTGAATCCAGTCTAATGCAGTATTATTAAGTGCCATTGAAGAGTTGTGGTAATAATGAAACCAGTCAGATGCATCTTTGTGGGAACTTGCAGGGAAGATTAATTGGGTGTGCAAGATACTCATCTGTGTTTACATTGGGTATCAGATTTCATTCAGGGTGGAATGAACTGGCATTTGTTACAAAACAGATCTATGAATCTTTCAAGTTTAGCATCTTGAAATATTTAACCACTTCTTCTTTTTCTTTTTTTGCAAAGTGACCCTTGTTCTTACTTGTCTACACGTTATCAACTGATAACTTTTCTCAGCATTTACCTTTACCTTTCTAACAACTTTTTTTCCATTTTGTATTGAATCAATCACAAAATAATGCATACGAGCATTAAGAATCCTGCCGGTTCCAGCCAAAAGCCTATCTAGTCCATCAACCTGTTTGTCACAATGATAAACCAAGTGTCTATGGGAGGCCCACAAGCAGGACGCGAGGACAATAGCCTTCTCCTGCTGTTGGGACTCAACAATTGCTGCCTCAACTGTGGTCATTCAACATAGTGGCATGCGCACAAATATGCAGAGACGTCCTGCATATATCAGAAAGTGGAGAGTGATAATTGAGTGCAAATGAGATGGTAAATACCGTAGGAGCAAGGAACTACATTCTATTGGAATGGCAGGGCAAGGCAGGGATGATTCCTCATGGAGGCCTTATCCCTAGGAAGTTCAATCACATACCTCAATTCGCCTTTCCTTCTGTGTCAATCTACTGTAAGCTTCCACCTAGATGCACGTCGATTTGCACCAGATAATCAGATCAGAGGTTACTTTACATGTTACATTTAATGTGCACACTCTCAAAATGTAATGTAAGGGGAAGACAGGCATACCATATTTTTTGCTCTATAAGACTCACTTTTTCAGTCCTAAAAAGTAAGGGGAATTGTGTGTGCGTCTTATGGAGCGAATGCAGGCTGTACAGCTATCCCAGAAGCCAGAACAGCAAGCGGGATTGCTGCTTTCACTGCGCAGCGATCCCTCTTGCTGTTCTGGCTTCTGAGATTCAAAATCCCCCCCCCCTTGTTTTCCTCCTCCAAAAACTAGGTGCGTCTTGTGGTCTGGTGCGTCTTATAGAGCAAAAAATATGGTACTTTGTGAGCTCTGTAAACTGACGTTGAAGACATACATATCTGTCAGGGACCAGTCATTGGCCAAGGTGACATGCCATCACAAACATATTTTTGTCTCCTATAGAGGATACCCTGTGCACTCTGTGGTTGAAGCAAAGGCACTTTTCATGCCATGGTACTATGGTAAATCTGCATGTATTTAAATTAACACATACTACTGCACAGCAGCCAGTATTAACAGCTGCCACCTCCCCAGCAGAGGTGGCAGATAAAATGTAATTCCAAGGGTGACATTTTAGTCTAGACAAAATTAACTTGATATTAATGCTTGTTTTCAAAAGTAAATAAATTGACACTACCATTTTACAAGTAAAGGGGTCTCAGGGTCCCTTCCAACTCTACAATTCTATAATTCTGTGGGGCTTATCAATGTTTCAGGATTATGAGTATTCTTTGCTGCACTTTTTAGAAGATAACTCTTGTCTAAAGAATATTAACTAGACTTTCGTAGCAGTTTGTAGGAAAGAATCACAATGATTAGAATTTGCAATGCAGCAAGGAATTAGCTTTTTCTGATCATCAGAATCTCTGCATAATCCTCCTTTCTTTTGCCCTTACTTGGCCCATATATATATTATGTGTGTACACACACACACAAAACTTGCTATCCTATAGGGCAAAGTAGACCTATTGGGAAGACAAAGAATTATGCATACAGTTTTTCAGGATAAGCATGAAAGATCTAATGGCAGAAATTAGCACAAAACCCTTATTTTAAAAAATGTGTTTGCTTCATTTGCCTATCAGCATTTTCTTTTTAAAATACTCAAAAGAACAGTTTTAATGAAGCATTAAAATTGATAGTTTCTTGCCAGCAGGGATCTTTCTCAGGCCTCAGATTATTAAAGACTTCATGAAAACTGCAACACTATCTTCTTGAATCATTTACATTTTTTTCTTCTTTTTATGGGCTTATGTAACCATGCAGAAAATCTAATAATAAGGGTGCTATTAGTATACACTGTGGTGCTTTTGCGCAAGCTGAGGTGTCATGTTATTACAAATTACAGAGCAGAAATGCTACTCATAGTTTCAGTACATTGCTTATTTGAGTAACCTTTGTCTAAAGTTCTGAAGCCTAATTGAACCATCTTTCTCCCTTGTTCCTACCTTCTGCTTCATAGCCACTAAAGGGAACATTACAGACTGCCTTTGTTCAGTGAGCTAGAAGTGGCTTTGATATGCAGAAATCTAGATTTGCTGGTTGGAGCCAGAACTGTGAAGCCCTCACTTTCTTGCACTTTGGTGTTTTATTCCAAAGCAAGGAGGAAGCAATAAGAATCCTTATGTTTTAGGTGACAGTTTAAAATTGCCATATCTGAGATCCAACAATCTGGGCAAGATAAACTTTATACTATGCATACTGTATACAGTTCACCATTTTTCTTCTCCTTCCCTGCTCGCCCAAATAGGGTAATTTATTTCAGGTGCTTCATCTCTACTGTTGCCATAAATTTGTGTGTGCAAATTGGCAACTTGAAGAGATGGCAGTGCCAGCTACTACCTAAGGTCGTGTGGACCTGAAGACCTTGTGTGGTGTCAGAGAAAACATCCCTTTCCCCATCCCTCATTTCCCCTCCAAAGAAAGAAATAATCTGTTTATATTTGGGATTGATGAAGAGAATGATGCCCAGGTAAGCTGGTGCTGTCCTCTCTTATCCATTTACTGCCTTCATCAGGAAAAGAAAGTTTGTTCTCCTTTTGTCATTGACTGAAAGTGAGGAGCTTTGGCCACCCAGTATCATAAGTGCCAAGAACCTGGGTATCATCTCTCTCAGCTTTCTAAATTCCAATCTAATGCATAGCCCTAATAGCAGGCGGACCGCCTAAAGCAGGATCAGCCACCCTTAACAATAGGAGAGGAGTTGAGCCTGTGGAATGATTTATTGAACTGAGCCAATGCGAACATTGAAGAGGTTGTAAAGACCAATACAGTGTGATGTTCTTGGTTGGTTATATACTCCTGTTGACCTAAAAATGAATAAAAATACTCATTAGAAAATAAACAGTAGGAGAGGGGCTACACCACATCATCCATTATATACTGATTTGCCTAAAGGTATTGGAATCTATTGTCTATTCATACCAAATTATCTATTCATACCAAATTGTCATTACTAGAAACTTCCCTTATTTTTTAAAATTAAAAAATGTAGTTTTCAGCATTCTGTTGGTATAGTAGAAATTGCACAATGTCTACCGTTAGTGTCATTCTTTAAACTAGAAGGGCCCTTTTTATTCTAGATAATGCGGAAACGTTTATATAATTTAGTAGAGTTTAAACGATCCCCTGTTTTAGTTAACGCAACGACAAACGGGTTGCTAGCTCGTTTGAGTCCTATCAATAATTATAGGTAAAGGTAAAGGTACCCCTGCCCGTACAGGCCAGTCTTGACAGACTCTAGGGTTGTGCGCTCATCTCACTCTAGAGGCCGGGAGCCAGCGCTGGTTGATACCTGGTTGATAATCCCTTTCTGTCCCTCTTAAAGACAACACACATGAATCTGAATCATATTAACATAAACTACTTTACTATCAGATTCATTCAGGTTTACAGAGTTGTTCCTGAAGGCAGGCTTAGGTTACATAACAGATAAACTATAAACTAGATAGTAGTGAGTCATGAGAAGACTGCATCCGAGCAGTTACCAGTTAACACTCCTTGCAGTAACCAACTAACCAACCGACAAAACTGCCTGCCACATAGAGGCAGTTAGTCCTCTCTTGGGATGTTGGACTTGACTGACAGCTTTATACAGATAGCCTACTTTTCCGAAAACTTATAATAGTATATAAATAAAAGCACAAAGCATCACGAGATCACATTTATAAAATAAAACACAGGTAAATCTAGTATCATAAGAACCAGGGCCGTCTTACCCATAGGTGCTAGGGGTGCGGGGCACCCGGGTGCTGGGCTCTCAGGGGTGCCAGGCCGAGAGTCCGAGGCCCGAGAGTTGAGTCCAGGGAAGAGCCCATCTGTCGGTCAGAGCACCGCGGCGGGCTCTTCTGCTGTGGGCAGCTCTGCACCGCAAGTTCGGGGGCAGCCGAGCCAGCGAGACACTGAGACGGCTGGCTGGCTCTGCCCTCCTGCACGCCTGGGACTGGGCAACCAGGGGGGCGAGTGCCAGGCGGAACTTCGCACCCTGGCGCCGCATATGCTTAAGACAGCCCTGATAAGAACTCCAGCCCACCAACAGCTGCCCCAGCCCAAATCCTCACCCTAAACATTATATTTTCTCCCACTTCGAAAGGGACATGAAGGATGGGCTGCTTCTCCAAGTTTTGGATCCTGTGTCCAGGGCAAATGCTTCAAAAACTTCATTTGCCTCTTAAAACCATGGTTTAACTAATCCTCCTAGGAAAAAAATATCCTAGAAATTATGGATTCTGTGTAGCTCGCCAGCCCAGTGGGTTTGAAGGGAAATGTTTCACAGCAAACAAACTCAAAAATAATCTGTCTTGGTTATTAAGAGCAAGATTTTCTTTTGACTGCTTGTTTTGGGTAGGGGGAGGAATATATTATTCAAAGACAGGTTTTATAATACAGCAAGAAAACATTCTGAGGCCTAGTGTCTGGTGGCTGTGTTCAGTCAGTTCTCCGCAGCTTTTAAAACTGCTACGGATGAGTAGCATAGCCATGTGCTCCTCCCCTCACATTCTGCACATACATGGAGATCTTGGCTCACATTAAGTCGAGAGTTTCCTGTTACATCTGACCCAGGGAAGTCTGGCTTAATGTTAGTGAACAAACCCAAAAAACTATCCTGACTCATTTTCCAGGTTTGTTAACCAACACTAAGCTAGAGAAACCCTATTTTGACATAATTGGGAACTCTGGTTAAATGTGAGCCAGGATCTGTGCGATGGGGAGGGGAGAGTGGTGAGGGAGGAGTATTTGTCCATGGTTGATGAAGCCTTGGGTGGTCATCCAGATATGGCCACCGTGTTTCTGCCTGTGATTTGCACCAGGAAGATGTTTTCCTTGAGTTTTGATTCATTTATTTTGTATTTATTTATTAGACTTATATACCACCCTTCATCATAAGATTTCACAAATCTTTCTCTCTGATTCCTGGCCTGTTAGCTGTGATATGATATGATATGATATGATATGATATGATATGATATGATGATTATGTGCTACAGGTGCACTTAACATCTTCAACAGCATCAAAGTTCTTACATAACTGATCATTTAAAAGCTGTGAATGAGAATGTGAAATGTGTTATCAAGGGATTTGCAGAGAATTATAAATTGTTTGCTATAGGTTGACTTTGTTAATAAAGTACATTGGGAAACGAAGGGTGCTATTTCTGAACCTGAGAGGAGCTGTGGTGCTAAGAAGCTGATAGCTACTAATTGATAGCTTGGGGGAGCTTGAAGTTTGATAACAACCAACATTGTGTTAGTACTGCCCTAGGACCCGCGTACCTACGGGACCGCCTCTCCCGGTATTCCCCACGGAGAGCCTCAAGGTCCATAAATAGCAACACCCTAGTGGTCCCAGGCCCTAAGGAAGTTAGATTGGCTTCAACCAGAGCCAGGGCCTTTTCAACTCTGGCTCTGGCCTGGTGGAACACTCTGCCTCATGAGACCAGGGCCTTGCAGGATCTGATTTCTTTCCGCAGGGCCTGTAAGACAGAGTTGTTCTGCCTGGCCTTTGGCTTGGAGTCAATTTGATTCCCTCCCTCTCTTTCTTTTTCCTTTTTTCCTTTCTCCTCCTGTGATGAGGCTGCATTTTAATGTTGTAATGTTTCAATGTTGTATTTTAATCTTGTTTTTAAGTTGTATACATTCAACTTGTTTTTATGATTGCTTGTTAGCCGCCCTGAGCCCGGCCTTGGCTGGGGAGGGCGGGGTATAAATAAAAATTATTATTATTATTATTATTATTATTATTATTATTATTATTATTATTATTTGTTATCTGTATTTTGTTTTCGTCATGTGATATAACAGAGGTCTTTAAAAGATGATGTTGCACAGAAAGACAAGAAGTTGGCTACCACTTTCCCCTTCTCTACATGCCTTAGTTCTCCTTAGTATCGGCTGTGCGTTTGTTGTGTTTGCCACCTCTTGTAAATAAAAGTAGTAAATAAAAGCAGAAGTAAATAAACAATTAAGAGAGCACAGTGAAATCAGGGCCTCAGGGGCCCTTCTCATATCATTTTTGTTTGCAGCTTAGCTTGGTTCTTTCCTGCACCCCAAAGGTTATATCAGAAGCCCCAGGCCATAATGGAGGAGTCTGTTCTGGAGGTCTTTCCCACCACTAGCAACTTTCCTCCTAGAAAGTGGAGTAAAACTGGCACCGAGTGGACCTACAGCATCACTCCAGTTTCTGACATGAGGCCTTATGTGACAGATTTGGGGCATGCAAAAGCCTATTACCGCCTTTTTAAACTAGGCTTTGTTACACAGCTTTATACCTGTACCCACTATGAAAGTTGTTCTCATCAGTTTCCCCAATTCATCTCATTGGCACAGGACTTGGCATGTCGTCCTTTAATGCCAATTTAAGACCTTGGAAGCAGAAGGATTTGCAGGCCACAGACTCTATAGACCCCCCCCCCCATTCCATGCTTGACTCTTTCAGAAGCCTGGAGGAGGGAGAAGATGATGACTTGCCATGTGAATGATGACTATTAGGTAGTGGGTGGACATAGCCAGACGACACAGAGATTTCTCCAAGTAGTTCTTAATAAGTAAGCTGGAACTGAACTGAACCGCAAACAGCTCAGCCGGCATGCTTCTATAGGCAGCCGGCTGTCACCATTGTAACAACAACAGCCCAGGGTTTCCCGCCTAAATTAACTGACGTGGACCTGAGTGAAAACTATATACACAATACCCCCTGGTGGCGAGGGTGAGAACTTCAATACATAACAATGATAATGAAGAGGGGAGCGAATAAGCACCCACTTAGGTTGTTAATGTGCACGGACATTGGGGTCAAAGTTTGTATCAGCCCCAGGACTAAATTGGCTTGTTCCAAGTTAAACCTCAGACAACACTTACAGATTAGTCCAAAGTGTGACCTACCATGTTGGATGGCGTTGGGAGGGGGGAATTCCTGTGTCCATGCCTGCCAACTCCCAATACCAAGAAGCTTCCCAACGTGCAGGAAGGTAGACGCTACTGTCCAAGGTATCCCCACTCATGTTGGCTAGCAGAAGCCTCTGAAATGGGGCATTTGGGGGAAGGGGTGGACTAGGACAGGGTCCTCAGCCTCTTTAGCCAGCCCCACTGCTGTTGCATGATGGCAGTGGACCCAATCTGGGCCTCTTGACTGCACTGACCTGGGAGCTGATGCAATGAAGGAACATATTTTTCATACCTCTCCCACACTTCACAACCTGGCTAGCAGGGGCAGGTCTGTAGATACAGCGACGGCAGAACTTGTCCATCAGACACTGTCACTTGCAGCCAGGGGCTTGGTCTGCAGCCTTTGTTTTGTATTCTGGAATCTTTGCATCTTCATAATCTCCTATTTCTCCCCCTTATTCCAAAAGCTCTTTCAAAATGCTCATAAAGTGATTAATTTAAGTGATGGCAAGGCGTATCCTTTAGAACCTAATAATAATAATGCAAAATCTTACTGTAGTATGTGGATCATAAATGACAGAGACAGTACAGTACAGCATGCCTACCAGTTCTTAAGAAACACTTTGACTTCCCCGCTACCGCTGCTTTTCACTTTATAGTTAATTCCTGCTCTTCACAGTTTCTTGGGGTGAGATCAAGTTGGAGATTGGTCTACAGTTAACTGGTCTAACTTGTATCCCTTCTCTTCTCTTTTCTGCCCCGCAAATACCTGTACAGTGGTACTTTGGGTTAAGAACTTAATTCATTCTGGAGATCCATTCTTAACCTGAAGCACCACTTTAGGTAATGGGGCCTCCCACTGCTGCCGCCGCATGATTTCTCTTCTCATCCTGAAGCAAAATTCTTAACCCAAGGTACTATTTCTGGGTTAGCGGAGTCTGTAGCCTGAAGCGTCTGTAACCCGAGGTACCACTGTACAGCTTAGTTTTTGCTGAACACATGGTGCTGGCCCACTCCCAAGACCACCATCCACATACTTGCAAAAGAGAGGTGATCTTTTTAAATTACCTTGTGGTGGAAAGTAAGTCCCGATGGAAACATTTTAGATTAATGATTAAAATATAGCAGCTTGTATAGAAGCCAGCACTGAATGTTAAATGAGAGCTTTAAAAAGTTGTGATCCATGTAAAACTTTATTAGATATATTCAGTGCTATTCTTCTAGAAAAAGAGATTCTGGAACCCATCGTGAACTCACCCTTGTTCTTTGATAATGGCAATGGTGCCCATCTAAGAGGTGCAAGAACTCCCCTCCGGTTGGGGGGGAAAGGGTCCTGGATATATTAACCACCCACAAAGTTAGATGAATCAGTTTTTCTCTGAATGGATTGTGGCTATGCAAAAGAAGGGTGCATCGTCTCCCCGAGGTCTTCTTTGTTTAGCTGCACATATCGCAGTATAGAAATTTCAGATTGAAAACAATACTTTTATAGCATTCTCAAGAACAATAAGGGGGGGGGATTGCTAGCAGATTACCTTCCCCTCTCACAATTTGGTCTGAACAACAAACAGCTTCTGATGTTTAATTTCCACAGAGAAATGTGAAGGCGCACAGTAATGCAACCAATAAACCACATTAGTGATGGCAGATATTTCTTAAGTTTATATCCCACCCTTCTTTATAGGTGCGGAAACATCACAGACTCAGTCTGCTCCATCCAGTTGCTGAATTTCATTCATCCCACCTGAGAAGAACTTTGAAGGCGCAGATTGAGCCACCTGGCAGCTGCCTGGTCTGCAGGGTCCCACCTCCTACAAGAGGCTGCCCAGCATGGACAGCTGATAGCTAGCTCAATTTACATCTTCCAAGTGCTCTCTTTGGAGATGCCTGATACATATCCCCTCATGCGCAAGGCCAGTCAGCGCCAGAAGACCCCTTCCCTCAAGGAGGGGTGCCTGATAGCTAACTTTATCCAAGAATTCAAAGCCTTACTTAGATGGGAGAGATCTGAGGAACCTGCTTGATTTTTCTGTAGTTCAACAACCCATGGTAGAAGAAAGATTCTCCATCCTCCTTCTACTTCAGGCATAGCCAAACTCAGCCCTCCAGATGTTTTTGGGACTACAACTCCCATCATCCCTAGCTAACAGGACCAGTGAGAATATCTGCATTCTCGGGCCTTTTTTGTACATTGTTCATATCTCATTAAGGGCCATTGCTATCCTGTGCCAGGGTTTTTAACACCCTTTGTATATAACATTTTTATTCTTTGACAAAGTTCCTTGTTTTTCCTGTATTTTATCACAGCTGCAAGGGGTGATTGCTAAAAATCTAGTAACTCTATAATTTATGCTCCTTGCAAGTGAACGCTCTCACACACATAATACACACATGCTGTTCACACTTACGCTTTATTAATAGAGAAAGAGAAGTGTGTGTTCCCCACAAGAGTAACCCACTTGCCAAGGTCATATAAGGATAGCAAAACTGCTGGTAATTGTTTGTAATGCCTTTGTGTGTGTTGGTGTTATACAGTGTGTGTCCCAGATGAAACAACACACTTTTTTACGTTTGGTTTAGGTAGTACAAATCAGGAGTGAGAGTGTGTGTAGATAGCTTGTGCTTCAAAACAGCAGCCTCCATGTATTTTTATTTATTTGTGTCCCCCCTTTTTGTGGCGTTTTAAGTGATTACAGTGCACTCCTGTGCATTTTTATGCTGAAATAAGTCCCTAGTTTTGAAAAAAGTTTTTCTTTCTCTTTTATTTTCTAGATTGTAATTTGGAATAATTTACAATGGGTAAGGAGATGCTTAGTGGACTCATCTTCACAAGCATCAGTAAGCAGTGGAAAGGGAGAAGTCTTCCCTTTGAATTAAGTTGAAATATTATTTCAGCTTGGTCTAGAAAATGTGAAAGCTTTTATACTGAGTGGTCATGAGGAGACATCACTGAGATTATGATAAACTATACACTAGCAATGGCACATTAACATATACTTTCCTTTCCTCGAGTTACTTGTTAGAGTCAATTGAACTCTGACTCTGAATTATGTGCGATCATCATGTGCCGTGTTAACTGAACTGGGTAAGATTTGGCTCTTTGCAGCTGATGAATTTAGTTCTCTAGACTTTGCAAAGAGCTCTGTCTGTGTCTCTTAGGCTTTTAGTGCAGCACGTTGGTCATATCTGAGCAGATACAAGCCTGGAAAGTTTCCATACAAAACATCCTTTTCTTTGCAGCCAAGCCGGAGGGGAACAGCAACAGTTATCAGAGCAAGGGTTACCTTTGCCCATCCCCCAAACCTTGTTTTTAGCCATCAGGTTGGTGTGGAGCCATAGGCCTCTTTTGCCCTGGAGCACAGAGCATGGCAAGTTGGTAAGCAAAACCGTTTCCGGCTGCAACCACATGTGAGAAGGAACTAACTCCTTTCTTCTAGAGATCCAGTAGACTAAGGGCAGCTTCAATGTGCAAAGATACTGAAGGGTTGCTTAGATCTATGGGAAGAGATGAGCTTTGGGGCATAGCACGTGTATGAGAGATGTTCAGAAAGTAGGAAAAAGTACAGTGCTACCTTGGTTTATGAACTTAATCCGTTCCGGAAATCCATTCTTAAACCAAAGCATTCTTAAACCAAGGCACACTTTCCTATAGAAATTAATTCAAAATGGATTAATCCGTTCCAGACTTTTAAAAACAACCCCTAAATCAGCAATTTAACATGAATTTTAATATCTAACAAGACCATTGATTCATAAAATGAAAGCAATAATCAATGTACTGTACTATAAAATAGATAAAACAGTATTGTAGATGATCAAAATAGAAATTTAAAAAATTGCTTACCTGCACTGATGATTGTCATTGTTTGGATGTGGGGGGCTTTTATCCTTCTCCGCAGTCACACAATCAATCAATCAATCAATCAATCAATCAATCAATCAGTAGCTGAACTGGGATCCACACAGATCCCTCCCCATGCTGCTGCGGGAAATGCTCCCTAGAGCGCTCGTGCCTCCTGCAGTGGCATGGGGGGGGGGAGTTGCGCGCCTGCCAACCAGATGGCAGGCAGGCACGCAGCTTCGCTCCCTCGCGGCTCCGGGAAACGCTGTGACAACCCCCTTCTCCGCTGCTGGACAACGGAAGTGTGGTACTCAAAACGGAAGTGCACCCCTGAATGGAGTAGGTTCGTAAACCCAAAAAAATATGCAACCCAGAACACTAATTTCTGGCTTTGAAGTGTTCGTAATCCAAAAAGTTTGTTAGCTGTTTGTAACCCGAGCTACCACTGTAGGATTCTCTTGGGTATGCTTTGAATATCCACCTGTGTGTTAACTGTAACCATTGCACATCCTGCTTTGGGTGCTTGTGTCCCGCAGCTATCAGGACTCATCCCAAGTTTACATTTTTCTTTCAAATTTTAAAGCATGAGGAAAGCTAATAAATCAGATAGTTTTCAAAGTCTGTTCCTGTCCATCGATTCCTTGGGTACTACCCCCCACCCTGCCGTCAAAGCGTTTTGGTTTGGATTTTTATAGATTTGGCAAGACTGTGCAGCCAGAAAGATAAATGCAATTAGTATGTGTGCTTTTCTTTTTTTCCTTTTTTCTTTTTTGACAAGCGGCAAGAAGTCATGAGCACACTCGGTGATTTTTCCCTCCTTTTATTACCTATACAATTGCAACTGGAATAATGGTATTGCATGAAGTGGTGCTGAATAAGTAATGTTGGAAGCTTTTGCTAGAAGAAAACCTGCAGTTCTATTCCCAGAAGGTTTACCACTATATATCAAGAAGGCCTGTTTCCCAGGAAACAGTTAGATCATCTTGCTTTTATACTAATGTAAAGCGCTCATTATAGCTTGGGACCAGCTCTTTGCTAATACATCAGTCTTCCATCTTCCATGGCATGTTGAAAGAGCTCAGTATTTTATCAAATTAACTCTGGCAGGAGATGATGTGATCTCCTAAAAATATGCATAGTCCCTCTTGAAAGCCATCAATGTGTTCATGCAGTGCGGTTGCCAGCCTTTCAGTAGAGAGATATCGCACCCTCATTTTTTGAAATACCTATCTAGTACAAATTTCAAAGTTGTACCCTTTGGGAGTCATTTAGATATTTAAAATCTACTGAGGTGACCATGCTTTCGGTTAGAGAATTTAGTCAGTTGACACCCATAATGCATGTGTGTAAACTGCATGCAACACACACACACACACACACACACACACACACAGGCTTTATAAGATACAACAGGGGATTTTAATTGTGTACGATTTTACTACAGTGACTTCAAATGTTTATTAACCTCATTTTTCTAAACTGAACTTCTGAGAGGAGAAGAACAGGGGTGGGGAGAGACATTCTGTTGCATTGATCCAGGCAAAGGATTATCCCCGTTGTAAAGTGAGATGTTTAATGGTACATTTTTAGTAAGGCAATTAATAGCTTTAAGCTTTAATGGGTGTATGAAGACAACTCAAGAATATATGAGCACTTACTGAGATTGGGCTTTCTCCAGCCTTTTACCACTGTGAAGCAGTAATGTCTCTTGACTGACAAATGCCTCGGTGACATGGAGTGTGAGGAAACCTAGCAACACTTACTTGCTGCTTAATAATGCTTCCCTGTCCCTTTCCCCCTGCATATTGAGTATCGCTGCATTGGCATGCAGAAGCACCTGAGCTTTAATTCAGCATGCTTCTCTGTTTGCTCTAGAAGTGACCTTCAACATTAGTCTCTGTTTTTAATTGTGGTCTCACAGCTCACCACCAATCCATGAACCACATGCTTCATATGTGTACTTGGACTGTGTGTTTTTGTGTGCGTGCACATGCTTGGTTGCCTCTTTAAATCACTGAAGCCAATGGAAACCCTCCACCTTGGGAGATCAGAGCTGACTGTTTTAAATTGCTCAAGGTTTAAGCCTTGATTTTGTATGTCTCAATGAAACATGGGTCTTCAGCTGGTGAGCTCAGACGCACTACCGTGCCAGTGATCTAAGGTGGGTTCCAACAGCAGCACTGTCACTATCCCATATATGGTTTAAAAAATGAAGAAATCGGGCCCCAAGTACATGTTTGGTGGGTCCCCTGTCTGAAAAGGTTGAAGGTTACTGCAATAAATAATGTGTTAAAAAATAAAAAGACACACTTCGTTTTGTTTTTTGATTTTCTACCACTAATAGTAATGTTTTGAGTTTGGGGGAGGTTGGGGAACTGGCCAGGCAAGATTCTTCGAAGATGATGACCAGCTGGCCACTTTAGTGCTCATCTGAGAACTTGAAATGAATGAGCTGAGTTGCAGTACAGTATAATAATAATAATAATAATAATAATAATAATAATAATAATAATAATAATAATAATAATAATAATAATTTATTTATACCCTGCCCATCTGGCTGGGCTTCCCCAGCCACTCTGGGCGGCTTCCAAAAGAATATTAAAATACTATAATACATCAAACATTAAAAGCTTCCCGAAACAGGGCTGCCTTCAGATGTCTTCTGAAAGCCTGGTAGTTGTTGTTCTCTTTGACATCTGGTGGGAGGGTGTTCCACAGGGAAGGCGCCACTACCGAGAAGGCCCTCTGCCTGGTTCCCTGTAGCCTCACTTCTCGCAATGAGGGAACCGCCAGAAGGCCCTCGGCGCTGGATCTCAGTGTCCAGGCTGAACAATGGGGGTGGAGACGCTCCTTCAGGTATACAGGACCGAGGCCATTTACCGAGGCGGTACCTCTGGTTACGTACTTCATTCGTTCCGGAGGTCTGTTCTTAACCTGAAACTGTTCTTGACCTGAAGCACCACTTTAGCTAATGGGGCCTCCCGCTGCTGCCACGTTGCCGCCGCGCGGTTTCTGTTCTCATCCTGAAGCAAAGTTCTTAACCCCAGGTACTATTTCTGGGTTAGCGGAGTCTTTAACCTGAAGCGTATGTAACCTGAGGTACCACTGTAGTTACATCTAAGTGAGAAACAACCATAAGGGCAAGGCGGGGGGGGGTGTTGGGGGGAGAGTTGCTGTCTGAGAGAGAGCTGGAAGCCAGGGAGATGACTCAGTGAGAGGTGGGTTCAGAGACATGTCTAGCTCTGTGCTGGATCCAAAGCTGTGACTAGTGGATAATTAAATTCTTTTGGTGTGTTAACACCTCCCTCCTGCCTTCAGATTGTATGCAGGTGTTAATAAAACCATATAGCTTAAAGGCACCACAGTCACCATTGGCCTTCCAAGGAAACTGACCCCTGGGTGAGCATTGGAACCCCTGGAGCTTCTCAGCACTGAAGAGATTGGGGTGTGTGTGCAACAACAGGATGGACAATGGCAGTGTGTTTTAACTTGCTCATGACATTCAGAACGTTCATTTCCCACCCACCAGCACCCCAATTTTCCTGTTGTATTGTTACCTTTTGGCAGGCTATACGTAGCAAGAAGTATGTGTGCAGAATAAAAACCCTGGGGGAAAATATGAAATGAATTCCTATTTGGCAGCCTCAAAGGCCTCTGCAAATTAATCTCTCAGCGTCGACTTGGTGTGGCACACTCCTTGCTGGTGCATTTTAGTGGCTGCTAGCTGGTACAAGTATTTTTAAAAATACATCTTTTCTTCTCCAATGAATGACTGAATGAATGAACACCTGATTAACTTAATGAAGCTTGGCCAGTAGTGGGAGGAATTACTTGGCTGCTGAGAGCTCCAGGAGGTCTGGCAAATGATGAGACTTGCCTTACGCTTTTTCAAACCCAGACTCTGCTGCTTTGAGCCATAAGTGAAGGCTGCAGGAATTATTTGATTATTCAGTTGAAAATTGCTGCAAGTAGAAAGTTACTTGTCTTTCCCTTCAGCTTGTAACCTTTGTAACTTTTGTATTCCATTTTGTAACTTTGCTAGATTTCCAAAGCAGTTTTTACAAGATGGATATGGTATCAAGGAAGAAAAAGGCACAACTTACTGTCTTAAAAATAAAATAAAATCAGTGGTTGTTTTGTTGTTTCCCCCCGTAGAACAAATTTAACTGCCTGGTGGTGGAATAATTTAATTTAATTTTGTTTTAGGTAAATATTGTACTTAAAACAAAACAAAAAAGTTGTTTCTGCATTTAAAAGGACAAATCTTAATAAAACATTTTTAAAAAAATGAATTTCCCAAATTTACTTAGGTAGTTTTGCCTGTTTCCCATATGTCTTGTTGCAAGAGCTAAGGGCAGGTGATGTATTCTTGTCACACTTCAGCTCATATTTAAAAATAAATAAAATCTTAATATTCCATACTTCAGAATCATGTTGAAAATAAATTGGTCTTTCCTTATATTCTGACTTCTGTTTGGGACCACTGCAGGCTCAAATGATGACAGCTCCCATTTTAACTCTCTTCCCCCTGTTCTTCTTTTTGCTTTCCAGAAGTATATGGAAAATGTAGGGATTTGTTGGCCCACAATACCACTTTCTCTGTTTTCTAAAAGTTTGGTCTCATTGACAAACATGGGTGCATGTTGGGCAGTTTTTGTTGAGATCATTACAAGTTCAGGACTAGAGCACATTTTTACACTACTGAAGTCCAATGTTGGGTTTTTGACGTCTGTAGTCTGAGGATGCCAGATGGCTAGGCTGGGCTTACTTCAGAGACCGGAGAGAGACAATCACAGTCAGTAATAGGCTAGATGAATCAATTACTGAGCCAGTGCAAGATACTTGAATTGCACGGCTGTAACATGGCACAAACTGCATTACATTGACACAAGGGCATTTAATGTGCCATTGTGTCTTCACACAGGTTTTCAAGAAGATAGGATCAGATTGTAAGAAGGTCTGTAGGTGCAGCTTTACTAAAATCTCATAACTCATATTCTGAGACACTGCGTGACTATTACATCATAAATCATGCCTTTGAATCACCAATGCTTCTTAATTCCCCCCCTTACTTGAATGCTGTATTTCATTTCTCTAAAATATCAGGCTCTAGATTATTTATGTCAATGTGCCACCCAGGATATTCAAGCAAACGTACTTGTAAAACTATTCCATCCTGTTGCCTTCATTTGGCACATTACACAAGATGCCTCTCTCTGAGCCTGAGAGGTATCTTGTGTTATGTGCCAAAATATGGTGCCAAGAATAGAAAGCCTGTGATGGTCTAAAGTTTACTACCAGTGATTGTACAAATGTAGCTTAGCAATTTTTATTTTTAGCACAACATAAAAATAAAAACCCAGACATCAAATATAAGAGTGAATGGACTGGTCTTGTAAACCCTGTGTTGATAGAAAACTTGACTATATCTATCTGATTTTAGAATCATATTTACTATATTTGAACCAATAAAAATGAAACATCTAGAGGAATATATTAAAAGTGTGGTAGAATTTGCAGGTAAAAAACAAGCCATACCTTCATTGAAAACTTTTCCAGTATGCAATAAAGTTGTACACAACTAATTGGAATCTACTATGTAAAGTATGGAAGTAAAAGCTGTACCATAAAGAAGGCTGATCGCCGAAGAATTGATGCTTTTGAATTATGGTGCTGGAGGAGACTCTTGAGAGTCCCGTGGACTGCAAGAAGATCAAACCTATCCATTCTTAAGGAAATCAGCCCTGAGTGCTCACTGGAAGGACAGATCCTGAAGCTGAGGCTCCAGTACTTTGGCCACCTCATGAGAAGAGAAGACTCCCTGGAAAAGATCCTGATGTTGGGAAAGATGGAGGGCACAAGGAGAAGGGGACGACAGAGGACGAGATGGTTGGACAGTGTTCTCGAAGCTACCAGCATGAGTTTGACCAAACTGTGGGAGGCAGTGGAAGACAGGAGTGCCTGGCGTGCTCTGGTTCATGGGGTCACGAAGAGTCGGACATGACTAAACGACTAAACAACAACAATGTAAAGTACATAAACCTCCAAGAACAGGGTGTAGGATGACCACACAGTTCTTTAAACATAAGATAAAATGTTGTACCTCTGACATGCATACATTTAACATTTTTAAAACACTTAAATAAGTAACAGCAACAAAAATCTCACATGACTTTACACACATAGCACTTGCTATTTAGGCAGCCCATGCAAAATCGCCGCACTTCACAACTCTTGCATAGGTCAAACAAACTATTACATAGAGCACAATGTTGCTGAAATTTTCTGCAAGATACTTTCTTCTTTTCCTGGTGTGGCATGCCCTATCAGTTCAGAGACTAACCCTATTCACACCCAAGGCAAGGTAGCTATGTTTCTAGATTCAACCCAGAGTTTGATCAACTCCAGATCCAGGTCTATTTGGGATGCTCTATCTGTTGTGGGTTGTTCTGGTTGCAAAAACTTAGGCTTTTAAATGGGCATTGCCCACTATCCTTTGGGGGGGGGGGATGCCATTGACCATGCATTTGGAAGACCATCAGATCACAGATGCCTATGCCATTTTTAGTTTTATTATATAAAGAGTGCTTTGAGACTTCAAATTCTAGACTGAGATTGCTGTGCACTGAACAAAGAAGAGGTATTGTCAATCCTACTTTTCGCACATATTATACAAGTATTAAATCTTCCTGCTTACATTTCTGGATTTGTGGGAAAGGAACGCATTGAGGAATTTCTAGTTTACTTTTTGCAATGTGCAACGGCAGTCAGGATTTTTTTCCATTAGCTAATCCTGTAACTAGTTGTTAGGTTCTGTCTGGAACCATGCAAATATGTTGTTAGCTTCTCAACCGCTGTTGGGCCTAGATTTTGAGTTGCTGGAACTGTCTGGTTGCAATTATAGCTAAGGGTGGGAAACACTCAACAATGCATTTTGTAAATACCTTTCTGTGAACAGAGCAATGCAGTTATCTAAAAGTCCTTGATTAAAGATAGCCACTGACCTTGGTCACCTCCTGAGATGAGGGCGCAGATTGCTTGCAAACATTTGCAAATGCAGTTTTGGGGCACAGTGAATCCAAAAGTCAAACTAGTAAGCATGGCACAAAATGATGGAATAACAGGTTTGGGGTATACATCTTTACACAAGGAAAAACTAAAAAAAATAAACAGCACTTTGCAAGGTCTCTTTGACCCAGCACCTTTATTCTTATGCTTTTTCAGTTTTCTCTATAACTTCAATAGGAGTAGAACTGAACCCAAATTTTGCAAAAATAATATCAAATTTTCAGTAAATTTAGGAGGCCCTTTCCTCTTAAAAAAACAACAACACAACAGGTTAGTTTGGTCCCTGTCATGATTGAGGAATATCTGGAACATAGAGTTGTAAGAGACTGATAACAAAAGTTTTATTCATTTTATTTTCAGTACTCTTGGGGGCCGTTTAACCATACATGTCAACAGAGGGTTAACAAAATAATGTGAAAATACTCTTTACTACCTTGGCTGGTTTCTTTTCTTTTTTAATGCAGGAAGCAGTAGTAATAGATTTCCCATGCTTACTAAAACAAGCTTTTCTAGAGCAGTAATTTGCTGAAGCAAGCAAGAAATGGTCTGAAATACTTGATCCCAAGGTTTATTTTTAGCATGTTTCTTTAACTATTCAGCCTCATTGTGTTACCCTACTCCATTCTTATAACCTTTATCTACCCTTAACTGTCTTTTTTTCTTCCCGGTAGATTATCATAATCTACTGCAAAAGGCTTATTGCAGACTGATTGTAAGACTTGTGGCAACAGCAGATGTGGTTAGGTTGGGCTGAGCAATGCCTCGTACTGCTGTATTCCAAGAGTGACAGTTCAGTAAACCTTTGATGATTGAGGAGCCCTGACTTGCCTACAAGGTCACTTAGAAATAGGGAACATTACGCCTCTCTCAGAAATCACGAGAGGAATTCAGCATTGCACCCTTCCAATGGTTCCATCTGTGCAAGCATTGCAACCTTTGCTAGATGGACCAGTTCTCCTCTCCTCTCCTCTCCTCCCCCCCCCCCTGTTCTGAGAGTTCTCCCAGCCTCCCCAGAATGAATTTGGAGGGGGGGGGGCATGGGGAAGGGGGCCAAGCCCTGTTGTGCAAGCAGAAATCTTTGTGCGGGACTTCCACTGATTAGGTGAATCCCACCCCGTGAACATAAAGCATAGAGTTGTTGAGTCATGCAAAAACCCATAATGAGCAAGTTGAGGTTAGTCTAACATCCAGTAATCTGGAATGCTTTAACTATCAGCTGTATATTTTTTTCTGGGGACTTGAGACTGGAATGGATGGCTTCGTATGATGCTAGGTTACTTAGGACAGTAACATGGAATATCCTTCCTGAAACACTTTTTCTAGTTTAATGCTAAGCTGAAACGATAAATCATACCCAAGCTTGAGTGCTGTGTCTATGTGTATGTACAGGGAGCGATTATGCTTTAGTTCTGTACTAGTGTACTAGTTCTGTACTAGTGTACTATCTGTACTAGTGTCAACTATGATTACCTGGTTTAATATCTTGGTCCTCAATTTTAAGTAAGCAGGGATCACCACAAGGATAAACTTCCAGGTACAGACATTGCACATACACACTGCCACCCAAAGAAAAATCATATGAATTTATGTTATTGGACCAGAATGTATTTTGTTCGGAAATTAAAGAATGAATGAAGCTTATGTTATCTAAAGGGCACACAGGGGAAGTAATCTTCTGAGTTGAAAAAGTGATTAAAATGCTTATTCAAAAGAAGCAGCAGCAAAATAATGCATTTGCACTTTGGAACATTACCCCAGGTAGATATCCCCCCCCCCCGCCCCAGTTTTGCCACTTATCACTATTGGGGTGTTTCCCTCTGTCCTTTTGGGCAGTGTTCAAATTATGAGGGGGGAAGTAAGGGTTGTCCTCTCCTCAATTTTATCCAGATTGTGCTCTCCTTGTGTTCTTCTAAAATGCTTAACTTAAGAGAGTAAGACCCCTCTGTCCTCCTGTAATTCAAGCACTGCTTCTTGAGTCTAAGCCAGGTCTCAATATACAAGCAACCCTGAGAAGGAGATCTTGAGAGAAAGGGGCCTCCTTTCTGATGACATACTCGTCTGACCCATGTACTACAGCTTGCCTGTAGTACACAGGAACAGAAAGATACTCATACCAACACACACACACAGAGGCAGGCAGTCTTTCTCTGCCATCCCACACTTCAAATCTGTCACAGTATGGAAAACAGAATCATCCTGTAAGGGAGGATGCCAGCGTAACTGCGAACATTCAGATCTGAATTTTACAGCTGCTGTTTTAGTCCTAATGCATCACGTGGTTTTACCCCTTGAAATTTGTTGGATCTTCTTCCTTGGGCAGAGCAGTTCCCGGTCCCTTGTAAGTGCCCTGCTCCTATGCAGAGCACAATCCACACAGCATCTGTAGCGCACAGTTCATTTGTTACTAAGATATAAGGGAACAGAACGTGGGAGTTTGTCATATTATGTAATTTTAACCATGCAGGTGGAGTTTGATGCAGATTGTAGGGATCCAAAAGTAAGCTCCTGTAAGGGCCCTTCTCCTGTGAATATGCCAAAGAGGTGGGGAAAGAGGAGGAGACATTTCAGCACCTGTAGCAGCCAGTATTTGAAATACTGAGAAATAAAGACCTACCCTTGACTTTATGCTATATAATAATATTTGCTATCTGCTCATAAGAGTAATTCTCTCACTTTGTTGCTACATGGGTTGGTTCTGCCTGTCTTCCAGTTTAAAGTTGTGAATTTAAAAAAATATGTACTCTTGGGGAGGGAGCAGGAAATAAGTCTACTAAATGAAAAATTAATATTTTTTGAATCAGTTTCATGTGCATCATACACTGCATAAAAAGGAATCTTCGTGCTATTGTATGATCACATCAGGATTCATTTTCTGCAGTTCTTAAATCAGTGTCCCTGTGTTCCTCTGCACATTGGTAAAACTGTGGAATGGGGGGACAGGGCGAGACGTTTCTTGAAAACAACGGCTAACTGTGCATGTACAGTAGTCAAAACCTACTAATGAAAACAGAAGGAATGGTAGAATACTGACTGTTCAGTGCCACTTCAGAAGCACACTGTGTTATTCAACACTCCCCGCCCAAAAGAATCCTGGAATCAATTTGAATGGGGAGGTTTGTAGGGAAAGAGAAATGGCAAACTTGCAATTCTAACTCAAGCACAATGCTGTGATCTTTCAGGTGTTTGCATCATCTTTCTCTGCTTTCTGTGGTAATTTCACAAAGATGAACCTGTCTTATTGTTTGAGGAGAGGTACTTTTTTTTTCTTTTTACAGAGTACATCCTTACTCCTTTCACTACCTTCATCATCTCTGTGCCTCAATATGAAATTATGCCAATTACCCTAAATCTGTTTGTATATATCGTACACTAAAAGCCATAGTTGTTCGTGTACTGTGCATGTTTTATCCGTTAATGCACTTCATGTAGTATGTGAATAATGCTGCAATCCAGAGATTTAGGCTACATGCTTTGTTGAGTATATAATGATTTCCTGAGAGTGAAAACGGAAAAGGACTTCTGGATCTGACCAAAGGCCCATCTAGTTCAGCATCCTGTGTTCACAGTGGCCTGCCAGGTGTCTGTGGGAAGCCCGCAAGCAGGATACAGGTGCAGCAGCACTCTCTCCCCACATGATCCCCAGCAGCTAGTCTTCAGAGGCAAACTGCCTATGACTGTGCAGGTCAGTGCTTTCCAAACTTGGGTCTCCAGTTGTTTTTGGACTACAACTCCCATAATCCCTGGCTAGCAGGACCAGTGGTCAAGGATGATGGAAGTTGTTGTCCAAAAACAGCTGGAGACCCAAGTTTGGGAAACACTGGTGTAGTTAATACATCAACACCAATATTAGTAGCCATTGATAGCCTTATGCTCTTATGAGGAAGAGGACAATAACCTGATAGTATATTATGTTTACTGTAAACGTGCCTGGGATAGCATCCTAAGGGATTCACCCTTGAAAATTCTGCCTCCAGGTATGTGTTGAGGGGGAAAATAAATTTTGATTAACCTAGTGTCTTAATTGCAGCATATAGCATCCTCTTGTTTTTTTTTGTTTTGTTTTTTACGGCATGGCTGTAGACCTACTAGTTGAAATTCTGAACAAATGCACTGCTCCTGATTTTAATATTCATTTTCTTTTATTTTTCCCTTACTGCTAATGTTTTGATTTACCCTTCTCCCTTTCTTTTTCTCTCTTCCTCTCCCTCTCCCTCCAGAGCAGCTTGTTGGCGGAGTGTGCTCACAGGGAGATGATTCCTCATGAAGTCTCTGGATCCCCTTCAGAAATCAAATGTGACTTTCCACTTAGCAGACTGAAATCGGAGCCAGCCAGGCAGTGAAGCCACAGAAGCGGAGGGCAGGGGCCGGTGAAAAATGAAATCCAACCAGGAGAGGAGCAATGAAAGCCTGCCGCCCAAGAAGCGAGAGATCCCTGCCACCAGCCTGCCTTCCGAGGTGAAGCCGTTAGTTCTGGCCAGTGAAAACCACCGAGCGGACAACTTAACATGGCTCTCCAGCACAGTCAGCAGCCAGAGCAGCCTGGGTGGGAGAGGCAGGCCTGGAGGGACCTCGGCAGAAGCAGGTTCACAACATGGAATAGGTTTACACAAATCGCTGTCTGCAGGAGTAGATTATTCCCCACCTAGCGCTCCTAGGTCTGTTCCAGCCACCACCACCACAGTTTACCCGCCTGCACTTTCTCAGGCAGGGACACCTGTCTCCCCAGTGCAGTACGCACACCTGCAGCACACTTTCCAGTTTGTAGGGCCCCCGTATAGCGGACCATACGCCGGATTCATCCCCTCCCCACTGATTTCCCCGACAGCCAATTCTGCAACCAGCACGGCGGCCTCTGCCACTGCTGTTGCCACCACTCCATCCCAGCGTTCTCAGCTGGAGGCTTATTCCACTTTGCTGGCCAGCATGAGCAACCTAAACCAGCAAGGGCACAAAGTTGAGCCGCATCTCGTTCGGGCGCCCGGGTTGATCACAGCAGGGTCCCCTCCACCGACCCAGCAAAACCAGTACGTCCACATTTCCAGCTCTCCACAAGGCTCAATTAGGAACGTCTCTCCTCCAGCCATCCCAGTCCATTTGCATCCACACCAGGCAGTGATTCCTCATGCCTTTGCCCTTGGCCCCTCCTCCCAGGTGGTGGTGCAATATGCAGATTCTGGCAGCCATTTTGTCACTCGGGAGTCCTCCAAGAAGTCCGAGAGCGGCAGGCTGCAGGCTATGCAAGCAAAAGAAATACTGAACGGGGAAATAGAGAAGAGCAGGCGTTACGGCATCTCGCCATCCTCAGAAGTGAGTCTCGTCAAATCAGGCAATAAACCATCTCCTCATCATTATGAGGCCAGGCACGTGGTGGTCCATTCGGGTCCTGCTGATTATATTGCACGCGATTCCACCGGTGTCCGGTCCTCTGTTATGGTTGTTCCCAATAGCAGCACACCTACTGCAGACATGGAGGTCCAACAAGCCACCAATAGAGAAACACCTCCCTTGGCCCTCAACGAAAAGGGAAGCTTGCACTTAGGAAAAACAGCCCACCGATCCTATGCTTTATCTCCGCAACAGACTATGGGCCACGAAGGGGTGAAAGCAGTTGCCACTTTGTCCCCTCACACAGTCATTCAGACCACCCACAGCGCCTCAGAGCACCTCCCCGTTGGGTTGCCTGCTGCGGCCTTCTACACTGGGACTCAGCCACCGGTAATTGGCTACCTAAGCAGTCAACAGCAAGCCTTTGGCTATCCTGGAAATCTGCCACAGCACCTGGTGATCCCAGGCACTCAGCCCCTCCTAATACCGGTAGGCAATGCAGATCTCGACTCAACAGGGGTTCCTCCTGCTATCGCCACTTCATCTCCCCAGTTGGCAGCAGTGCCTCACACGTTTGTCACAACCGCCATTCCAAAAAGCGAGAATTTCAACGCCGAGTCGCTAGCAAGTCAAACAGCTTACCAGGCAGCCGTCGTGCAGGCCCAGATCCACCTCCCCCTGATCCAGCCTGTACCTTCTTCAGCAGCTGCTCCTTCTACACTGCCTCCTTACTTCATGAAAGGGTCTATCATTCAGTTGGCCAACGGAGAGCTGAAGAAGGTAGAAGATTTGAAAACAGAAGACTTTATACAGAGTGCAGAAATTAGCAGTGACCTGAAAATAGACTCCAGCACCGTGGAAAGGGTTGATGACAGCCATACTCCAGGCATTGCCATGATACAGTTTGCAGTTGGAGAGCACCGAGCACAGGTAATAAATGGGCTGGGGAAAGGAGGGGGTATTCAGTTGACTGGATATCCTTTCTCACAATGTCTAAGTCTCTTAGGAGCACAGAAGGGCTAGCACATGGTGGTGTGGAAGAGATTTTCAAAATGGCATTCCAGTGGCTTAATAACTGAGGAAGAGCAATGGCATATGTTGCAAAGTAGAAGTGGTTGCCGAGTGACTAAAAGTTTCAAGGTTCCTTAATGTGTGTGGATGTAACAATGGACCTCTAAATTAGGATTGTCAACATTTTCCCAAGAGATAAGTTCTTCTCCCTTTAGCAACTGCAGAACTTGCCCTGTTCACTCATGAGGATGCCGCCGTATGAAATTCTTCTCCTGGACCTATAATAAGCTGTACAATGGAAAGTTGTGTTTTCACTTACAGAGAAATGTACAACCAAAAATTCAGCCGTATCTGTGAAAACCATACGATAAGTTTCAGCCTAGCCCATCCCCTCCATGTCTTTTAATGTTGCTGTACCAGCATCCTGATGCTGTCACCTCTGCAGCAGCAGCAGAGGTGGGGAGGCAGATTCTGGTGTATTCTCTTCATGCTCACAAATACCATCAGTAAAAGTGGCACATCAGGAAAGCTTTCCTTTCAGGAGTGGAGAGTGCCATCGTCTGGTAGAAAGGATGATGACCTCCATTTAAGTGTCACCTTATGCAGGAGCCTATCAAAATCTAGCTGACATCATCTTACTTAAAATACTCCACCAGCTGTGTTTCTCACAAGGGACGCTTCCAGAATTTAGAGCAAGTCGTGTAGAGAGATACGATTAAAATGTGGGTTTAATTTACGTTTCCTGTAGATTCTAGGGCTTTGGGTCCCTTCTGTATCAGTCATGTTTTCTGTAGAAGCAGCTAGTCTCCTGGTGGATGTGGTTTGTTTTGTTTTTGTTTGACTGTTTGATTAACTAGTTGAAATCTCGACTTTGTAGATCACTATTTTGTCTTGTGTTTGAATTTGAAATGTCTGCTGAGTGCATAGTCTGGCACAACCTTTTCAGTTTAAGAGAGACAGCATTTTTGTTGCATAATGGTTAGGATGTGAGCCGGGAAGCCCATTTCAAATGCTGCTGCAGCCCGGGAGCTCCTTAAGGTGGCCTTCTAGGTGTGTCTTGCCTTAGCCTTCCCCCTGCCACCTGCAATTTAGAGAAAAGGTGTTCCCTCCTCACACTCTCAGTTTAGAAGCCAGGATTTGGAGGGGAAAGTGCCGGTACTGCATACCAGTGAGTACCACCAGGAACTATGGCTGCTGCCTTATAGATGTTAAGCAAGTCTCATATGCCTACAGGGCAATAGCACTCAGATGCTGTGCCTGTGTTACGCCCCCATTTCTCCCTGGGAGTCTTTATCATGGCCCATTAATGTCTTTCCCCTCCTCACTGGCCAGTTTTATGCCAGGCTCCTTACATCCTGGAAGTTTGATGTCAAACAGCCCGTTACAGGAAGCAAAATACGACTTCGGTACAGTGGTACCTCGGGTTAAGAACTTAATTCGTTCTGGAGGTCTGTTCTTAACCTGAAACTGTTCTTAACCTGAGGTACCACTTTAGCTAATGGGGCCTCCCACTGCCCCTGCCGCGCGATTTCTGTTCTCATCCTGAAGTAAAGTTCTTAACCCAAGGTACTATTTCTGGGTTAGCGGAGTCTGTAACCTGAAGCGTCTGTAACCCGAGGTAGCACTGTAAACCATGAATTTCTCTTCCTTCCTCCTTCTCCGCCCCCTTGTGAGCTTCTGGTTCTAAAGGTTTTTAAAGCATACATATGTTCCACATTATTGATATGTTGTATAGGAGGGAAAGCAGCGTTGTTGATCATATCTACAACAGAATATCTCCTTTCACATTCATTGATGATTAAACTTTCCCCAGGAGCCATTTATTTGATAGCCTCCTTTTAAAAGTATGCTGCGTTTCATATATTACATGTCTGGGGTTTTTAATATATATTCAGTTTTTGAAAGGGGGCATATTTTGACTGCAGTGAGTCTTCTAGTCAGCATGTACCAGGACTGACCAACGTGGTACCTTTCAGATGTTGCTGCATCTCAAGTCCCACAATTCCTGAGTCTTGGCCATTCTGGCAAGGACCAATGGGAGTTGGAGCCTAACAGAATCCAGAGCAAAAACCACCTTAGCTATCCCTGGCATAGACAAATGGTATCCTGACCTACTTTGGGTGAACGCTGTTATGAATATGAACATTAGGAAGAACTTCCTGACAGTAAGAGCTGTTCGACAGTGGAATTTGCTGCCAAGGAGTGTGGTGGAGTCTCCTTCTTTGGAGGTCTTTAAGCAGAGGCTTGACAACCATATGTCAGGAGTGCTCTGATGGTGTTTCCTGCTTGGCAGGGGGTTGGACTCGATGGCCCTTGTGGTCTCTTCCAACTCTATGATTCTATGAATAAGAAGTTAGGGCCTAGGCAGGCTAAAAGGTGGGATGAAAAATGAAGAGGGATAGGAAAAGCAACTGAATTTCTAGAGCAAGGGGACGTTGCCCAATGCCCCATCCTCGCCCCCTGTTCTCCAGTTCTGTAATAGCAGATTCACTTTCTTATGGGCATTTTTTAAAGTAAAATTAAAAACCTGTGTGTTTTAATAGAGCGAGCAGTGCAGTTATTTGAATGTCGACTCATTAATAAAAAATAAAGAATTTAAATGAATGTCAACTCATTAGTGAGTTCAAAGCGGTTTACTCCCAAGTCCCAGGTAAGTGGGTATAGGATTGCCACCTAAATGTATACCAGGATTGCATTAGCTTACTGGTTGCTGAAATAAATAGAACCCCAAAATCACATTTGAGTTTACAGAATTGACTGAGGTTTTATTCAGGTTCCAAGACTATCTATATTGTGTGCATTGCCACACAATCACTTTTAGATGAGAGGAACTGCTTGTGTTTCCCAGGAGAGGACGAAGAATTAGGCTTCTTTCTGAACTATCCCCTAGCCGCAGCTTGTATTAATTAACCTACAGAGAATCTCTCTTGGGATTAATCCCTGTGGAACAGAAGCGGCTTATGAAATTGCTTTTAATGAATGCAGTTGGTTAGCATGGGAAGCAGCCGCAGGTCTGTAGCTTCTGCAGCTGTGTGCTGCGCAACTGGGGGGGCCTGTTTTCACCCCAGAGGAGTGAGGTGTGCTGGAGTACCTTGGGCTGGATACTGCTCTGCTGAAGAAAATGCAAGGGAGGTAGATGAAGTGTTTTAAAAACTCCCCAAGAGGAGTAGCAAAAGTTGGCAGTTTGGTCCCTAGCTTCTTCACTGTCCCCTTCCTCATACCAAAAGGCATAGAGCCCATATTTTATGCCAGCTGGGAGAAAAATGCCCAACTACCTTCTAGACTGATGTAAAGGTGACTTCAGCCATTCTCCCCGCCACCCGGCCTCAAGCTTATTTTAATTTATTTTTTTCTCAAAACAAAAACATGTAATTTGCATTACATATTTTCCATAATTAAGAGTTCCCTTATTTCAGTTTTAGAAAATCATTTAGATAACCTCTACAAAGATCTTTTTGAGTAGTGGGTAATGGGAAATCTCTTCCATGGGAAATAAATGGATGCTACGCCATGTTGGACTTGTCTCTTTTGGAAGTATCTTGTGGGGCAGGCAAGTCTTTCTGAGAAGGCCACATCCCACCCACCACTAAAATGGTAGATTCCTGGGTAGTTCTGATTTACTTTTCCACTGCTGGGCCGCAGTCAGAAGAAAACATATTAATTCTTTAGGACCTTTAACACAACTTGAGCTACAGTCTAGTATGAGGAGTGCCAAGGCTGGGTTAGGCTGCAAAGCTTGTTTTGCAGTAATAGAAATAACCCCCAACTCTCTCTGAACCCTGCCCACCCCTCTTCTCTTTAAAAGAGGCTTCTGCTTTGGTCAAACTCAGCTGTGGTATTCAGATGAACATTTTCAGATTAATGTGTTTTCTCTCCCTTTCTTTTTCTTTCCTCCTTCCCCCTCCCACCCTCATTTCCTTCATCCCTGCAGGTCAGTGTTGAAGTCTTGGTAGAATATCCTTTTTTTGTATTTGGACAAGGTTGGTCATCCTGCTGCCCTGAGAGAACAAGCCAGCTCTTTGATTTGCCATGTTCCAAACTCTCTGTTGGGGACGTCTGCATATCACTTACACTCAAGAATCTGAAGAACGGCTCTGTCAAAAAGGGCCAGTCCATGGACTCAACAAGCATCTTGCTGAAGCACTCTAAGAATGACAGTCTAACTGGTAGCAGACATAGGTATGCAGAGCAGGAAAACGGGATTGATCAGGGAAGTGCAAAGATGTCATCTGAGAATGGTGAACTGAAGTTTCCAGACAAAATAGGATTGCCTGCAGCATCTTTGCTCACCAAATCAGAACCCAGCAAGCCCACGGCAACGAGGAAGAGGAGGTGGTCTGCCCCCGAAACACGGAAGTTAGAGAAGTCAGAAGAGGAGCCACCGTTGACTCTCCCCAAACCTTCTTTTATTCCTCAGGAGGTTAAGATTTGCATTGAAGGGCGATCCAATGTAGGCAAGTGAAGTCTGTTTAGGGAAAAGGAAATTAGGCTACCCCTTGTCATTTTTATCCAGATTACTGTACTGTAGGCCAAAATAACCCAGTATTTACATGTTATCATCTTATTTTAGGTTTATGTTATAACCTTGTTGTTATAGTTGCAGCTGGTATTATGCAGGAGACTGGTGCATACTCCCCTCACCCCTCAAGTGTTCATTGGTGATTATTTTTATCGGGAGCTACAGAAAGGGGCAGTATCTGCTTCATCCCCACCCTTTGTGGAAGCAAATGTTGTTGCCATGACTCCTGTTTTTCCAACACTTCAAGCAGAATAAGCCTTGGCTGTCTTTGGCGAGGGGATGGGAAGGGAGCATAGGCGCCGACTCCATGGGGCTTCAGGGGGCTCGAGCCCCCTCAAAAAAATTTTTGGGGGGGCTCAGCCCCCCCAATAATCTCGGGCGGGCGCCCTTCCACCAGAGCGCCGCCGCCGTCCCCCGCCTCCTCCCCACCTGCTCGTTCGCCAGCCAGCCAGCCGCGCGCCCTAATCGCCAAGGCACTGCCGGAAATCCCGCGAGAACAGGGGAATCCCGACTGGCCACACCTCCCAGCCAGCCAATCGGCTGGCTGGGGGGGCGTGGCTTGCCCGATTTAGGGCCGGAGCCACTTTATTTGCATATTCATGAGCTTATTTATTATTCATGAGCTTTCCCGGGCCCCCCCAATATTTTTTCTAAGTCCGCGTCCCTGGAAGGGAGGGAAGTGCACCAGAGACAAACACTAATGTCTGATTCATGGGGAGGGCGGAAGTCCCATGGCAGCGTGGCTTGGTCATTCTCTCAGCTAGCAGCTGTTGGGAGGCCAATCCAGAGGCAGTATCAGAGAAACATCAGAGAAACTCTGAGGCTTGTACCGTAAAACCACTTTTAAAATTCCTCCCTGCCCCTCTGAAGTTTGCCACGTATTTCCCATCTCCCCACCCCCCAACTACATCCTCTGCCCCACAATAGGAGCCTGACTGCACTATTTTTTATTATCATTCTCAGAGGCTGCCATACAGACATTTCATCTCCACTTGCTAGTACAGCTGCATTGCAAGGGCGCAGTGAACGCTCCTTGCTTTGCTAACACTGGGAATTTCTTCAAAGTAGGACATTGTTGCCATAGGCCTAGCAATCTCTGGGGGACCCCTGCATGGGCTCATCATCATTGCTTCTGTACAGGGCCAGAGAGAGAGTTTTGCCACTGACATTTGCTTCCACAAGGTAAATATGCACTGCCCCTTTGGGAGAGTGGACATAACAGTTGTTTGCATTTTAGGTTGCAAATACTTGTCTTTTAACTTTAGTACTGTTTTTAGTTCCTGACTATGGACAACTAGTGCCACTTTTTTTTTTCAAATTTCAGTGTGACACAAGGAAGTGGATGTCGAAGATGAACATAGAATGTCTTTAAGCACTTAAAATGCTGTTTCACACTTTCGTTGCCGAACATCTTGGCTTAACACTCAGCAAGTACTGTATCTCATTTTAATCTCTTCAATGAGAGAGAGAGAGGAAAAGAAAAGAAAACCGATCTCTTCAACACTGTTAAACTACATGCAAACTATGTAGAGGGTTGTTTTTTTCACAAGCGAGATGTTGAAAGTTTTTCATGTGGTTTCAAAGGGATGAATGTGAATTATGAACTGGTATGTGACAGTCATTGTCCACGAGGACTACTTAATAGGAGGCACTTTTAAAACTTTAATGCTTGTGAAAGAGTTAAAGGCATATGCGAGCTGACAGATAATAAAAGAATAAGAGAGTATAAAAGAAAGAGAAGAAAAAAATCATTATTGTCCAGTGTTTTTGAAAAAGATGGACTTTAAAGAATCTTGCAATTTGCACATCTTGAGTTTATCATTTGTGTGGTATTCCTGCAGTTTTTACCTAATAATTTTTTGGGAAAGGGAGAGGGACTGAAGAAGCTTAAACAAATGTAGCAATTACTTACTAACCTGCCTAAACTCTAGGCCATTTTTATAGGGTTAGGTTTCCTTTCAACCTTTTTATTTTCTTACCATATCTGTCACCCTGAACCAGGACAAAGTCTGAGAATTTCTCTTCAGATTTGCTCAGTTTCCATAAGAGAGATTTTGACACAGAAGCAAGTTTTGGTTTTTCATTTTACTTCTAATCCTTCGTTATTTTATTATTGTGAATACTACTCTTTGTTACTTTGAAGAACTTCTTTTCCATTAGTAGTACAATGTAGATGTCAAACGTTTGGTACAAAACAGGACAATGGGTAGAAAGTTTACCCAGTTAAGCTCTTTTATTCTTGGCAGTGTTACTGTTCCCACAAATCTGAAACAAATTTAAGAGTGGATCTAGAGGTCCTAACTCCTGCTGATTTCTGTGGCTTCCATCTTGAAACCAGTTCCTGACAGAGCCACATTAATGCCCTAGTGACTACTCACAGACAAGTGATCTGATGACACCCGCCTATGAATAATTCACATTAATAAAGTCCAGTTAATTAAAATACTGCATTAATTTTTGAAGCTTTAAGATTAGGACCTCCTGATGAGATATTATGGGCATTTTCACACACAAGGCTTAATTTGGGCTCTCCTTGAGTTGGTCTACAATGTGAATCTAAAATTGATGTTGGCACGTTCTATCCATGTTAACATTGTTCTCATGTGGTACAGATATTATATGAGAGCTCAAATACGGGCTTAGCATTGTGTATGAAAATGGCATAAGAAGTTATTAACATCAGTTGCTTTCTCCTTTTCAGGGGTGGGTATGAATCCTCTTCTTCCGCCACTTGCACTTCAGAATGCAATCCTTCTTATCAGGGGCGGGCGGGTGGACATGAGTTTTCTTCTTTCCCCACTTGCAATTATTCTTGGATGCAATCCAAAGCCAGGGCATGTTGCCTGGGTAAACAGAGGCTGCTTACCCCTGATTTGTTTTCCATTATCATTCCGCATGCCTTAGGGTAGCCACTATCCTCAAAGCGGCCTTGTCCGGGGAATGAATGAAGCAGAAAAGGCCAATTCGAACACCCCTGGCACTCAGGTGAAAGGTAAGCTGTGACCTCAGTCTCAGCTCAACCAATATTTAGTTGAGATACTTGCCCAACGGGAGTTCATCTCCCTTGATCGATACTTGGACTGTGAATGTGGCTTTGTTGGTTGCGTTCGGCCTCTGCAAATCTGAGGCCCTTTCAGATCAAGAATCGAAATTACAGATATCAGAACAGAACCCAGAATGAACAGATTCCTCCAATGTTCATTCCTCATCTTTTGCTTAAATATAATATGTTTTAAGGAGAAAAAATAACAACCATTCTACCCTTCCCTTCAATTCTTATGTCTCTTTGTTTGTTACTTGAACCTTAGCTCACACCAGAACTAATCATTTTTGTACCATTTTCTGGGGTGCACCAAAAATGTGTTTAAGTTTTAAAATAGCTTGAAATCTGTCTTGAATTGAATTGAATTGAATTGTAACCTCTCAGTAATTTACCAAATAGCTGGGCAGGTTCCTCCTCACAATCACACTGCTTATTTAGTGCTGTAATTATTTTTTTTCAACATTTCTGCTCAGAGAACTTGCTTAATCTTCCATAAACTCTGCTCAGGGCACTTTCAATTTATTGTTTATTGGAGTTTTATTTTGGCTTCTTTTTTTTGTTTGTTTGTTGTTTTGTTTTTCGTTTCAACCTCTGACGGCAAGAGGACTAGAGAGACAGGGGGCAAAAAAAATCCCTATTTCGTTCCCTTCCGTACCACTATTTTCACATGTACTCTGAGAGCATCAAACATAAAAGGAAGCAGGGATCATGAAACTGACCGTATCTATAAAACTAACACTAACAAGTAAAAAAAAAAATCAACAACAACAGTAATAATAATAATTAAAGGTTGGAGCAATAGGAATGTATTTTGTTCACTGCTTGCATTGCAGACTTAGAATCCTGCAGTTGTTGCTTCCTTCCAAACATTGTTCCCCTTCGTTGTTTGCTTCTTCTTTTTTTAGCATGTGCAATATTTTATGTGCCAATTTAAGATTCACCCACATGGTGATGGCTTGACCTTCCCACCCCCCTTTTGTGTGTGTTTAAATCTAGGGCCCTACACTTCCCTCCATGTTAGGCACAGAGCCTTTCTGGGTGCAAATATGTTTGGCACACATGGAGCAAGGGCTCTGTACAGCTCTTGATTCTACTCTACCTGGCCTCCACATTCAAAGCAGGGTGGGAAATCTAGATAGAGGGGGTGGGAAATAGATAATATTCCTCCCTGGAAGGACTTTAAAGGTGGAGAGGATGGCCCTGGGGTGGGAGAGATTCTGTGAATACAAGCAATTATAAACTGCTTAGATGAGAGCCAGCAGTCTTCTGCAGCCTCACCACGTCGTATTTTTATGCCCGTAACTATTACTAAACCATCTTCTTTATTGTTGATAAAATTTAGCCCTGTGCAGAGGAGGAAGAACACATGCACACTGTGCTTCTTAACTCTCCGTGACCAAGGAAAAAGCTCATTTGGCGGCTGGAACACCCCAAGTTGCATTTCTTGGTTGTGGTAAGGAACTGATAATTTATGGGCCAGTTCTGTGACGTTTTTATGTGCCGCATTTTTGAAAATGACTCGAGGTGAGTTCTGGTCCTGCTGATGTCTGCAGTGAGGGCTCTGTTGAGTCCTCTGTCCTCCTCACCAATTGGAATAGGATTTGAGTCATGGGCTTCTAAAGTGCCTTAGTTTGTTTTGGAAAAGGCACCTAATTTCAAGTGAAAAATTCTTTTAACCCCATTGGGCTGCTTCTATAAACTCTCATTCACAAAATCGCTCCCTTCCCACTTCCTTCTCACGGATTAAATAGCAATTGGCAGGCACGGAGAACATGTTAAGGTTGATTTCGTTGTAAGAGGCCTCTCTGTACAGTGTCTACATGGCAATATTAACTGACACCAGTCTTTCCTCTTTGTTTTTGTACCAGACCTGTTTTAGTTTACAGCAAAACTCATACAATCACCAATAAAATTAGTCAGGGCAAAGAAAAAGAAAAAACCAGAACCTCTTTATAGGAATTTCTAAATAAATATATCTATATCTATATATCTATATCTATGTATAAAATGACTGTTCCTTGTAGTGTTTAACTTAGATGTCATTTCAGTTTGTTTGGGCTACATCATGAGGGTTTCAGAGTGCGATGTCACTTACCTCGTATCCTGTAAGTTATACCTGGACTATTCTGTGTTGTGTTTTTTATTCCCTCCCATGCATCTTCCTTCCCCACCCCCGTTGCCCTTTCCTGGAAGAAAAAAAAATGCATGTCTTATCCCTCTATTTTAATCCTGGTGTCACTTTTGAATTGGTGGGAGGAGGGCAGTTTTGAGCCAGGAAGTGACATCACTACTCGTTTCCCTAAATCAAGGAACATTTTGAAACCTTTCACACCTCTTACTCAGGGATGGGGCTGACGTGTGGTACACTGAGGTGACCAGAAGGAGCACTTTTTCTGCTCTGGAGTAGGGATGTTCAATTCCAAGGAGACGTTTGGATTTCCTGCATGGTCGTGGATTAACTTCCCAGGTTTATCATGTAGATTGCAACATAAAGCAGCAGGTCTAGTGTGAACTGTAGCTTTCAGTTGTGGGGGGAAAATTGCTCTATGTACAGTGGCTTGTTTTGCTTTGATATGTTGCCAAGCAATTGGGGGGTGGGGCGGGATCACAACAATGATATTGTTTGAGTAGGAAATGAGAGTGCTATTTTGAAGTCAATCGCATAATGTTTATTCTTGTTTCCAGACATTGGTTTCTAAACATTTTTTAAAAAATAAAAACGATGCCATATACATCCAGGCCACAGTGTTGCAAATCTTTACACCGTTAGACTCAATCCTACAAGGGAGTAGTTGTGGTTCTCCAAATTCTTTGAATATGTAGGGTTATCTTTTTTGAGATCCTGAATCTATCTGCGCTGAACAATATATTCTTAGACCAGTCCATTCAAAAATGATGCTTTTAAATTCATGGCTAGGCCCTCTCTCCCTCTCACTTTGCAGCATTGGAGCTATCGTAACTTGGGGTGCATTATTTCAGATGTTGCCACCCACCGAACTTTGGTGTGTTTGGGTGCCTGTGACTTTTAACCTTCTCATAAGCACGTCATTTCACCTTTAATGGCAACAGGGTGGTTATCATTTATTTTTTTCAGAACACCTCAGAGAAATTATTACTCACGATCCGCGTAGGCTTACCCACAAGCAGTTCGGAAATAATGAAATGGGCAACCAAAGCAGCCGTTATGTGACCCAAACTGCAAAGGTAACAGAACACACTAGTAATTGCCTGCCTGGATTGACACTGTTGGCTTTGTGGCATCCGTCCATGGGTTGAAATCCAAAAGTACCCTTCTGCGTGTGGAAGATGTTTTTTTTTGTGTGCATGAAAGGGCTGTTTTACAGCTCTCATGCAAGTAGAAGAATGCAAATGACCATAGAACCTACCTTATTATCATCCCATATGAACAATTCTGCTATTGCTTGCACAAGTGAACTAGTGGCTCTCTTCCTTTTTTTGCTCACAGTGCATTGGATCCCGCCCCTGATTTTTATCTGCTTTAAGAAAACTGAGTCCTCTTGTGTCACATCCACTATGAACTGAACTCTGTTAACAGCAATATGTGACCTGCACTTTCTTTTTCTGCCCCCATCGCCACAGGTAGCAGTGCTGTCCAACTTAGGGACAGGCACTGTGATAGCGTGAAGATAAGGGAAATTGTTCTATATGTTTTTAAGCAGAATGTGGTTAGTGCTTTTGCTTTTTTATGTTTAACCCTGGCAATTCCTGAAAAATAAGATAAATGAATAGTGTCCCAAATTGTGACTGTTGTTTTTTGTTTTTTTTTTTTTTGAGAGCACAGGACTATTCTGTTGATTTCTTTCGTAGTTTCCAAGAGCAGTATTCTGTTTTTCTGTTGATAGGGAAATTCCAAACAAGTTGCACACTTCTACTCCAGAGTTCAATTTCTTTTACATAGACGACCTCGCTTCAGACGTGTTACCTTACTGATAGGATCTTTACTTGTAGCACTATTAACTTGTGGGAATATTTTTTTACGTGAACCTAATTTGATGAGAAGCTTAAACAAACTTTTTTGAAGCACTCACATTGAGAGGAGTACAGGTAATGTTTTTTAAAAAAAATTGCACAAAAGAAACATGAATGTTGGAATGATTCATTCAGTGTTTGAAAAGCGATGGATATGTTGAAATAGTGTGTTGTTTGTAAAAATGAAATAAAAGTACAAAAGCCGAGAAAGGGTGAAAGTTACATGTTATTTGTATATAGAAAACTCTCACGTCTAGGTGATCCGATTGTATTGGTTCTAGCTGAAAAGAAATGCTAATTAACAGGTTTTTCAAAGACAACTATGCTTACTTTTGTATTTGTATTACATGAATCCCGTTGTTGGGGAAGGGGAGAATGATTCACCATCATGCTACAATTTGTCCCTTTTCAATTTTGATTTTGAACTTGATTAGGAAGTCTTAACTCCTTCTAGGGATGGTGATCTATATGTCTTCTGCACTTCCTGTTCTTTATTTTTTTATTTTTAAGAAAAAGAACCCAAAGAATTTAATACTGAACAAGAAGTGCTTGTCACCAGGGGTTCTTGCAACCACAAAAAGGCAAGAAGGAATGAGCAGTTTGTGTCCCATAATTCCACATAACCTCTCACAGAGCACACACACAAACCTCAGTGGCGCCTGGAGGTATTGAAGACATGATTTAAGCTACTCTAGCAGTTTTGCAGAAAGTTTTGAATTTTTTCATTTGGTTTGGTATATAATATATATATATATTACTAGCACACACACAAAAACCCGAAGGGAATTTAGGAATATAAATATTTCTGGGGTAAAGGTGTAAAATTAATTTATAATAGGGAGTCCTTAAAAGGGGCTGGGGGCTGATTGATAGTTGTCTGAATCCTTCTCCCCTTCCCCCCTTCCAGTCTGTAGTAATAATCCAAGTTTCTGTTCTGGCATTAAATATGGAGGGGGGATATAATTATATATTCAAATGGCCCCTTCAGGTGCAGAAAGATGGCCTCTCACACAATAAAATGAAGTGCATTTGGTCAAGGGGTGCTTCTACAATGGGGATTGCAAAATCTGTGGTTTTTCTCATTGTGCTCGGAAAGGACTTGAGTCTTCCACTGAGAATGAATCAGAGGCTTCACCCAAGGTTGCTTTTGTTTGTTCATTTTCCTTTTGCTTGATTGAAGCTCTTGTTCACTTTTTCCTCAGCCATACAATAGGCAGCCATTGGAGGTGTCGTCTGCAATAGGACTTAACTCACTGGTGCTGGAACTGCTGTATAATACTGCAAGTCACCTTCACTGAGGTCTGTGACAAGTGACGCTATAGAGGTCCAGATCATAGGCACTTGCCACTTTCAAGGGGGTGGCGGGGTGGCGGCTAGTGAACTGTTGTACAGCCCCTGAATGCTTAGCATAAGAAATTTTGGGGCTGCAATCATCCTTCAAATGTGTTGATTTTATTGAGTTATAAAACTAGTAGAGGGAGACCAACTTATACCAGCAGAAGAGCTGGCCACCAAGAGAGTGCTCTGAAAATTAGAAGCCTTTCAGTGTATATATGTGCAATTCCTCTTGAGATTGCTATCTCCATAGAGAGGGCAATTGCATTTCAAAATGGCTGCCAATAAAGCTCCACCAACCTGAAGCCAAAGGAGGAACAAAATCGGTACAGATATTCATTGCCCAGAGAAGTGATAACAGTTCTGATACATGTTGAACATTTTAAGGCTGTGTAGCTGGCAGAAGATAAAACCTTCTGATTGATTGATCTGGATGTAAATTTGGCTTACATACTTGAGAAGTAGATTGATAGTTTAGATTTACTTGCAAACTCTTCTGTGTCTATTTAAGTTTAACCCCAGAAGGCAGTCCTTAAGTACTTGAAAGGCCTCAAAATGTTGTTTCTGGGCAATAAATATCTGCACTTACTTAGCTGGTTGGAGTTCTCATGTTTTCTATTGTATTCCAGAACTGTTGCCTCTCAAATTATTCTATTAGGATACGAAGCTTATCTTTGGTTACTCCCAACAGCTAATACTAAAAATACCTTTAAAAAAATATATGTAACATCACTAAATACTTGTCTTTCTGATGCATCTAAATAGGGAACTTTGAGGCCCTTACTTTCAATTTGGTAGCAGTCTTGTCAACATTATAAGCATCCAGCAAGTTATTGAGGAAAGCAGCATCGCAAAGTCAGTAGGTGGTTCATACTGGCTTCTTTCCCTTATTCAAATGACTGAAAAATACACTTTCAATGTCCTGCCTAGTGTTGGCATAGGAAAAGGGGTATCATAGCTTTATGCTGAGGTCATATTGGGCTGCAATGGCCAGTACAAAGGAGAAATGGGGAGGGAATAATGTTTTGCACCTTATAGAAAAGAGGAGAAAAAATTTAAGTGCATACAGACATAGGTAAGAGCTTTTATTGTGACAAGAGAACCTTTTTCCATATGCGTGCATACTCTCTGTAATTCCAGTGTAAAATATTGTACTTGCACTAGCTTTTTTAAAACAAATATAAAAAATGGAAGAATTCATATTCTATTTTCTAATCGTGGTGTGTCTATTTGTAGGATACACTCGCGTCTGTTTATTGAATTTTATGGTCCCTTTCTTTGATGGTGCTTGCAGGTTTTCTAGGTAGAAATTATTTCATTATTATAATAAAACAATGTTTGATTCAAAATTTGAACAAAATTGTTTTAAAGAAATTGTCTGTATACCAGTACAAGTTTATTGTTTCAGTATACTCGTACTAATAAAAATAACAGTGCCAATTGCAAATAAGTGTTCTTTGTTGTGTATGAATTAAGAGGTGGGAGTCAGTTTGTTTCATTTTTTAAATAGCAGTTTGTCCATATGAAAGTTTACTCTGAGGTTCATCTTTGTGACGAGGGTTTTTTAAAAAAATAGAATAATAAAACATATTTATTTTTTCCCATAATAAAATATACACAGAAGTGATGCATATTGCATATTATTGCCATTCTGTTTTATATAAATCACAGTTCAATTCTATTGTCCAGTCCCCTGCCACA
This sequence comes from Podarcis bocagei, assembly GCF_964188305.1. Lineage (NCBI taxonomy): Eukaryota > Metazoa > Chordata > Lepidosauria > Squamata > Lacertidae > Podarcis > Podarcis bocagei. Next base: position 30,399,374 of record NC_138133.1, read on the forward strand.
CACCCAAATTCAAAAACTGGAACTTTAGTCATATAATGCATGCATAGTATGATTGCGCATTCTGAATTCATTTAGAGCTCATTCTGTTCCATTAATTATCTTTGTATTCATGCATCCTTAAGAATATGATACTTTGACATTTTATCCAGTTGTGTGTGATTTCAGTGGCTGCATCCAAATTGCATGTACCTTGAGGACTTGCTTTCCTAAAATCAAGGAAGAATGGAGGTAAGGGGAGGGGAGTGCAGATATTGTTGGGCTGTATGGTTCAATTTCCTTTAGGATGTTTATAGCAGTAGGGTCACTGGCAGAGCACAGAGCTTCAAGTATGACTTCCGGCAAGACCCTTCTGTGCAGTTTGGATCTGCAGCTGCCATGCCAAGAAGGAAGGCAAGACACAGTTAACTTCCCTAGGGGTCTGCTCACAAGGTAAGGGGACCCTTCCACATAATACTGCAATAATATATCCTCAGGTGGGGTCTAGGCTGCTGCTTGCTAAACAGGGATTAAAAACCTTCTCCAGATATTGGGCCTCAACCCTAGTTAACAATGGCGGTGGCCAGGGATGATGGGAGGTAGAGTCTTCAACATTTGGGAAGGCCAAAGATTACTACTAGCAGAAACTTCTCCCTTTCTTAGGTTATGATGAGTGATAGGGCAGAGTGTCTTAAGGCAATTGCTTCCCACACCACTGTAATAATGTAAGAACTGGCCTCCCTGGTGTGGCTTTTCCTGTCTGTGCAATATTCTACATTGATTTTAAAAGTATCTGCACATTTCTAACAGATATGTATGCATTATTTGTAAGGCATCCATTCTCTGCTTGCTCAGGCATCTAGTACAATCTCACCACATGCTATTCAATTAGGTTTAAATAATTTTTTTAAGCGGGTCATTTCAGCTGCTCTTGTTGCTTCTCTTTCATGTGAAACCAGAAGTGTCTTAAGCAGGTACGTTGGTTTTAAAATACCATTGCATTGCAAGGTCATGAGAGATGTCCAGCCAATTTGAGGGTGGGAGCAGGCGTACCTAAATTTCCATTCTGCAGACTTTTAACACTTTTAGAATGATGGTGGGGACATAACCAAATCCAAACATATCAAGTGTTGCAAAGCTTTGCCATGCAATGGGAAAGGTGATTCTGTTCTAGGGGGGATGTTAGGAATAGTTTGTTTCAAATAGAGAATGTATGTTTTTAAGAATCATATTCCTGTTTTATATTTAAATCAACCCAAAGGAGAAAATTTATTCTTCAAAACACAATCAGTGAATGACTACTCACAGGCAAGCCCCACTGTACTCAGTGGAACTTACTTTTCAGTAAGTGTGGGTTCAAGATTTCAGTTTTGATGTTTAAAAACCATTCCTTTAAAAAATAACTTCCACTGTGCTTTCAGATCACTTGCATGTGTTCAGCTTTGGAAATGTTGTAGTTGTGAATGCCCAGCAACTATGCATATCCACTGTCAAGTTCCGTGCAGCACACATGTACAAGCTGTCAATTTCGTTACTCCAGTTATTATATCAAAGACTTGACAGCAGCCAAGTTCATAGGGCTGACAGGGAAGGACCTGTTGTAATATGAAATTTTCTGTCTCAACTGCTAAAGGATCATTTATCTGCACCTTAAAGTCTCAAGATTAGAAGATAAAGAAATACTGGAGAGAATGAAGAGACATTTTTTAAAAATCCAGTGCAAGTTCCTAAAATGTAATATATAATTAGACCACACACCTTCAATATAGTTGGTTGCAGTGTCTTCCAGGATGGGAATGAGTACTTTAAAAGTACAACAGAGATGTGATGCTGTAGCTCTCAATATCCTAGAAAATTCAAACCTGCTAGCGAATTAGGCTGCTATCTTTTTCTGCTGTGGTTTTAAGACGCTGTTCCAGTTCAAAAATTAGTGTGTACATTTGTATGCTCGCTTGTCTCTTTACTTATTAGATCATCTATGCAAGTAAAATAATCAGCAAATGATGAGTAGATTACATTTCTTCATTGGCATACTCCTACATTTCTACCCACCCCAGCTTAAACTGGCTTTTCAAAGGAAGGCTGCTAATGACTCCAAGGGAGGAAGTGGATTACAAAAACTCTGAGACAGAAGCAGTTAAGCGCCTCTGAGCTCCCCGTCAAATGCAGGAGGGAAGGCAGGTTTTGCCCTCAGCCTAACACTAGTGTCATAACAGGTAATCCTTTTGTCTATGAATGCAATCGTTCACATTCATGTAAGAAAGAGAAGCAGATGCACCCTGGGACTTGGTAATTTCACTGCCCAGCACTTTAATGTTAGAGGCAGGCAGCCATCACTTATACTGGAGGAAAAGGAAGTCACAGCAGCAGAAGGCCTGCATGACAAAAAACAAACAAACCTTAGCCAGTGAACCTGCAGTCACTTGACTAGGTTTATTCGGATTCATAGCATTTCTGATAATGAAACCCCTATTGCATTTAGATAAGTTTCCACATTTCTGGCCCTGCCGACCCAAACAACCAGTGATGATAGACATTTTGACAAATGAAGTTCCAGACTGAAGGTCATAACCACACTGCCCCTTATCTGAAAGGCCTTGGTTATGAGGAGCTGTGGAGCTGAAGATCTATGGTCCTGACTGGTGCCTAAAACTACAGAACTCCACTTACAACTTCCCGCAAGTATTCTGTAGTGTCTGGAAACACTTGATCTTTGATAAATGGAATGAGGTGGCTTAATCAGGCCCTGAACAGTAGGAACCAAATATATATATATGAAGCCGATGTTTGTCCTCTGTCCTTAACCAAAGGAATCTTGAGAAATATAGCAACCACCATTATCTTGGAAATATCCTACATGAATATAAAAGACATGTCCATTTCCTTTGTTTGAATGTCTCTGCCAGCAAAGCATTGCAATAAAATTAATATAACTATTTAATCAACAATTTTAAGAACATGAATTTATCAGCGCGCATTAAAAATCAAGTACTTAATGTCACAGAGAAAATAAAGCAGCATTTTATTTTATTTATTTTTAGTTCTAGAGGTGTTGGCCGAAGGTTGGCATGCTGGGGCCACACTCTGGCAATGAGCACCTTCTAGTTTTCACAGTTACTCTCCTGGCTTTTCTGACTTCTGCACCATGTTAAAGGAGCAGAAGAAACTGGTCAGTTGACTGTATAAAGCTTGGGTGGGTTTGCTCATATTGGTAACAACTGTTCCAACAGAATGAAGATCTGACTAGATCAAACTATAGATTTCTCATTTAAATAGACAAGGCTATAAAATAGAGTGCTACTGTATTTTGAACAAAGAATAAATCATCATGGACATAGCTGAAGTGTATGGCTTGACCTCCTTAGGCTTAACCCCACCACTACAACAAACTTTTTTGGGGGGCGGGGGGCAATCAACCTTCTTCCTCTTCTAGCTTGAAGTATGCCAGCAAGAAACCATCTTGCCCCCCAAAAAATGGAAGAGGGGGAGAACAGACAGCACGTTTTACAGCCCCACAGCTTTTTCCTCTTTGGCTAATAAGCTGTGCTGTGCTGCTGAGTTACCCGAATGAAAGTTGTCCTTCGACTAAGCTCTTTGAGTTTGGCAGCTCCCACGTAGGTGCAGGTAGAGCGTAGGCCGCCCAGGATGTCACGAATGGTATCCTCCACGTCCCCTCTGTAAGGCACCTCCACCGTTTTGCCCTCGGACGCTCTGAAGGTAAAAGCAGATTGATTTGCACTAGTAGGAGGCATTCTTTTCAATGAACAAAAATCAAATTTCTCTAGCAATTTTTTTAAAAGTGCTGTCCTTGACATGCACTGGATGTGGGCCTTTCAACAGCACAAGCTGCCTCCAAACACATAACAGTTATTTTTGCTTGTACAAGACCCACCGCCCAAATAAGATTAGATTGGTAAGGCAACCCTAGCAATGTGTTGTGCTGGTGGTTGTTGTGTAACGGGGTGGGGAGAGGAGACAAAATTAAAACTGATAATGCAATTTTCTAAAAATGCTGTCAAAAAGTAATTTTAAGTCTGTACAGAGTTTTTTATGCTTATGAAAACCTTCATAACATGCTTATTAGCTGATCCAATCTCATTGACAGCTCCAGGATGAGAAAATCACATTTACTGGAGCATATCATGGCCTCTCTTGAGGTACTTTCTTCCAGTCAGGTGGGGGAAAAGATTATGCATCTTCAGTATAGTTAATATGAAACACTAATCTGAAACGGAGGCAAAATTATATATGACTAGCTGACAAGGGCTCTTTCACTTGTTTGAAAGACAAGCTTTGAAAGGAAATACACAGCTTACTGATGGCCCAAACATGTTATTGCACCCTGAGATCCCTATTACATCCAAAAGAAACCAGGGGATGCTATCTCCTGAATACTGATTTAAATTATTGCCATTTAGTAAACAGAACTGGGTGTATAGTTCTTGTCCGACAGTTGTGCTTTGCACAGGGTGTGGTGTGTGTTGCTAGAGAAAAAAATAAATCCATTCTGTAATAAACTAGAAGCCAGATGCCACAATACCACACAAAGGCACAACTAAACCCATTAGGCTTAAGCATTCATTTCTCTTGCATTGGATTGGCCATTCCATATAATCAGGCTGCCTCAATTTACAAGACACTGGTCTGAATTCCAGACTGATTGCTCAGCGAGGATTCATTGCCCTTGTACTAGAGAGTTAGGGATACAGCCATGGCGCCTGCTGGTAATAACAGGTTGCACTTAGATCCCCGCTATTTGCTGCCAGGGACAACATCCAAAAATGAGGGAGCTGGAAGAGTGGAACTTAATTCTGTGCCAAAATTCTGAGTGCAGCTGGTACCTGTATTCTGCAACACCTCCCACATGCTTCTTCATGGCTGTGTCAGAGCTCATTCCATAGAAGAGCTTCACCTTCTTGCCATTTTTTTCAATAATCTCTCCAGCACATTGGTCATGTCCTGCAAACATGCCCCCGAGCATCACAAAATCAGCACCAGCTCCTGTGATAGAAAGAAGGAGGGTATTAAGAGTTGAGTGTGCAGCAAAGAAAGCTAAAATGTGATTCCTATCTGGCCAGGATGTATCAATAGCTGAAATGTGATTCCTATCTGGCCAGGATGTATCAATAAGAGAAACCTAGTCATCCATGGGAATTTTATCTTTTAAAAAAAGTAGGACTTGGATTACACGTTGGAGGGCATATGGAAATTGGTTCAGAAATGCTCATATATGTTTTCTACCCAACTGCTTCCTAAGGAAGGCCTTCTTCACACTTTGAGAACCAGGAGCAGAGAATCACAGAATTGGAGAGTTGGAAGGGACCCTGAGGATCATCTAGTCCAACCCCCCTGCAATGCAAGAATATGCAGCTGTCCCATATGGGGATTGAACCTGCAGCCTTGGCATTATCAGCAGCATTCTACCAACTGAGCTATCCAGACTAATGAAATGTTGCTGGCATGTATCTGCATGTACATAAGAACGTGATCAGAAGAAACGAGAATCCTGTGTTCCTTGGCCCAAATAAGGGTCTAGTAAAACTTCCCACCTCAGCAGCTAAATGTGGTTGCCTCACCATTTGGAAATAACTTCCATGCCACCATCATAAAGGCATAAAGGTTCATGTTCAACTAGAATCCTTCTGCCAATGAAAGACAGCTATCATCCCAACCTCTAGCATTTCTCCCCATTTTCTGCAGTTAGACCTCTTCAAGGGCAAACTCTGTTATTGGAGGATGATGATGATGATGATGATGATTACTGTAGCCAGTAATTATGTTTTGGGAAAACAAAGCTTAAGAAAGTAAAACAGTGGAACCGCTTGAAGTAGTTTCTTGCTTGCCCAATTCCAGGAAAGGTTCCTACTGAAATAAAGCCATTTTTTCTAGTGGCAAGGTGTTGCCCCTGCCTCCTTAAAATGTAGTGAGAAGTTGGAATAGCCTTAGCTATAGCTTTAAGGAAATGGGTGGTGTCAACATGGGGGAAGCACCAAATTGAATTATTCTGGTATGGGTGGATTTTAACCAAACTGCGGGCTCATCCTCATTTCCTCTTGTCCCATGCCTAGAAAGCATGGGTCTGGGTGGTTTCCCCCTTGTCATACACCTTTCCCAGGGAAAAGCTCTTTAGCTCTAAATCGGAGGAAACGTTAATCCAGGGAAAACCCAAATTGCCATTTGCTCCAATTGAGCACTAAAAAGCAGTTTTCCCCAGGGAAAAGCAGTGGGACAAGAGCTGTCGATAAACCCTAACAGTGCAATACCGAACAATGTGTATTCAGAAGTCCTATTGAATTTCACTAAGGCTTACTCCCAAATAAGGCGGGTTAGGACTGCAGCCAGAAAGCAGGGTGCAGAATCAGCACTTTGGTGGCACACATTCAACAGATTCAGAAGTGAGCATCATTATCCCACCTCCACAAAGATCATGTAACTGCATGTAGCTTGTATCCTGTGTCAACCAACAGCAGGTGGCTTGGTGGAGCAGCGGCGCTTGCCTGACCTGACAGCTGAGTCACTGCTGCTTACATGGAGGGGCAAGGTGGTGGGGAAAGCAGGATGGTGGAAACGCACCAGCAAAGCTAATCTGCCACCTTCCCCATTTTTGGCCAGGAAAGCAATATTCCTTTTTTGCAGCTGTGGCTTGTGGCTGCAAAGGAAGAACTCGCAGTCCCAGCTTTAATTAGAATAGAAGAGCACACTCATGACTGCACACTTCTGAATGCACTCCTGATTTTTCCTTTGACGTGTGATCACCTGGTGTCACATGAAGCCAGATGATTGACAGGTGGGCAGCTCTAGCCTACAAGGGTGGGGGCAGTTCTAGACCCAGCTCACTAGCCAGATGCAGTTTCCCACTTCTGAGCTAAGCCATGGTTTAGATTAGTACGTGTGAACTAGGCCAGTTTCCGTCTGTGAAGTAGTTTGCAATCTGCTTCCTCCGATTTATGTGGAAGATAAATGGGAGGTGAGATATTTAATCAGAAAGACAGTAGGTCCTAATGCTCTTCACATTTCTCAAGCAGCAAACAATACTCACCAAAAGCTTTGGCAACATCTCCTGGACAGCTGCATCCTCCATCCTACATAAAAGAGAGAGAGAAGTCAGTGTCGAAGTTTGCATTTGTTGTAGCCCAATAGTTGTATCCAACGATACCCCAAACGGTTCAATATCAATAGATAACTGTTTGGAATGAAATGACCCCGCACCTGTCTAAGCTGGCCCATGGGAACAGGGAGATAAAGATTTGGCCCAGCCAGGCCAAAAAGGTCTCCCACTCCTGTTGTGGCTCACCATGAATGAGCAGGGTTTTGTGGCAGGCACCTCACTTTTCCTCTGGCACAAGTGGGAGTAACAAGCCATATTAGAAGGACGATGGTTTGTTTCTCCTGAATTAAGTATGATCAGAAAGCAAAGAACAGATTTTGACTTTAGGATCAATGTTTCTTTGGGGACGGATACCACAATTCCAGATTCAGACATGGCATCCAAGGCTTTGCTGCTTCCACTCACCCCAGAGAAGTGAATTGGGAGTGATTGGGCAGTTGTGGCCTTAGCAAACTGCCCATTCACACTAAGCCATAAACCATGATTTACCAGAAGATGTGGCTTAGGCCACTATGTTCAGACATAAATGGTTTTGGGTTTTTTTTTCATCAGAGAGGGCTATTGGAGGAGGGGACCAAGAAAACGTCCCATATTGAGCACAGATCTCCTTGGGCAAATTGCTCGGCTAATCCATCCATCCATAGGCTGCTACATGCATAATATGTGATACTTAACCCTCAAATAGGGAGGGATGGAATACTTTGCTTTTCAGACATGGGTTAATTTGCCTCCTCATAGGTAGTTGCATATTTGTTAAAGAAACTACATGGGAGGGAGGAGGCACAATTTTACTGTCCCATTGCAGGTTGATTTTATTCAGTTTATTCAACATTCATAGAACTAAAGCCTTCATGAAATTCTCATTTCTTCAACTGTAGGGAGGAAAAATGCAGGAATATATACTCAGTCCGGAGATGTGATGGCAGGGGACACTGCTCTTAACGTAGTCTATCATCTAACCAATATCTGACAGTGATCTGAATACTAATGCAGACACATACAAGAAGCAGATAAGCATTCTACCAAATCCTCTAAATACTCATTTTCCCTATCCTTTAAAATGTGGTGACCAAACTAGACCACTAAATGTGACCCATCAACAGAATGCAGAGTCAATTCCAACTTCTGAGCCAGAAGTTAAACTCTTTGGATCTCTTGGTTCTATAATATTCCCCAGCCCTGAAGCCGGCTTTGCTACTTTTGGATACTGTGGAACCTCCACAAAATGGTTATCAAATTGATTTCAGCTGGAAGGGCAGGTTGTTTGAATGTACCCTATTCCAAAGCAATGCTGGCTGGGACTCCTGTCTGGCATGATAAATACTGGCTCTTGCCACAAGAGGGCACTTCAAAATATATTCAGTCTCCCAAACTGACACAGTTGCCTCATGTTGATTTTAGTAGGCCTCAAAGACATGTAGGAATAGGCTCTCACATTTTCTAAACTAAAGCCAGCCTAGCCATTACTCCAACATCCTTGCAGCAGTTCCTCACTCCCTAATAATATATAGTAAAGCAAAACGTGTAATACGACACCATTACACCTCAGGTTTCCTTTTTCTTGTAAAGTGGACAGTGTCAGAAACAGATATGAAAGCTAGGAGCTAAGTGGCACTTTAAACTTAGATTATGGGTGCAACAATGGAATGTCTAGGCGCGATTTTTTATAACAAGAATACAAAGATGAAAATGAATGAACTTGCAGCAAAATACTATGTTCATTTTTCACATGGTCTAGTCCTTCCCCTGCCCACCCCGCTAATATTCTTAAGAGGGTCTCTTCTCCAGTCTTCAGAGAGTAGCTGGGAGTGGGGAGGCAGAAAAAGGTCCTCCTTTCCTTCCACTCTGCAGTTTTAATCTGAAATCTTAGGCTCAGTACTGTGCCCAGAGCTCAGAAAATGCTCGCCCTCATGAAATTCCCTGTTACAAAATGCGCCTAGAACAATGGGAGTTTCGAACACTGAAAGTGGAGCAGAGATGGTGAATACTAGAGTACAATGACATGAACATATTTTGCTCTAAGACATGTTACTAGAAGATACAGGGACCCTGAGGTTGCCTCTTTTCCACAGCAGGTCACGCGTCTCCAGCAATTTGTCCTTTCAGCCTAAGTAGCTGGGGCTCACTACAAAGTATGATGGCTGACTGCTTGGTTCTTTGCTAAGCTGCCATAGGAGGAAACCAAGTAAGAACTAAGCGGGTAGCTTTTCCATCATCACTCTGGCTTTTTGCTACAGGTTTCGACCAAATAACAGATCATCACAGAAGAACATTTTCAGAGGGTAACTGGCTTAGTCTGCTGCGGCACAAAGAGCCCTATGGCATGTGAAATATTTCAAGAACTAAAGCCTACTTCATTCAGAAATATATACTGTTATAGATTTAGGGGATCCTCCTAAATGCTAGAAATTAATAAATGGTAGAATTTTGATTATCTGTATTGAGGGGAAGATTGGAGGCCAGTGGAAAAGTACAGGCTAAGATTCCTTCCCAAGCCAGGGCCTCACCTGAGATAGAGGCATTAACATGACGAAATGAGTTGATAGCCCATCAGAGAGCCTGGGCCTGGGAAGAGAGGTGGCCAACTTGCCACAGTGGTGGGGTGCGGGTTCGAAGCGACAGGAGAGTTTTGAGCATGGTGTGCTGGGAAGAAGAGAGGGAAAAGAAAGACTGGGATCTATCTTGCGAAGGCTGGCTGGGAGAGATGCCTTGGACTCCAGGGCTGCACCACTGAGGGGACAAGACCCTCTTGAAATGACCATGCTGTAAGAACTGGACTCCCTCCACGCACGCCAAAGGTGTAACTAAGTGAATAAATCATATTTCTTAAAGCTATAACAGTCTCCGCCATGTCTCTATTCTCCAAAACAACACAGACCCTGGGTGAATGCCTGGAACCCTCGGGAATCTTGCAGAGAGTGGGGGTGGAACATGATTTTTGTAACAATGCATACAGACACACATGCACACACAGAAAATATGAAGTGGGAGTTGAATAGCAACGAGATGCAAAAATTACAGTCAGTAACAGAAGAAAATATCTCTCATACGTCAAGAAGCTGCCTTATACTAGGCCAGATTATCTGCCTGACTAGCTTAGTATTCTCAACTGTTGACTAGCCAAAGCTGACTGGTCTCTTAGTTTCCCATGATCTCCAACCGGATTCTTTTAACTAGAAATGCCAGGGATTGATCATGCATTCTACCAGTGGGCTGTTAGGGGATCTGAATGCCCCAAGCAGTCATCAGAGTCCAACCACTTACAACAAAAGCAACTATAGAGTTAACAATTCTTCTTTTGAGACAATCATTACAGTTCTGAGAGATACATAAAAGATTTGGCTCCTTATCTGGCATTTTAAAAGGGTATGAAGTCCCTTATATTATTTATCTGCAAAGATATGAACTGACATGGAAAACTAGCTCAGGTGAGGAAAGAGGAACTTGTTAAAAATAATATTTTTTGTTGTCAAGCAAATAGTGTCCTGAAAACCAGCAGGGTTTATGAAATAGGAGATTCAGTTGTGTCTGCTTCAAAGGGGCAGAAAATTAAGAGGAGACAGTTGTTGTTTAGTCTTATTTCAATCACACACACATTAACAGGCACAAATAACTTCAGGAAGAAACCAAACACCACCAGAGCTTCATCTTGTGCAAACACCAGATAACCGAGGGGAAAAGGCCTTTGGGAGACCTAGGTATAAATTGGTGTTCTTCCTAAAGACATCTCACAGAAGGCTGAAAAACTTATTTAAAATGTGTAATGTGCTGTGTTTGTTAAACAGCATTCTTTCCATATGAAATTCAAATTGTGGCCAGGGCCAGCCATGACGCGGAATGAAGCAGCCACCTCAGGTGACAGAAGGCAGAGCTTCTGCAGGTGCCTCAACTGCTCTGCTGGAGAAGCAGCGCCAGCATTGGTGCCATTTCCGGTGAGATCTCGCCCAAATCTCATGAGATCTCAGAGGGAATCAGAGCCAATACAACTTCACCGGCTGGGTGGCACAGCAGCAGAGCGGGTGGTGCAGCAGTGGTGCTGGCAGAGGCAGGTGATACAGAGGCAGAGGCAGGGTGGAGTGGGAGGGCACATCCCATTTCACCTCCAGTGGCAAAACTGGATGCGCTGCCTCCGTGGGTGGCTGGCCAACTTAGAACATGGGTGCTCCTTAGAAAATAGAGATGTTTCACTTCCTTGTGAAACTGGAACTCATCAAAACCTTGAACGTCAACTTCATGCACCTCAACCTCATATCACTATTTTTGACTAAGGCTCTTTTTCCTTACCAAGCTGCTACACATCCCTCTTGGGAAGTATAAATTAGATATGCACTTTCACAGAGTATTTTGCTACCTAAGGAGTCAGTTCACAAAACGGGGGTGAACTACTGGACACAAAGCCATGACTCAAAGGTCTACTTCTGAGCAGTTGGAAGTTAGGAGCCAGAGTTTCTAACTCATGCCTTTGAAACCCCTGAGCTCAAGAGGTCAGAGATGACTGCGGAAAGGGTTTCCTTAACATCTTGTTGGGATTTCATTCTATAACCCTGCCTTATTTATGGCATTTCCTGCAGATCATACTTACGGATATTATATGCCCCTTCAGTCCATGAGCAGAATCTGCACATTCAATCACTGCGCTCAGCTGTGGATAACCCACGCCAGTTTTTATCCGAGTGGTGCACACAGATCCTAGACATTGAAAACAAACAGATGGAAAGATGAAACCAAAGCTATGGTATCTTGTAGATTAGGGCAGGTGAAAACACCTGTTTGGGAGCACCCTGTGGGAGCAGCTCTGCCATAATGACAGCCCACCCAGCTGCAAGGTTCTTTCCTTTTCAACTGGCACACGAAATTTTTACTTGCAGGAGAAGCACCTGACTCCACAGAAGGTGCCCAATAGAATTCAAAAGGCCCTTGAAACCTTCCTCCGGTTTTATGAGGAACCACTGATTACCACTCTTTATGTACAGTTTGCCAACCAGCTGCTAATCCGCCTGACCGTGGCATCATCTAGCCTACATTTTAACAGGTTACTAACCCAAATATAACGGGGAACCCTGCCAAATGCTTTGCATTCCCTCCCCCCCCCCCCAACGTCTCAGCCATGTTTAAGAAATGAACAGGAGGTCACAATGTTGCACATCCCCTTCCCTCTTCTGTACAAAATCCCTCTGCCCTTCCTCTGCAAGCTTTTACTACAGTTAAGCATTGCATCAGCAATACCGGTGGTTAACGCTAACCAGAGTTCCCTCTTAATCAGCATCTGAAACCAGTGATAGCTAATCCTGGAAGTGCCATTAGAACGCATGATTTTTGTAAAAGCTGGCAATGGAAGGGTAGGGAAATTGATATGCGGGGGGGGGGGGGCAGGCCAAGATGCAGCCTCCTCCTGATGTATGGTTAATAAATTGGAAGCGTTAAGCCTACATCAGCTCAAACTATGCTTGGCTTACATTGATGTCAGGAAGTAAGGTTTCTAAAGACTTTTTCAGGCAGGAAAACGGGCACTGGGGTCACTCTAGCTCACCACAGGCTTTCAACCTAAAGTGAAACAGTAAGATGAGCCTACTGATTTCTGCCTAAAAATGACAGGACAGCAGGAAAGAGGCTTCCCCTCCAAGTTACGTGGATGAAGAGGTCTGGGTAGATGAGCTACCATTTCCATAAAATGGCTCACTTGTACAGCTTAAGCCAGTGGTTTTCAACCAGTGTGCCATGGCACCCTGGTGTGCCTTGAAGGATGGTCAGGAGTGCCACAGGCAACACTGGCCTGTGTTCCTCTTTCCTTTCCTCCCTCCTCTGATGCCCTCTCATGTCTCTGCCTCCCAAAGGCTTGCAGGGCTCTTTGTTGCAGCAGCTGAATGGTGCCTCTGGGGCTGGCCAGGAGTTGTGGTTACCAGGAGCTGGAGCAACCCTCAGAGCTTGCAAGCAAGCATGCGAGGGAGCCAAGCCAGCCAGTCCACCCGACCTTGCTGTTGGGAATGGTCAGACAAGTCCTAGGCCCCTGTGAGGCAGTGTGAGGAGGCACCTCTCTTTGGGGCGGGGGCAGCTCAAAGACCAGGGGCAGCAGCAGCAACTGCCCAGAGGACTCCCAAGGAAAAAGAAGAGGAGGCTGAGAGAACACTCCACAAAGGAGATTGTTTGAAAAAGGGTGAGAGGCTGCCCGCTCTTTATGCAAGGGGTGACATAACTGGGCTCCTGAGCCCAGAATGTAGTTGGCCAAGGGAGGCGTGGAATCAAAAAGGTTGAAAACCTCTGGTTGAAGGTGTTTTTAATTTTGAAAGATGGGCAATTTATTTCATGGCATTGAAACACTATAGCAAAGCTTGATCACTGGGCACATGAGAATAAATAAATCACTGGTGGTGATTTATTTATTCTCATTCACTCATTCCTATAGCAGTTTTAGTGTTTAAAGTACATGGCAATCCTTGTTTTATTCATCCTATAGTGACCCAGCAAAACAGGATACTACTGGTCCCATTTCACATATGGAGATCTAAGGCTCAGAAGATGCAATCTGCCAAGCGCTATTCGGCAAATCACTGACTTCTGGCAGGAGACAATCAAGGCAACTTAGCAGGGGGAACACAATCTCCTCAACCCAAACTCTCTGTAGCATCATCATTTTTGCTCTGAACCCCATATCCGAATGGAAAAAGGAGCACTCGGTTATGGAATGTAAGATTAGACTATACCAGCATCATGGTGAGTCATGGTTACCCAGGTCCACAGGATTATTATAGGAAATAAATAAATCCTCAGAGAATAAATATACCCAACATGAATGCAGAAACAAGTGTCCCAAGCACATAAATATAAAACTGCTCTCTCACTGTGCACTGCCAATCAGCTTACCTGGTCCAATTCCAACTTTGATAATGTCTGCTCCGGATAGAATAAGTTCTTCCACCATCTCTCCAGTCACCACATTACCTGCCTGAAACACAGGCAAGAACATCAATCCAAAGCTGAAAGAAACACTGAATAAATGCTTGAGTTAACGGGATTATTGTTATTAGTGTTGTTATTCAATAATTCCATATACAGTTTTGTTTATATGAAGAAATTGAGTTTATTTCTCAAACAACTATACTAATTTAAAGTGTGTGGGGGTGTGATTACTGTAATAGGATATTTGTGCCAACTTATGCCCTGGATCAACCAAAGACATTTTGCTCCTTGAGGACAATGGGGGAGGGGGACACCTATAACAGTTTTAGGAGGCACATGGGGAGAAGGGAAAGGGAGAATGTTCCATTTCACAAGCAGAAATACCTTAGCACTATGCTGCAATTCCACTCTAGGCAACCTTCAACACATCATCCATAACTATGCATAAACTTTGTAGTTTGACGTAGCATTCCCCCATCGCCAAATCCTCTTGCCAAGAAGCAGCTTTCAAAAATCCCTTGAGTTTAACAATGCTCTGCAGTTGAACAGGGGGCGTGAGCTGAAAAGGAACACGGCTGAACAGCCTAGGAAGCCAGATCCTTGGTCCATCAAGCCTAGTACTGTCTGTACTGGATATTGAACCTGGGAGCTTCCTCATGCAGATCATCTGCTCTAACACTCCAGCTACAGCCCCTTTTCTCCAAGTCACATTGCTGGATCATAGCTACTGCACTCTAATCTTGGGAACCCATTTGGGAATGGGAATGACAGCAATAGTGATATTTAATAGAAGGATGCATAAAGAATTCAATTCTGTGGAAATAGTGGGACTGCAGTAGTTGCATAGCCTGAAACTGGAGTGGCCAGGTGACAAGCTACACCTGCTGAAATTCCTTCTTCTATGCAACTATTAGAGATGCAGGTACCCTGTCCTCTTCTTCACCAGGCCATCCTCCATGAAACACGCTTATTTGAATCAACAAAACATCTCACCGAATTAAACCCATCCATCTCTCCACTTTCCTCATCATACCTACCATGATTGTGTGCTTGGGGAATCTGATGCGGACGGCTTTCACGAACTCCACAAAGTATTCTGAATAACCATTGGCCACATCCAGGCAAATGTACTTGATAAGGGGAATGGCCTCTATGATTCTGGTCATCTTCTCAAAGTCGGACATGCCACTGCCTGAGCTCACAGCTACATGCTGGAAAGAGAGGGAGGGAGGGATCATCAGCCGCTTTTATTGAAACGAGGTCAAGAGCATTTTCTGTGCATCTATTTGAGAGAGGAAGCCAACAGGGACCATAAAATATTAGCGTATACCTCCAGGCTGGGGGAAGAGATTTGGCCAAATCTGAAGACCGAGTGCAGTGAAAGAGAAGTTGGAATTTGTGTCTGGGGCTTGGAACTGTGGTCTGAGAATTAATCAAAATCTTCCATTCCTAGTTATGCAGTCTGCTAGCCTATGCATGATATTAATTCCTCTGGAGCTTCTGTCCCATATCCAAACTCTTTCTTAGTTCATCTCCCACTCCCCTGGTCCTTTACAACATTGTCTTGAATACTGTACACTGTTTTGTTTTAGTTTTCTTTTCAAGCTGTTTTTAATATTCCCTCTGCAGCAAACAAGCATATTTTCTAGCCACTTCTGTCATTCCAAAACAAGCCAGGATTTGGCTCATAAGTTAGCCATAGCTTCACATTATGTGCGAACTACAGTTAACGGCATACCAAGAAGCCAGGATATTAAGCCACAGTTTAAAGATGGGTATCATAGGAACCCAAACGGCAGCCAAAGGCTAGCTATGGAGCCACTGGTAGCAGGTGCTCTGCCACGACAGAGGGAGGCCACCAGTAGGATGGCATTCATACCACTGGAGCAGAAGACTTCAGAAGGAGTCCTGCCACAAATATTCATTTGTCAGCACTGGGGGAAACTGGGCATTTCAAGGGTGTGTTGGGATATGATGGTGAAGCTATGGATCAACAGGATCTAAGCCCTCTTATTTCCTCAACACACCATCACACAAAACTGAACTTGGAATTGAATTTCCTACTCACTGGAAAAAACAACTTGAAGTAAAACAAGAGTGGAACCATTCACGGTAGACAATACTGAGCTAGATAGAACAACAGCCTGTCTCAGTATAAGGCAGCTTCACTAGGCTAGTGCCATCAAATAAAATGAAATACATATCTTGTATTTCTGCTTGGATTATTTTCCTCACTCTCTAACTTACTCTATGCTAATCTGACACAAACTTGAAAACTTCATTATCACCTCATTCACTTCAGTGATGCTGGTGCCCTGGCAAATGGTATCTTCACTCCTGCTTTGAAAAAAATGTCCCAGAACATCCCATTCTCCCCACCCCCCACCCCAGTATTTTATCACAAGTATTACCAAAGTTTTCAGGTGATCTTTCTTTCTCACTGTTATCTGTTTTCTATCTTATTGCCTGGGCCCTAATTCTCAAAGTGCATGCTGTTTCAGAAAGAATTTCATAATCTATCATAATGACATTTGGGCTGATTAAAATTGCTGCATCGAATATATGTTTGCCAGTCTTGGTTTGAATTTACAGAATTATGTTCCTTGGCTCCAGTCTAATTTTGTTGAAATGCAACCATACCTATTTCATCCATTTCAATTTCACTGCCAACATTCTATTAAAAATCTCATAACTGTTCCCCCTTGCTGTAATGTTATTCAAAGAAAGATGCTCATTCATGGGCGTAGGCAAGGGGGGCATGGGGGCAGTTGTCCCCCCATCAAGTAAAACAATATAAATACTTAACTAACTGACCAAGCATGTTGGTCCTGCCCCCCTAACAAAAGTCCTGCCCCCTCCTCAACACAAATCCTGGCTACGCCCATGCATACATTCTTAGTTTACTGGAGAAAGTTTTGTTAACACACTTTCCCCCTAACTTCTATGAACATTTGCTACAGCTAAGCTTTCTTTCGAATGGTTCTATTATATATATTATATTCCCCATAGGAATGCTGAATAAACCACTTAGCACAATTATTTAAAGAACGACGTTGCTCCCCTTACAAAACCATTTCTTGCAACCAATACATGTTGTTTTCTTCTTTTTCCATTTTGTATGTGTGCAGTTTTTCCCCAAACTCCCAAGTTTAGAAAGCAGTAAATGCACTTAATAATTAATAGTATGAAAATATACCTCTAGGCATTCTGGATGATTGCTTGCAAACAGCTCCCACTGTTCCAGAGAGTAATGCTTGTGAATTGCAGTGAACATTGCATACTAGAAAAAAAGAAACCAGGTATTACCCTACAATCTCAGGCAGCAACGCACACAAAAAGACTACATGGCTACAAAGCAAGAATATGTTATGGGATCTTATTTTTTTTAATTTAAATTAGTTTTTACTAAAGATTTTCTTGTGTAACAAAACAAGCAAATAAAGAAAAGTACATATAGTGTCTCCACTTTCAATTTGTAGTCTTTTTCACAATTTGTTTACATTCAGTATGAGACACTGTTGTCATATCCATGATTTAACAGGTATTTAGAAGTACTTGACTTTGCTCCTACTTTCCCTGTTTGCAACACAGGCAAGTCAAAAGAAAACTGGAATCTAAAATTATTTTGCTTCAAATGTGTTTTTTGTATGTTTTGGAAACAATGGACCAGCTCAGGTAACACACTTCAGGGTTTTATTTTTCTTTCCGTTTTAAAAAGGAGAATTAAAAAGCACTTACTTTAGTCATAACCTGTGCCATTTCAAAAGTGCCTACGGTGTCCATATTTGCTACTATAATGGGGATCCCAGTATAGGTTTGCTTAGAATTACGGAATGTGAAAGTACGCATAAGATCCACCTGTAAAAAAATAAATGCATATTTTAATCAGTCTTTTGTACCAGCAAAGAAATACAGCTTTTATATGCTATTCAGTGGGGGGGGGGGGATTCACTAAATGTAGAATTGAGGCCTAAGATTGTAAACATAAAAGGAAGGAAATGCAAAATTGTATTTCTAAGTAAGCCAATCCCAGATTTAATGCTAATCCAATAAGGAACATGTCCTCAAGATGTTCAAATAATTTTCCTTTTTTCTAGTTTTCTACTACATCTCATTTAAGCTGTTGGCTGGTCTAAAGTAAGTTAAGGAGCTGAAATTCTAAGTCACTTAGAGCTGAGTTGGAAATGCCCACTTTGAAGAGTTTTCACCAAATATTCTTCACCATTTTTTAAAAAAATGAGACTTGGCACTCCAACACAAAATGTGCTGGAATCACCAGCCCAATGTCATTACGGAGCACGAAAAGTAGCAACAACAACAAAACTTTAGGAAAAAAGGAAAAAAGCTGTGCTACTACCACCACTAATGGTAAGCTCCATCCCCAATAATTGTTGCAATATTTCTTTTCACTCTATAGAAATTTGGTGAAACGGCCCCCCAATTTCCCTGCCCACAAATGGGCTGAACGAAGGCCTTTAATGCATAGCTCTACCATCAACACACAGACACCAACGGGTCTTAGCAAATGCTACCAAAGGGTTCGCATTCCCCAGTTAGGACTGTTTGCTGTATGGGAGTGCTTTGGAATCAAGGTCTCCTTCTGGATGCTTAAACTGGCCAGGAATGCATTTTATCTGCCTTGGCCTTTTCAATAGCTTACCCTTATTCATGAAAGAGAATGGTTTGACCCTCATACTGCATGTCCTAATAACCTTCCATCCAAACTGCAATACAGAGAGCCGCACTTCAAGCCTGTTCACAAGTTGTGGTAAAGGTAAAGGGACCCCTGACCGTTAGGACCAGTCGTGACCGACTCTGGGGTTGCGGCGCTCATCTCGCTTTACTGGCCAAGGGAGCCGGCGTACAGCTTCCGGGTCATGTGGCCAGCATGACTAAGCCGCTTCTGGCGAACCATAACAGCGCACGGAAACGCTGTTTACCTTCCCACCAGAGTGGTACCTATTTATTTACTTGCACTTTGACGTGCTTTCAAACTCACAATACAACAGCCACGTTCGATTACAGGGGTTAGATGCAGGAAGCAATACTAATTTTATGTGAGCTACACTGGTTGCCAGTTTACTATCAGGATAAATTCAATTTTTACTTTTATCCCACTTTATATTCCACCCACCAGGTAACTTGAGAGAGCATCTTTTCCATATGTACTTAGTAAAATCCAGCTCAGTTTAATCATCAGTTAGCCTGGTGGTCCACAGATTATAGAATCAGCTGCCTCTTCCATACAAGACATTGCCTCTTTTAAACAACCTTTATAGGTTTGTCTTTTTAAATGGGCTTTTGCTGTTTAATATGCCTAATGGTTTTGTTTCTCTGCCTCAGTTCTGGGGTGGTTTTATTGTTATCGCTTCTCGGCCTATTAGCCAAGATGATGTGAAAACACTATTATATTTTCTGTTAACTGCTGTTCTCTACCTTGAAAAGCAGTGTATTGATAAGCAGACTACGCATCTCCCAAATAAATAATTAATAGGTAATTGTATAATGCTGGACCTCATTCATTACAAGCAGGACCTGTATCCAATGTCTCCCCAACCTCCCTGATTTTTTGTTGGCAGCAACCTAGGCTCATCTTTTCAAGTCAGGAATTAAAAGAAAACAGAAGTCACAGAGGGGGACATAATGTCTGCCTCCCTCTTAACTCATGAGTAAAGCGATACCTAGAATTAATCCAATAGCCAACCAAATATAAATGGAAGAGTTGAAAAGGTTTAAAATATTTGTTACGCACATATATATACAAGTTCTTTGGTCACTGCTTTGTAGCATTCTCCCCTTTTAATATCCTCAACTCAACAACTAAGACTACAACTCCCATCATTGCTAGCTAACAGGACCATCGTCAGGGATGATGGGAATTGTAGTCCCAAAACATCTGGAGGGCCGAGTTTGGGGATGCCTGATCTAAGAGCAGGATCACACCTGCCTTCCCCACTCTTATCCCATACATCTGAGAGCTAGCTTGTGGACCATGAAGAATCTCCTATGAATTGTACAAATAGCTAGTGTTCATTTTCCTGAGAGAGAAGCAGCATATTCAGAGTTACTCTAATTACCCATAACTTCTGTGGCTAAATTCCCACATTTTCTCTACCTTCTACCATTGTGAAATTGTTTAAGAAAGCAACTTGCATGTTACCATAAGCAGTAGGGTCAAACTAGGCAGCCAAATATCCCTTAATTTAGAATATTCTCCTTTGTTTCAGAACGGAATGTGGCAAGCAAAACAGAAGTCAATCCTAAACAAACATGCTACCCAATTCTATACACAATTACAACCCATAGATTGGTAGCCAACTAAGTCATACTGAGTAGACCCATTAAAATCAATGGACTTGTAAGTCATGACTAACCTACACCAATTATTTCAGAGAATCTGCTCTAAGTAAGTCAGCACAATCCTAACCATGTTTACTCTGAAGAAAATCCTAAATGAAATAGGGCCTAAATAGGGGTTGGATTGAAGCCTTATTCTAAAGTAAATACGTACAGACTGAATTCTTACTTGGATGCAATAACCGCTCTACCCATTACACCAAAATAAACAAGCATGTGGCCTTATTTTGCAGGAAAATGCTGTTGGCTCGTTTACTTGTATGATATACGCAGCTGGAAACATTACATATAACACTTTGGGTGTAGATGCAAAACACCTGATGGCATGTATATCTTAAAGCAGCCTAAACTTTCTTCCATTGAAATCTATGTTAATGATAGCTACAAAAAGTTGGTTTTAAATTAAAGCTATTTTTCTCATTTAAAAAACAACTGGGTACTTTTATTTAGTCCTTACAGTACCCCATAGAATAGGCAACACAAAAGTGCCACTTATCTTTGGAATGTTGTTCCAAGTAAATAGGTAGATCAAACCATGTAGGTCATGGTAAGCCTATTGGGTCAACAGATATGCAACTCCACATTCCAGAGGGATTTCCTACAACACTATTCTGGTTACAGAGATATAATGCCTGCAGTATTTTTTTGAAAATGCCTTTACCAGTAGCAATGGTTGCTGGTCAGAGAACAGATGTCTCTACACAGCCTGCAGTCACAAAGCATTCGTTCCAATATGATGGTGTGAATTATCCAACCACAAACTAGATTTCAGGGATTTTAATAACACAAGGAAGAAGAAGATTGCTGCTTTTATTGACAGCTGACCAAGCTATTCCCACCCACCCACCCCCAGAAGAAAACCTGAGTACAGTGGTACCTCGGGTTAAGTACTTAATTCGTTCCGGAGGTCTGTTCTTAACCTGAAGAACCACTTTAGGTAATGGGGCCTCCTGCTGCCTCCACGCCGCCGGAGCACAATTTCTGTTCTCGTCCTGAAGCAAAGTTCTTAACCCGAGGTACTATTTCTGGGTTAGCGGAGTCTGTAACCTGAAGTGTATGTAACCTGAAGCGTATGTAACCCAAGGTACCACTGTATGCATGTGCATTAAGAAACCTGTTGGATCAGACCAAATGCACATCATCAAGCCTAGCATCCTGCTACCCAAACTGGGCAACTAAACAAGGCAGGCGCACAACAGCCTTCTCTAGCTGTTGCCCCCCAGGAACTGGCATTCAGTGGCACACTCCTTCTGTGAGCATGGAAGTTCCATTTAGCCACCATGGCAAGATCTATGTTGCAGACCTATTCTTCATGGATGTAGCTATTCTTCCCCTCCCTCCACCCACCCACACCCTTTTCAAAGTCTTATTTAATATGGGATCTTAAATGTCAATTTATATTTAAAAGTTAATTAAATCTGCTTTAGATGTTGAACATCCCATAAACTGATGCTTTGCAACCACATACACACACAGCTACAGCTAAAAGTTCAAGCTAGTTTCAAAAAATAAAAATGGAAGCTTTTTTAATTTGGCTGTCAATTTACAAAAACACAAAAGTATTTGCCTTCCCCTCCGTTGTGTATGTGTGTCCTGACCTGCCTTGTCCTCACAACACAGCTTCTCCCTGATATTACTTTCCCTGGAAACTGGAGGCTTGCGATGCATGGCTTGTAATTTGAGTCACCGGGGGCCCCCCTCCCGCTCACCCATTAGCCAGCAAATGATGTGTCACGCCGGCAGTTTCTCCGCGCCTCTCTGCAAAACAATTCCGAGCACAGTTCTACCCAACTCTAGGTCACCTTCTTCCATCCACTGTATTTTCTTGCAAAGTAACAGCAGCAGCAGGAACAACAACAACAATAATTAAAACCGTTTTAGGCAGATCAGGACAGCACAAGCAGTTCTTAGGGGGAAGCGAGGAGCTCACGTTTCACGTTTGCAAGGGCTCTTTCCTTGCAAGGAGGCAAAAGCTCCTGCAAAAGAGAAGGGGGGGGGTGCTGCCTGCCGTGTGATTTTATCTTAGTACGCGAGAGTCCACCTAACCTCACCCGTGAGGTAACAAATGGGGGGGGGGTCTGGATTGCTTTATTCGGGGCCGCAGCGGGAAAGACAAGAGGCGGGAGAGAAGCAGACAGATAGAGCTCATTAACCCGTTAACTTGGGAAATGCAAAAACCAAGAGAAAAAGAGGTTATCTACCGGAGTTAGATGCGAAGTATTAAGGGAAAAAAGCATGCTCGTTTGGAAAGGCCCCCACCTCTGCTCTGCTTTTGAGGCTGCTTCGCTTAGGTCTAACCAAGACATCTTTAAAGTCCAGTTTGAGATCGGCATCTACTCGGGGCATCTCGCCGGTTCAGCTCGGGTGCAGGAGGGGCGCTCCTCGCCTCAGGCTCTCGGGCTGCAGTTGCTTCGGCTTCTCTTTCCTCCCGCGGCGGCGGCGGCGGCGGCGACGGCTCTCTCTCTCTCTCTTTCTGTTTGTTTTGTTTTGTTTTGGTTAGGTTTGCTTTGGGTTTTTTGCCGGTCAGCCCGAGTCTGGGGCGGGCAGGACAGAAGCAACCGAAGCTTGTTTTCTTTGCAGGGCGAGTATTTATAGGGAGAGCCGAAGGCGCGCGAGACGGTGCCGGATCCCCATCGCTTCTTTATTAGGAACGGGCTGCTTTTGGAATGTGCACAGGCGGCGCGGGGCAGGTCAGGTGGCCTCGCCGCCCGGCTCCTTTCCCCCCTCGGCTCGCCGGCTGCTCCGTGACTCTGTGGGTGCCTGCGCGCTGCTACAGCAATGCAGCTCCAGGGGAGGCGAGCCGGAGACGCTGCAGCACTTCCAGGCGCCGGCAGCTGCAGCTTGCAGCAGCAGCACCATTAACGTGATCGATAAGGCCGGGGCCGGGGGAGAAGGGACCTTTTAGGCGAGGGAATCAGGCACCGGGGCAGAAGCGAAGTGGGCGAACGCAGCTCCAAATTGGAGGAGGAGGAGAATTAAGGGCAACCCAAGGGCAGAGGAAACAGCGCGCGGCCATGTGACCCTCCCCAAATCTTCTGCGTTTACGCACTTGTGCTTCGTCCTCCCTTTCTCTTTTCCCCACCCTCAGCCTGCTCCAGTTTCTTGTGTGTTAGCTCCTTGGGGGGATCCCTCACCCTAATTCCAGCTTTCTTCATTTGCTGCTCTGCCAGTCAGTTATGAAACAGCGTCCCTCTCTCTCTCTCTCTCATTCATTAAATAGACCACAGTTGCAGGCAAAACCACAGGCACACTAGTTTTCCCCACCCCAGTATTATCAATTGTGCACGTGAGGAACGTTACACTGACTTAAGACACTGACTCTGTCACCATTCACCAAGCTTCGTGGGCTGTGAGGGTTATTGAGGCCACATTCACTTAGAAACACTATGATAGCACTTTTAGCACTCATGGCTTCCCCCAAGGAATTCTGGGAGCTGTAGTTCATTATAGATGCTGAGCGTTGTCAGGAGGCCCCTGTTGCACTTAACAGAGCTGCAACTCTTGAGTTGCTGTAAAGAGGGATTGATTGTTAAACCCATTTTTCTAAAAAAAACAAATGTTTAGGGGTACTCTCATTTTCCTGCTCATATTTAAATGCTGCCCCTCAATGAGGCCAAACTTAGATTCACAAAATGTTTAGGGGTATGCGGATACCCCCCAGAAAAACCACTCAGAATTGACATTCCAACTCCCAGCACCCTTAACAAACAGCTCTTATGACTGATCAAAATGATATCATAGTGCTTTAACTGTATGGTGTGAATGGGAACCTGAGTTCTAGCCACTACCATCGCCCTGACAAGAATGCAGAAACACAGATTATTTTCCCTGGTTATTTTGCACATTTGGGAGCTCACACCTACTTCTGTAGTATGTGGAATATGATTAATAACATTTTGCCATATTAATTACATACCAAGGTTTATGTCACTGAAAAGCCTGGCTTACCTAAAGCTAAGAGTTCCAGCAACTTGGGCCCCAAGAAATTATCTGGCCATAGCTGTCAAAGTGTCCCTTTTTTGAAGGGACAGTCCCTTATTCTAGCACCATGTCCCGCTGCTGTCCCTTATTGATAGATGTCCCTTAAATGATGTCCCTAAAATTTCAAAGGAAGCTGCTCCTCTCCCTCCCTCCTTGCTGGCCAGGGAGGAGGGAAGCTCCAACTGTGTTGCTTGGCTGTGTTGCTCACCCAATAAGAAGTCTAAGAACGACTGGGGGGTGGAGCTTGCATGCCTTGTGCTGATCAAATCGGCTGCGTTCCCTGGGGACTCGCCTTTGCTCAGCGCTTCCCAGTGGAGAGGTGACGGTGGTTTTCCTTGAGGCTTTGTTTGGCTGCTGCCTGGGCTTTCTGCCTTTGGCTCAGAGGGGCTCAGAAGTTGAACATACCTGTGCTGAGTGCTCGGATCGGAATCGGATGGATACGTCATCAACGGCCCACTCACCCTTGCCGGCGAAAAGGTCTGTCTGGAGTGGGGGCACATGGTGGGGGAAAAGGAAAGGAGATCTCGTGGGAGGGGGGCTTTTGAATTTGTTTTGGAGGCTCCTTCGATTGACTTATTGGGGGGAAAGAAAGGAGCTGGTTGACTAAAATGGTGGGTGACTGGCAATCTTGTGGCGAGGGGGGGAGGCTGTGTGTGTGTGGCTAGTTAATGCAAGCTGAGGAGGTTTTTGAATGCTGGACGCCATTTTGTTGCACGTGCTGCTGCAAACTGCAGTGCAAAGCCAGGCCGGGGAGCCATCTTAAGTTGAGGCTGCATAGGCCTTGTGGTGCATGTGATTCAGATTCTATTCAGTTGAACCTCTGGTTACAAAGCTGGTTGGACAGTGTTCTCGAAGCTACCAGCATGAGTTTGACCAGACTGCAGGAGGACAGGAAGACTGGAGTGCCTGGAACAAGTGAGGCTGCAGGTCCCTTATTTTCAAATCTGTAAGTTGACAGCTATGTATCTGGCAAAAGTGAATATCGGAAGGAAAACAGTAGGCTGTGTTTCAGGAAGGATCTTTTTGAGTTAATGCTGTGTCTCAACCTGTAAAAGCTTTAGTCAGACATGATTTGACTACAACACAGGCAGGCTGGTGTGGCAATTCCATACAACCAGGGCTATTTTCCCAGGGGAAACTTACAGGAACTCTGTTCCGGCACTTCTCAGGTGAGCACCATTGCCATTCTAAGAGAACAAGGAAGGTGTTCATAGTGAATTCTGGCACCTCTTTTTCCAGAAAAATAGCACTGCATACAATACATGCTCTGCTCCTAGGAAAAGATGCAGTTATCTGATTAAGCAGAAATAGAAGCTGCCTTCTTGGACCCCTATTGGTCTCATCTGCTCAATCTACCCAAGCATGTCTTCTCCTGCAGGGGAAGTCCCTAACTCACCAAGGGTTTGAAACCCATTGGCTAGAAAGTGTGAGACATCCAACCTTTGGATGGACCAACTTTCAGCCATGCACTTTTGCTGACTTACACTGAGACATAAAAAAGTTTCACTGGGTTTTTCTATGAAGTTATCTCAAAAACAACAGTATTTTTTCTAATGTCATTGTCTCTTTTAACCCCAGCATGCCTCTGTGTAACCTAATACTTTACAGCAGTGCAAAATTCTAACTTAATAAAGTCTACAAGAATTTCCTCCATTACCATCTGAATAAGTAATTTTTTTGCAAAGAAAGGTATAATGTCCTGCCATCAATTCAGGAACAATATTTTGTCCTTCACACATTTCATAATATCCAATAGTTTTATTGTTTTTATGGCTATGGGGAGCCTGTCTAGCCCTGTTACCGATGGCTGCGGATAGACAAACACTTTTTCAGTAAATGGGCCATTAGTCTATGAGTTCTCCAGTTTTCTTCTGTTGTAGTACATTTAAATGGCCTTAACTAGCTCTTGGTTTTTTTATTGGTTTTTTTCATTACTTATTTTTTATTTGTATGTTTATAAATTGTATATCTTGATTGTATATTAGTTGTATATTTTTATTTGTACTGCTGCAAGCCACCTTGGCTGCTACCACAAAAAGGGGGTATAAGTTTAAGAAATAAAAATAAATGAATATATGAATTTTCTGGAACAAAAAAAGCAATGAGGTAACTTAAAACTTTATACTGTATTCCCATCTCCAACTTCAAAGTTATAGGGGGTGTTGCTAAACTTTCTTCCCAACCTACAATATGATTTGCATAAATGGCAAATCATTTACATAATATGCCAAATAGGTCACTTGGATATTGGGAACTGCAGTATGGCAACCCTAACAACAAGTACATTGTGCACTAAGAACTAAATTCCAGAAGGATAATCTTCCAGAAATGTAAAGCTCAGGAGCTGAAGCCTAGGGGAAATTTTGTAGAAAGTTGGGGTTTTCCTTCCCACTTCCACTATAGCAATAAAACCTTTGTTGGTTGTAGTAGTTCTCAACCAGAAATCTAGAATAAAGACAGTTTTTGAAAGGGGGTAAAAGCTAGTACAAATAGTTCTACATCTAAAAGGTCCACTGTCCAGACCTACATAAAGGAAAAGTCACTTGTGAGAGCTGAGAACAGGGCAAGGAAGCCAAAAAAGTCCTGCCCCACCACCACCACTTTGATCTTACATAACTCAATTTTCTTAGTAAACAAATCCAATAAATTGATGCAGTGCAAAACAAAGGTCAGGTAAGAAGCAGGGGGATAGTCTACTCACATGCCTCTCATTGCTACTTTTCCATTTTCTGCTAACTTGCATTATGCATTTTTTTAAAAAAAAGGATAAAAGAGGCCAGAATGTGATGCCTTTTGGTTCCTTCAAAGACAATGTAAAGATGCCATTTACTTTCCATCATGGAAAATGGCAAGGCTCCTAGCCGGGAAGCAGAGCAAGACTCCCCTTTGCAGACATAGAGAGCTGAAGATAAATGATAAGCCGTTGATTTTCTGTAGTCATGCCCTGTACTGGCATTATCTGTCCCTTCCTTGCAGTATTGTAGGCACAACCCTATTTTGTCAGCAACTTGTGGCATTGTCCTGATAATTTGAGCACCTTATTTTTAGTTCAACTTCTTGAACTATCCATTATGCTTTAATTATGAGTTTTACAGAGTTGAAGATGAAGAATCCTGATGCAATCTAATGTCTAGCTGCCTTTATTTTTTATTCAATCTTACGGCACTGTTCTTATGAACAACAATTTTGCTGTATCTTCCACAAGTTGTTTATGTGCTGTGGATTATATCCAACTATGTTCAGAGCAAACTCATTGAAATTAATTGGCATGTTTAACCATGACCATTAACTTTTACATATCTACTTTCAGTAGAACTTTGTTGGATAATGCTATATTTTTAACCATTTTATATGATTTCAGCTTTTCGGTTTTGTAGGAAAATGACCCCTTTCCCTAATCAAAAGTGATTTAACACAGAAGAATGAACAACAACAACATCGAGATAGAAGCTTAAAAGTACCCAATTCACAATAGCATCCCTTAGGAATGATGGTGTAAATATTTTGGGTACCCTAAGTGGATATAGGGTAGAATTTGTCAGCATCATAGAGAACCAAGTAACAGCTGTCTGATGAGACAAACAGTTTTCTTTTTTTGGGAGGGGGAGAAATAACATCAAAATGACATTTGGAAAGGGACACAATGTACATTATATTTATATACTAATGCCAGTCGCCCCAAGGCCAAGATGACAGAACTAGAATGTGGAGCACTGAAACAGAGCACAGATTAAGAGAACAGTCCTATGCACAAGAAACCGGCATAAAGCAAGCTGGTGTAAAATTACACCAGATCCAAACTCCAGAACATGTCATCTTTGCAACTCCTTGACATGGAAACCACCTACCAAGAGTACCTCCACCTTGTTGGGATTTGCCGTAGTTTCAGTTTACTGGCCCTCATTTAGTCTGTTACTGCCTCCAAGAACCAGTTCAGCATTCGCACAGCACACATGGAATGGAAAGATAGAGCTGGGTCATGGGTGTCATCCACATACTGATGAAACTGTGCTCCAAAACCTCTGATGACATCTCAGCAGTTTCATATAGTACATATATTATTTTCTAGAGTGCTGTTGTGGCACAACCTCATGGCCTTCACAATGGAATTCCAGGTGAATTTGTGCCCACCCAGGGATGGTTGTGGGCAGCATTCCTGCATTGCAGGGGGTTGGACTAAATGACCCTTGGGATCCCTTCCAACTCTTCAATTCTATGATTCTGTGATTCGCTACAGCTCTGTACTTGGTTTTACAGGCTACCGTTTGAGTGATCAACAAAATATTCCTCTACATGCCCAATAGCACCATCTGCTGGTATGAAGCATGACAAATGAAATTACCATTAATTAAGACGTAATTATGTGTGAGCAAATTGATTCCATGCCATAAATTTGTTTCTATCTGCTGATATGCCATAGATACATTTATCTATTTCCATATCTAAATCTAAGAGGGCCGTTCAGCAGGCAGTAGTAGAGCAACACTGATTGTGCCCATTATTGGAGAAATCCAGGGACTGATTATTTCGATTACATAGGTAGTACTGTTGAATGGATGAGTAGGATACAAATTCTAGTTTTTGAGCTCCTTCTTGTATCATTCTTCCTGGTGTTCAAGTTGTTACAGAAGGTGCTTAAGGCTGTGATCCTAAGCCCACTTACCTAGGAGTAAGTCCCATTGACTTTAACAGGATTTCTGAGTGATTGTAGCAAGGATTGTGTTGTTAGTGGGATTGGGGGTATGTTTAAAATTTCAGTTTTACCATCATATTTTTGTGACTGGTAAGAATTTTTGTTATGCTGCAGCAGAGGCATGCTAAAACTTAAGTAGAAATAATGATCCACAGTAACAGAGAGCTCTGTTGGAATTATCTGCACTAAAATGTCAATACAATGCTCCCTATACATTGTTAGTGATTTTATTTGACTGAATCAGCTAAGAGTGGGATTTAAACTCTTAAATGGGCTCTGGGTACCAGGAAGGTGCTCTGTTTCCTGGGTTTTCAGTAGGATGCAATGTTAGTTATACCACCACTGTTTCTGCAACTCAATAGTTTCAGCCTCTTAGACGATTAATGGGTTCAATAAACAAACTTATGTGCCTGCCTGTTATTGATTTTGTGGTAGCAACATGGTTACAAGCACTGCCATCAGTTTTAAAAGCACAATTAATGGACTTTAAAAGGTGTGCTTGTACTTCTTAAGATTTTATCGCATATACTGTAGGTCCCTGTGCTTTGCATTATTGTAACAATGCGCTATACCTTATCTCCGGGCTAACCAGTGTGGTGCCCTCCAGATGTTACCCTACAACTCCCATCACTCCTAACCATTGGCCATGTTGACTAGGGCAGGTGGGAATTGTGGTGCAACATCTGGAGAGCACAAAATTGGCTACCCACTTTATTTTATCAAAGAACAAAGGTAGTCAACATGGTGCACTCTTGACATTATGGACTATGATCAATGGTGGCGGTGATGGAAATTGTAATGCATAACATCTGGAGGAGACCACACTGGCTATGCCTAAGAGAGACAGAAAATATAGCTTGTGGTTCTTTTTTCTAGGTAAAGTGATTATTTTAATAATAGATTACTCCCCTGCTCTTTCTATTTCTGGATCCAAGCTTTATCTGTTCTAAAGCAATGCTATTCTAATGTTAAGCCATCTTCGTATCTCACTCCACAGGTGGCTACATTTAAGGGAAATCCGATGTAACGTTTGAAAACCACACACAGGCTTTGGGACAGTGAGGGATGAGAAGGGTGATTCATGTGCCTTTCTCGGGACACACAGTAATAATAAGACCTGCTTTAATCTTGGGCACCACAGATTAATTTGTCAAAAATCTCCATAATAAAACAAGCCTTTGCTCCAGGCAGAGTTATTATCACTGCTACATTAGTTCGACTTTATAATGAAAACCGCTGCGCTCAGTGCAACTGACTCTTGTACCTTCTGCTCATAATTCTCAGCTGCCTCTGCTAATATTTTATTCCCATTATCTGAATAAAGTCTTGCACACAATGTTAGAGAGCTGTACTAAGAAATTAGGTGTGTTGTTGATGGCAATTACATATTTTTTTTGTTATGGTGTGATGAGCAGGTAGACATGATTTAGGGAGAAAACAGCATTGCAGGCCACATTGGCTCACCTGTTGGATTAGTTAAGATTGGCTTGTGGGCTGGAGGTTCCCCACCCTTGCTCTGGATAAACCATGAGCTGTAACCAGAGTTTGTTCTTTGTTTACTTCCTGTGCTTGTTTGGGGGAGACAAACCATGAACCTGGATTGAGATGACTTGCTAAGCAAAATCATGGTTTAGCCCTGAATAGCTGCTTTGGAGGTTGGATGCTGTTATAAATGATAGAGTAGAGTAATTCCTATCAAATATTCATTAGCTGTACAATTTATTTGGATTCATGAATAAACCACTCCTGTAATGTTTCAGTTTTAGTTACTTGTTTTTGCATTGGCATTAAATGAAATGTTTTATTACTTGTGCTAAAGTCTGTAATAAAACGTCAGTAATATTTATTTAAAATAGTAGAGACATCACCTTGCCAACAAAGGTCCGTATAGTAAAAGCTATGATTTTCCCAGTAGTGATGTATGGAAGTGAGAGCTGGACCATAAAGAAGGCTGATCGCAGAAGAATTGATGCTTTTGAATTATGGTGCTGGAGGAGACTCTTGAGAGTCCCATGGACTGCAAGAAGATCAAACCTCTCCATTCTTAAGGAAATCGGCCCTGAGTGCTCACTGGAAGGACAGATCCTGAAGCTGAGGCTCCAATACTTTGGCCACCTCATGAGAAGAAAAGAGTCCCTGGAAAAGACTCTGATGTTGGGAAAGATGGAGGGCACAAGAAGAAGGGGACGACAGAGGACGAGATGGTTGGACAGTGTTTGCGAAGATACCAGCATGAGTTTGACCAAACCGCGGGAGGCAGTGGAAGACAGAAGTGCCTGGCGTGCTCTGGTCTATGGGGTCACGAAGAGTCGGACACGACTAAACAACAACAAAAAACAATATTTATTTTGAAAGCTCTTTTGAATGTAAATAATGTAGGTATCTTGCACCAAGTCAAGAAATACATGCATAGCAACATAGAAGGGCAGCTGTATTGACTATTTTAGAGCAAGGCAGCTTACACCGAAAATGTTGAATTAGATAAATAATGTAATAAAAACAGCATTGGATAAAATTATGTACAGCAATACCATAAGTCCTTGAAAGACATTATACTACTTTTTCATTTGGGCAGGTATTCATGGACTGGGATTAGACTGACCCAAGAGGTTTTTCTATATTATTTGCATTTTCCCTATAGAATGTATTTTACCTGCTTAAGTGCTTAGGAAATTGTGGGATATAAATGCTGGTACATGTCACAGCTGTTTTACCGCTCTGTTACCCTTTTACAGGAATTACAGAGAATTTGGGTACTTCAATAAATGAGCCAGCAGAGGGCAGATTTACATCTACTATTGAATTGAGCATGCACTGAGCATTCTGGCTTTTAAGAAAGTAGAATTATTACTGCTCAACATTAAACAATGCCCATTTGAAGGTTGCATATATTATTGTGTGTTTCTCAACTGAAATATTTGCTTTTAATTGCCAAATAAGTATAGTGCAGCTGCTTGTTTCTTTGTTTAAATGATAATTTCCCATCTTTTTAACACATAGGAACATATTTCCACAAAATATGCCCCTACATTATTTGGAGTTAATTTGCCTAATCCTGCCCTCTCCATCTTATTATTCAGTTTTGTAGTATCCAATGAATTGCCCTGTGGTATAGATTAATGAAATTGCCCTAATATTTTTAATAGTTCTTCAAATGCGGTAGTACATTTTAACTTACCTGATTAAAATTTGCCTTTAAAGGAACTTAATTTTGTATTGTTTGAAACAAAAGAGTCTTGCGAGCAAATTGATGATAGCGTTCAATTTTTTCAGCAATTGCCTTTGAACTTTGCAATCTTCTTCCAGTTCTGTCACGTCTGTTATTTTCACTGTGGACCCCTCAGATTACCCAGAACAACCCTTTGAAAATTGTTGGAGTGTGGGAAAATTCTACAGTTGTAACACTCAAGATACAAATCAACCCAACTTAAGAAAATTAAAGTGGGGGAAGGGAAACAATTAAGCTGTACAATTAGATTCTGGATGTCCATTGTGATAACCTGAAAACTTAAACAAAACCACATTCTACCTTGGATCAAAAAGCTGTCTTAGTGTGTGAAATATTTTAGAAGGGGCTTGGAGAACTGGAAACAGATATTGCACTAAGAAAGGTACAAGGCTAAGAAAGCCTTGTATATTTTCTGTCAAGCACACACAGTTCATTCAGAAAGGCTATCTGCATACGATGGTTCCCAATAAATGTACAAGCTGGCAAGGATACCGCATGACATTTGAGAAGTGTAAAGCACAAAAGAACAACAAACAACAGAAGCTTGAAACTGATCTAGAGAAAAATATTCAAAACCTGTCTGACTGCAGCAGGCTACTCTTAAGCACCAGCCTTGATACCAGATGCTAGAAAGGTAAAGGGCCATTCATAACATGCCAGAGCTGCTAAATAAACCCTTAGTAATGAGGCTTGTGGAGAGGGTCCAATACACAACACAATACTCTGAAGTGCTCCAGTGAGAAAAAGGCTTGAAATAAGGCTGAATGATCTTGAGAACAAGAGCGACAGAATGTCTCCAATGAGCCAAAAAAGTACAGTTTCCCTTTCAGGCGTAGTGCAATAGAGCAGCTCCAAGAATGGAAAACAAAATGGACAGTGGGGGAGGAGGGGAAGAGGAAAAAATTCTCTGTTGTTATCTTCAAAATGAAACCAGTGATTTTGTAAGTTTTGTGTCTACCCATCCTGCAAGCAGCTCAAAAGCCTTGAATCAAATAGCTGTGGCACACTATTGTTTTAAATCCGGTGGGGGGGGGGCATGCAATCCTCAGTACATTGCTGGACCAGTAACCCCAGGCAGCCAAGCCAGGGGTGATGGGAGTTGTAGTCCAGCAACATTTGAAGGGCCACAGATTCCCCAGTGCTATTTTATATTTATATTCATGGTTTACTCTTACAACCTCCCCCCCCCCCCAAGCTTTTAGTGTATAAGAAGTAAAGTTTACAGGCAATTCTAACAAACAACTGAATGAAATAATTCAATTCCTAGTTTCAGTGTGACTTGGAAATAATCATGTTTCAATGATACAAGGGAAATTTTAGATTGATTTTATTCTAGTTTTTGCACTTGTTTTTGATGTTTTGAGTTCACCTTTCTGGGGGAAAAGAGACTCATAATTAACATCATGCCCGTATAGACCAGATTTTTAGAGTCTGGTCAATTTGTGCTGTAATCTTGTACCCACTTACCTGCAAGCAGTGCTTTTTTCTGGGGGTACACAGGGGTATGCATACCCCTAAAATTTTTGTGAATAATGGGACAAGAAACTATTTAAAATTTCAAAAATTAGTTTCTTCTCTATCACGGTGAATCATCAGTTCCGTTGCTACCCCTGATGGCGGCATCATTTCCTGTCACAGTGTTTCCTGAGTCTCGGACAGAAGTGAGCGTTTAATGTGTGAAGTAGGAGTGGGAATCTAGCACGGTGATTGGTCAGTTTCGTTGTTACCCCCTCCGATGCGGCTTCATTTCCTTTCCTAGAAAGGAATCGGGAAGATGTTAATGCACACAACCTCATGCCAATGTGGAAGTAACTGTGAGCTGCCAGCTGTGTAATATGATGCATGTTCTTTGTACTGTATTTATTTTTCCTGATTTGAACTATAAAATGGTGATTTTCTTAAGTCAGAATGAGAGTACCCCTAAACATTTTTTTAAGGGAAAAAACACTGCCTGCAAGTAAGCCTCATTGAACTCTTTGGGACTTATACCTAAGTCACCACCAACACTAGCTGGCCATCAGTGTTTTCCTGATATTATTTCCTTGGGTGCTCTGGGTGCTCTGGTATACAGGAAGCTTATGCAGGAACTACATTCTGGGGGAAATTGCATATAGTCAGAATAAGCCATTGGAACACCCCTACATGACCGTCCTTACCTTCTGGAGCATGGCAGAGAGATTTTAAGCATCAGCCAGCTCTCTGCCTTGCTTACCCTCCTGTGAGATTGTAGCCCCAATGTCTCGCTGTTTCTTCCTGCTTCTTACGTTATGCTTTTTATTGAAAATATAATACATTTGTTTTCCCCCTCATATAAGAAGCTTTCATGCTTTGCAAAACAATTCTAATCTTGCCAGAAGTTGAAAGAGCAAGAAGATCAACTAGTCTGAAGCCCTGACAGTTTGCTAATTATTCCTGCACCCCCAATTAGTGAAAAGAAGACGCATTTCTGTCTTTTTGCACCCATCATGGGCCTCTAGCTTCACCTTATTAGGTTAGTAAAGTGTGACAAGAGTTCTCTGGCCTTCAGTAGAAGACGGGGGGCTGGCATCAAAGCCAGGAGAACAATAATTTTATTAGACTCATACATTCTTCATGCAGCAAGATAATACTGGCAGGGAATAAGATCTTGTGAGAACCCAGTAAGCAAGGCAGAGAGCTTAAAAACTCTTTTTGCGCAGGATTTTGCGTGCATTTAATTTGTGCAATTTCAACTGGTGAGCCGTCAATCAAGTAAAGTTAAGAATCACACAAGTTACTGTAAATGTGCATAAGTTGTGAGTTACCTGTACCTTCTCCCTTGATCTGGCCTTGCCCTGAGGTGTGGTGAATTCTGTCTGCGTCTTGGAATCTACTTTGCCCCACCATTGCAAATACTACTCCTGTTGATGGGCAGAGGTGTTCCTTTACTGTAGACTGCTTTCCCCCCTCTTTCCTTTGCTGTTGGCTTTTGACAAACCTGTTCTTTTACTGCATCTTTCAAGGCATGTCAGCAGTTCTTTGGCCCTTCTCACCAGGGAAGTGGTTGTGGCTTTCACTGATTGTTCTTTGTTAAAAAAAGAAAGAAAAGGCAGTTCTCAAATCTCTCAGCTAGTTCCACTTTCTCTCCATTTACATATAATGATATTTTTCAGAGGGTAATGTGTTAGCCAGTTGCAGCAAATGCAATGGGTCTTGTGGCATCTGAAAGACTAAGAAATTACAGCAAAAGCTTTCAGGGGCTACAGTCCTTTTCAACAGATGCACCATGTGTTATCCTGAATTCCAGCTGTTGTATGCATATGTAAGCAGAGGGTGGGATGTCAGAGGGTAATTAAATGCAGAAAGTACAGAAAATGATAATTAAGAACAGTGGCTGTTCACAAAAAAAGTTGTTGGTGGATAACACAGACATTCTGGCAATAGCACACCAATTAACACATGTAGTGTGATGAAAACAGCAACAGCGCCAACACTTTATCCTAATTTAAACCACAGGAGACAAAGCCAAGTCTCTCTACCTGGTACCTACTGCAGTGGGATGCATGTTTGCCTTGAGTTGCCAGGCCCATGTAAGCTGTGGCTGACTCCATTTTGAAACCTTTTACAATGACTTGAAATAAAGTTGTCTCTGACCCAGAATTCCATTTTTGCCAGCCAGCACACAAAAGCATTTGCCTACAGAGACTGGTGTGTTTCTACTTTCAAGGTCCTTTTGCCTGTTTTAGAGGTATTTTCTTCCTCTTTTATTTAAACGACACATGAATAAAGTAAAGTAAAATTAATGTGTGGTGTTTTTTTTAAATTATAATGCAGAACTTTCATTCTGGAAATTATCTACCTACTCTTGTATGAAAATTCATGCTACCCAGTAGGGTGGCCGGATAACATTGGGCTTATTATGTCAGAAGGGAATGTAAGGCATCTCTGTGACCCTGAAAATACCTGCAGTGTACTAAAGTGCAAAAGCAAACCAACCTACAACATTTTCTATGGTTACCAGATGTCCCCGGGGACAGTCCCTGGATTTACAAACCTGCCCCCAGACAAAATCCGTCCCCGGAATGTCCCTGGATTTCATTTAATCTCCCCAGATTTATATTTTAAGTGTTGTAGATTTATTAGTAGGGAATGAATGTTGCATGATTGGTTCACTGGCACAAGACACATTATATTGAGACTTCCGGCAAGGCAAAATGGTGGGCTCCACAGCAGCGAGCAGCTCCTGAAGCCAGCCAGAGCCAACTGCGCTACCAAGCTGGCTCCGGGCTGCTGAGACTGCCGCTGCCACCACCACTGCCAATGGGGAACTGGGGACGCCCGGCGTGTCAACTGGGGGAACCGCTGACCCCCCTCCCCCTGTGACCCAAATTGAGCCAGGAGTGAGAACACTCGGCCACCTGGCTGACTGCCCGGTGGCGCTCCGGGGCCGGGAAAACCCCGGAGCCAACGTAGGGAGAAGGAGGAGTGGAGAAGGAGAAGGAGGAGAGAGAAAGAGGAAGGAGAAAAAAGAGGGGAGCCCTGACCTTACCGCCACCGCCGCCACCACTGAGCAGGAGAGGTACAAGGTACGAGAGCACTGCGAGGGCAATGATATGTGGCTAAGTCCAGGACCTACGTGAGCTTCCTCCATGGTGGCTAGCACTCCAAGAGAGCAGACCAGGGCCCAGAGGAAGGCCACGCAACAGAGGAAACCACAGAAGAGAAGATATTACTTATTTTTTTAATAAAAAAATAACTTTTTAAAAATAACTTTTTTTTCTCTTTTCAAAAAAAAAAAGCGTCCCCGGATTCTTTGGGGAAAAAATCTGGTAGCCTTACCTTACATGCAGGTAAGGGATCAGCTGCAGCAAGGTGCAGAGACCGGGGATAAAGTCTTGCTCGCTTCCTCTTTCCATGAGCAAGCATGACAAAAAATGAGGACATTTTCTTATTATCCTATATTGATTCCTGTTTCACATTTCATACTGTACATTTCCAAAAAGAGAGCAAAATACTGTATCCTCCTTTCTTTTATGAACTAACATAGCTCTGTAAATTTGTTAATTTTCCTAGTAAGAGATGGGTGGGGGAGGTTTTTAATCCTGGTTTCCACGGTTTCAGGAACTTCAGTAAAGCACATATAAAATACATAACAACTACACTACAGTCTTTCTGGCACCAGGTTATAAAATTGTTACTGGCCCAGAGAGTGTATGACCTCTGTTCTACTTCAATAGTTTTGTGTTTTTGTTGCCTCTCGATCTTATTCTTGCTTGAAAAATATGTTGCTTTGTTGTATTTTAAAGTTTGATTGGGCACTGCACTGGAATCCCCTGGACAAGGGGTGTCCTAGTTTTTTCTTTATAGTAAAAATTAATTAAATTAAATAGCTTAAGCCATTGAAAGCTTTAAAAAAACTAACAGTAAGAGGAACAATGCCCATCGTTGAGTAAGGTTGCTAGGTAACAGTGACATGTCCTCCTTTGTGACATGGCCTCTTGCAGGATTACTTGCCAGAGGTCTTGGTTAGAGCAGGTCTTTGAAGGGAGTTAGATATTGTGCATGTTGTAGTTTAGGAGTTATAGCATTAGTTGAAGAGTAATTTTATTTGTTAGAGAGTTGTTGCATTACTGAGAAAGGTAAAGTGATACAAAAAATCATAACATCTTTTAAACTGTAAATAGAATTTCTTAGTGACTTCTATATTCTGGTTCTGTCACAATTCATGAAGGTTCAGAATGAGATGAGAATCTCCTGTAATGGCTCTATTCATCCCCCCCCCAAAAAACATCCTCAGGACCAGTTTAAACGCTTCAAATGATCCATGTTTAGGCAAGATCCTTTGGCAAGCTGTTCTCAGTGTGTCCAACTCCTTGCTACATTCTCCACAAGATGCCTATGACACCAAATTTATGTCAAGCCCATAGGTATCAGGTGCCCCAAGTTGAAAGCAGTGATATAGAGCATGAAGACATTACAACCTCACTTTCTCCCAACTCTGTCCTAAACTGAAAAGCATCAGAACGAGGTGTGTGTCATGGCAGGGCTTCTGCCACTTGAAGCAGCGTCCTCACTTGCCTCATGACTGGCCTGATCTGTCTGCAGTCTCCCTTCCCCCTGCTGAAATTAGGGCTCTATCTGCACTATATGTTTAAAGTGGTATACAGTGTGTCCTCATCCAATCACCACCCCATGATTCCACCCCCTCCATTTAATCGGGATTCAAGGTTTATGCGGTTGGCAAGGGTGTAGGAAGGGGTGGTGGTGGGGGTGGATCGCTGTCAGGGGAATGGGGGGAGCTGCGTAGCTTTGCCAGAAGCATTCCCCCCTCCCTTTCATTTTGACAGGGAGGCTTGGGAGTCACAGGCGGGCCATGCGCCAAATGTCAGTCTCCCTCAGCAAAGAAACCCGGGGAGTCACGGGCGGGCGGTGCGCTGAATGTCCACCATGGGTGGCTCGTTCCACCCCCGGCTGCAGGGCGCATGCATCGCTCTGTGCACCCGAATGGCCCCACCCCCTTGGGAGCGCACCCTGCCCCCCTGGGCAGCACGGGCATATGCTCCACCACTGGCAGGAAGCAGACCCTTCCCACAGAAGCAGTAAATCTGGATTAAACAGGAATACAATATGCTCTGCCCCTGAACTTCAGCCCTTCCCCAAGCAAAAGCCAAACATTAACAGTAAGAGACCACTGATCAGAATCAAAAATCAAAAGCAGTTGTTGCTCTGCCACCAAAGGCATCGTGCAGCAACCATGTGATGAAAGGTTAGCAGCAACAGGGCCAATAGGCCTTTCTGAGTGGCATTCTATTACACTTATGGATGCCAATATATTTTTTTAAGTATGCGGCAATAAATAATTATGCTTTTCTTGGCACATTACGCTGGTATTTTTTCAAAGTGCAGAGTACACCCTGCTTGTTGTCAGCCATATTAAATTATTTTTTCAAAGTCACAGAAAAGGAACGGTGTCTTTGCCCCTTCTGTCTCTTTGTCTCTCAAGATGTCAAGCTCATATGTTGCTCTTATAAACTCTGTGCTAGGAAGGTTTTAATGGCTGACAGTTTGAATAATACGCTATCACTTCTCAACACGCTCTGATTAAACTTGGGCAAACAAGGCATTGCCTAGGAAAATCTACAAATCACCCTTGATGATTCATTTGGCCAAGCTGAATCACTTAAACTGATTGCACCAATTGTGCTGTCAGGAAAAAAATTCAATTAAAGAAACAAAATAGCAGTCACAGCATCAAGAACAACAACAAATTGATTACACTCCCAACGTTTTGATATGTTGCTGTCTGCTGAAGGCTGAAAAATAGACAGGTGAAATGCAGTCCTCTGGGATCGAAGTTGCTCTCTGGCATAATTGGCATCAGAAAACTAAAGCGGATAAGTGCACAGCATGTGTAAAACAATTGTGTCCTCATGGTGGCATCATTTATTGCCATTCTAGAAAGGTATCCGGTGTTGGTTTGGGGTATTTTGCTAAAACACTATATGTACAAAATAAAAAATGGTGGTATAGTGGCTTGCAGTCACAAACGCAAAGAAGGATTTGTATTCCCATGTGTCCTGGGAATTTGTCTGTGCAGGAGTTATCATCCAGGTTCAAAAGAAACTATGCAGGCATGCAACAGTGCCTCCATTTAATTCAGGGACAGTACAGTTTGTGCTTTGCATGCAGAAAGTCTCAGGTTCAATCCCCCTATCTTCAGGTAAATCTTAGATTGCAGGATTAGGAACGAATCTCTGGTTGCTTCCAGATAACCTATTTCTTGAGCAGTCATCCCGATTTGTTTGCTGGGGCCGTTATGTGACATCACTTCAAGTACTTGTTGTTCTAATTGTTTAAACTGTTTAGAATTGCTTTTCACTGCTTTTTAACTTGTGTGCTTTTAAATTTGGGATTTTTGTTGTTGCTGTTTAAATTCCATAATTCCTTATGTCCCTTAAGATGTGCCTGGGAAGAGAGGAAATGGGAAGAGTCCAGAAATCATCACCCCATCCCAGCCCCCAAAATTGGTCTGTTTGCTGCTTCCTGGGTGAGCCTCAGCCACCCAGACAGACGACACAAGTTGTGAGAGTAGATATTTTCAAACTGAGCATTGAAAGCCAGTAATAGTGAGATGGTTTTTAAAGCACTGGAACTGCCCACCTAGCCATTGCCCTCCTACCTGACGCCCAATTTGATGTTACATTATTTTTGCTAGCCAGCTTGCGTTTCTTGGTTGGAAAAGGGAGCTGATTTGGATCCAATACTATGGAAGAGGGGGGGTAAGGCAGCAGACCTCTCCCCACTACTGCACCACAGCCTCAGTCCAAACTGAGAGTGGGGAAAGGGAGAAAAGTGGGAAGTACTAACCACAGATCTCCTAAGCAACTTCTACTTTGGTCCTTTGTGTAAGACTTGCTTCACTGGATCATTGTGAAAATCCATCAGATAAATGTATGCTGTTACTCAATATACAGTAGGTGGGACCGCATGTCATAAGAATGGGACTGCTGCTTACCTCTTGACCAGACTTCCCAGAACTCCCATATCTATCATCTCATTCTCCACTTACCCTTCCTTCGGGCTCTGCTTTCTTAGCTCATGACATTGCACTCTTCCTTCCATCCCCTTTCCATTTCTACCAGGGGCAGCGCACCCGTTTCGTCGCCTGATGTGAAATGATTAGGTGCTATCCCGCCCCCGCCAAAACTTCCCTTATCTAGGTCATCCGCCGCTGCCCATGAAGCAGCAACCACACTGGCAGGTTCTGGTGAAATCTCAAGCTCTCTAGTGAGGATGGGAGGTGAACTTGGTTTGAGCACAGATCGATAGGGAAAACAACAGCAAGAGAACCAAGAAGAAAACTACAGAAAGTAGGTAACAGCAACAACAATTTATTATTTCTATACCGCCCACCTGACTGGGTTACCTCTCTCTGGAGATCATCATGTGGGGAAGCATGATTTGCTTTGAAGTGCTTAGGCTGTGTGTCTTCACCTATGCTCAGTCTGTATAACCACACAAATAAATTGTTGTTGTTGTTGTTTAGTTGTTTAGTCGTGTCCGACTCTTCGTGACCCCATGGACCAGAGCACGCCAGGCACTTCTGTCTTCCACTGCCTCCCACAGTTTGGTCAATCTCATGCTGGTAGCTTCGAGAACGCTACCCAACCATCTCGTCCTCTGTCGTCCCCTTCTCCTTGTGCCCTCCATATTTCCTAACATTAGAGTCTTTTCCAGGGAGTCTTCTCTTCTCATGAGGTGGCCTAAGTATTGGAGCCTCAGCTTCACGATCTGTCCTTCCAGTGAGCACTCAGGACTGATTTCCTTAAGAATGGAGAGGTTTGATCTTCTTGCAGTTCATGGGACTCTCAAGAGTCTCCTCCAGCACCAACAAATAAATTATACATTTATTAATGTAACTGAAGTCAAATACTACATAACGCCATAAGCCTCCAGTGACTTTCTTCCAAAGGAACCAATTGAGGTATTAAGTGCTACGCTCCAGGAATGCCTCACTGTTTGGAGTAGGGCAAACATTGCATTATTGTTTCCTAGAAAACACTAGGAATTTCTATGCATGAAATGCAGGGGCCAGGTTAGATATTTTGTGACCAGTCGTCAAGACAAGTTAGTTATCGGGTAGCGAGCTCTATATAATCACAAGTAAACTTATAAAGTGTATCTAGGTGAGCATATGATCACCTACATGTCTCATAAAGTATAGCAGACTGACCTGTATTGAGTGGAGTAGGGCATTCATTTAAATCATGCTGATTTCCACCCACATGGAATTTGTGGAGTTGGAAGTGACCACGATCATCTTGTCCAACCCCTTGCAATGCAGGAATATTTTGCCCATTATGGGACTTGAACCCACAACCCTGAGATTGTGGTAGTCTCAAGCTGTACCAACTGTCATAGGAAGTGGTGTAAACCTGTCTAGGCCTAGGTAGTCTGTTAATAATTAACGGATTCTGCATTGTCCACAATTCCTATTGAGCTGGCACATTATTCTTTAAATATGTTGGAAATGCTGGGTACCATTTGAAGTGCCAAGGCTGGAAGATGGATTGGAGAATATTTTTTCTCTTAGAAGATACGGCATGTCCTAAGAGGTAGCAAAATTTATAAAGAAATAAAGGTAGGGACTGAGGTTGTAGGTCATCTACAAAAAACAACACATCATCCGTATACAAATCTATTTTCTGCTCATCCTTTTGAATTACAGTCCCTTTACAGAACTTTTTCTGTTGCAGTATAAATGGCAAAGGCATCCTCATGAATGCCAACTCATTGTTTAGTGCTATTATTGTTCTATTGGTGTTAAGTTGTGGGTGAACATATCTGTGCTGGTCCCGGGGGGAGGT
Organism: Podarcis bocagei; assembly: GCF_964188305.1. Classification (NCBI taxonomy): domain Eukaryota; kingdom Metazoa; phylum Chordata; class Lepidosauria; order Squamata; family Lacertidae; genus Podarcis; species Podarcis bocagei. The sequence continues at coordinate 30,441,940 of NC_138133.1, forward strand.
TACCGTGGGGCGAGGTCCGGGACCTGAGTCGAGGGTTGGCAGACAGTCCTCCACGGGCGAAGCGGGGTCCAAAGCGAGGAGCCGGGCAAGGACAGGAACTCTGGAGGAACAGGACTGGGTGCTGGCCGAAACAGCTCTTCAACGATGTTGCTCCCGCAACCTGGGACCGGGCTGACTGGCCTTTATCTTCTCTGAGGCCAGGGGCGGTCCCGGGCCCCAGGAGACCCGCCTCTCCTGGCCTTAAGGCGAGCACTCCTCCTGGGAGAAACCAGTTCCCTCCGCCTCTCTGCCCTGCGCCTCTGCAGCTCAGGAGAGGCTGGAGGGTTACTGGACCCAGGGGGAGACTCACCTTCCCCTGACAGGGCTGGGAGAGGCGCACCTGTAGGCACTGTGTCCTCAACCACCTCCGGAGCCAGAGTGGATTCACCTGGTGCCTGCTCCTGAGGATCTGGCACAGGTGCAGGCGCTTCAGAATCAAGGCCCTGCCCCAGTTCAGTCGGCCCTGGAGGCAGGGACTCCTGTGCAGGCTGGGATTCCTCTGGTTCAGCCTCTGAATCAGATTCCCAGGCCATCACAATATCAGACGACACAGCGATTCTTCAAAAAGCTCTTGTTCATTCACAGGCCAGAACAGAACTGAACTGAAGGGTTCAGCCAGCCTGCTTATATAGAGCTCCACTAGAACACAACAGTAACCATTTTCTGTAACTATCCAATCACTGAACGTCACTTTCGATCCCTTATTTGCATATGTGGACCTGAACTATCTACAATATCCCCCTGCTGGCCCAGGGTGAGAACTTCAGTACATAACAAATGGTTATGTTGTGTACCCCAACGTACAATGCCAGTGAAGGAAAAAGTATTTGAAAACACAAAGTTTTTAAAACACAAAGTACCTCTTGATGAGGTAGCCAGCTTCCTTGCCCCTCTACCATAGCTAGCAAAAGCAGAATAAAACTGTGTGTCCCATTTCTTGTCCTCCTGCAGAACATCAGAAATAAGTTTCTGCTATTGTTATAGCCATGGAAGGATACAAACTAAAATTAGGCTTATTCAATCACTCTGAAACCTTCATTGGCATATAGACAAAATTCCCAAATGTTCGGTACAATAAAACCACTCAGCAATATCTGCATCTAACAATTAAAATACTGTTGTATAACATTCCCGAATCCTCATTGCTTGCTGCAATGTTACTATCTCCATCTTATCTTAGGCTTATTCATGAAACAGGGTTTGTTATTCTGAAACCGCATTTTCCATTTTTGGCAGAGAAACAGCAAGCAAATGATCCCTGCCAGTATGCTTTGCACTCTTCTGAAGAGTTTGGTCCCTCTTGAGAGACCGGTATTATGCAAAGCACTGGGAAATTCAGGAAACATGAAAGAAGTACTCCAGCCTTTTTCTTTCCTTCTGTGAACACACAAAAATCCCAGCATACTGCCTCAGTGATCCTCTCTCTCCAGTATATCTACTGAAACAGGGCTGGCCTGCCCATGAAGCGAGGCAAGCCAAGGCAGTGGCCTCAGGGCAGCAGGGTCCAGACAGCTGGGGGGGGGGGCACATATCCAGCCTCCGCAGCAGTCTGAGTCGCTGGTGAGGGAGGCACGGGGAGGAAGAAAGAAGGCCCGCAATGAGGGCAGACCTGAGGGCTGTGGTGTCCTGTTTGCAAAGGAGGAGGCGACTGCCAGAGCTTCTTGCCTCTCTTTAGTGGGCAACAGCAGCACCTTCCACCTCCCTTCCTCTCTGCCAGCCCAGGGATGGGGCACATGAGGGGAAGGAGGCCCTGCTGCTACCCCAGTCATGAAGGCTCAGCCCAGGCATGGCTTGACAAGTGAGGGAGTCTGTTATGTACTGAGTTGAATAGGATCAAAAATGCAGCAGTCTGATTGGTCCTAGAACAATAGGATTCAGAATGCAGCAGTCTGATTGGTCCTAAAACAATAGGATTCAGAATGCAGCAGTCTGATTGGTCCTAAAACAATAGGATTCAGAATGCAGCAGTCTGATTGGTCCTAGAACAATAGAATCCAGAATGCAGCAGTTTGATTGGTCCACAGGAGCCACCCAATCCAGCTCCAGGTGGAAGTGAATCCGCAGCCTGATTGGCTTACAGGAGAATCCCGGAATTAGCCAATCACATGGGGCTCATTGTGTAAATAATGTATATAAAGCAGACATTCTGGGGGAACTTCCATTCCTCCTCACCTCTATGAGCGGAATAAAGAGCATGAAATCCACTCTCAACTCCGAGTGTATTTCAGAGCCTGTTGTGGGGGCTCCTGGTTGCTCCCCCTCGTGCCGTTTCAAAAAATCTACACCCGGGGCCACAGCCCCCCTGCCCTCCCCACGCTATGCTCCTGCCTCTGCCACTGCGCACCTACTGTGGTGGGAATGCGCGCGGCAGCAGGTGCGCGGTGGGTGCACAGTTGAGAGGGGCCATTTTCTGATTTGCCTCTAGTGGTCAAATGTCCTGAGCCAGCCCTGTACTGAAAGTTCCTTTATGGTTTTGTTCAGAAGTCAAGCTACTCTCTCCATAAGGTGACTGAACTCTTAAGTAGTGCAGTGCTAAGCTGAAATATTAATTTGTGCCTGGGGTGGAGGCGGTGATGACATTTGCTAGAATGCCTCTTCTTGTAAGTACCAGCACATATGCCAGGGAGAGAGGTGACTAAGAAAACTTGAGGTGGAAGGTCATGTGACACCAGCTTTGTCTAGAGATCAAATTGGAGCAAAAAAAACAAAACCCTGCTGCAGTGCTTTTTTCTGGGGGGACGTAGGGCTATGCATATCCCTAAACATTTTGTGAATCTAAGTTTGGCCTTATTGAGGAGTAGTATTTCAATATTGTTAAGTTGTGGGTGAACATATCAGACAACACAGCGATTCTTCAAACAGCTATTGTTTATTCACAGGCCAGAACAGAACTGAACTGAAGGGTTCAGCCAGCCTGCTTTATATAGATCTCCACTAGAACAGTAACCATTTTCTGTAACAATCCAATCACTGAACGTCACTTTCAATCCCTTATTTGCATATGTGGACCTGAACTATCTATAGTATCCCACTGCTGGCCCAGGGTGAGAACTTCAGTACATAACAAATATGAGTAGGGAAATGAGACTACCCCTAAACATTATTTTTTGTAGAAAAAAAGCACTGCCCTATTAGCATAGTACCCTTAGCATAGTAGGATAAAATTGTTCTTCTATGTTCCTCATGTCATATCATCATCAGGGATTTTTTCTAGCCGGAACTCAGTTCTGGCACTTTCCAGGTGGGCTCCATTGCCATTATAAGAGAACAAGTGAAGTGTTCATGGTGAGTTCCAGCAACTCTTTTTCTAGAAAAATAACAGTGATCACCACCACCAATTGTTAGGTGTGTTTCTTTTAAAAAAAGACTCAAGGCAACTTACAACAGATATACAAAATATAAAACAAAGCAGTAAAACCTGCAAGAAGTTACCCACATAATGGAAATACCAGCCTGCCCTATAATTTTAACAGCACCCTATAATATTAACACATCAGTCCCTTGGTGAATTAAGAAGTTCTTTTGATCCCAACTGATGTTTAACTGACCAGTGTTCTGGGATCCTTAATTTTGATGGTGCTTTTTTTCTTTTAAAAAAAATGTTTAGGGGTTGTGGTGTTCGTATGGAGCCCCCGGTCGTCTCACAGACTATTGACCCATACACCACTAATCCGCTGCCACCAACCAGGTCCTCCTCAGTCATGTTCTTAAGTTAACAAAGAAGAGTGTAGTTTATTGCAAACACCATTAACTTTAACTGCATTCAAAACGTTGTTACTCTTTACTTTCTTAGTCTTCTTTTATCCTGTCTCTAACTCTTCTACCTCCCCTCACACAAGAACCAACTGCACTAACTATCTCTCTATTTCCAACTGTCTGCCAACTGCTTTCCCAACTGCCTTTCCCAACCAACTACCCACCTACCCACAACCCAAACCTTGGGCTAAGCCCTTTTATAAACAGGTAAGCTCCGCCTCTGGCTTTTCTATTGGTCTACTTTAACTCTTTCTCTCCCCCTGTATAGACATTTTCAAAGGAACGGGCAAATGCCACAGGGCTACTCTCATTTTCCTACTCATATTGAAATACTGCCCCTCAATGAGGTCAAACTTAGATTCACAAAATGTTTAGGGGTATGCGTACCTCTGTGTGCCCTCCAGGAAAAAAGCACTGTGAATATGGTTCTTAGAAGCCTTTATAGTGGTTTGAATGCTGGGCCACTTGGATTAGAAAAATGCATGTTCACTCATCCTCTGGCTGGTTCTCAGTAGAGCCTACCTCACAGGGCAGCTGTTAGGCTAAAATGGAGGGAGAATTACATACATGGCCTTGAGCTCATTAGAAGAAAGTTGTGATATATATGTAATAAAATTATGTTTAAAAAAACAACAACAAAAAACATAATCAAAAGCAAAATCTATAAATCATCCTCATTATTAAGAATAATAATTTTATTTTTGTGCTGCCCTTCCTTTCAGTTCAGAGCCCAGGGCAAAGTACAACACCATTTAAAAAATACAGTCATTTCAAAAACCATTTACATTAAAAACATTATTATTATTTTTTAAAACCACCCCACTTTCCCTCCTGGTGAAAAACAAAGATAATTAACTTGACGCCATTATAATTCCATCCCTCATAACACCTCATTAAAATGCAAACACTTACGTTAATGTTCCACAGACACAAGGCAGAATGTGAACCTCGTGCTTTTTCCCCTCAGAGACTGAACAGAAAACTCCTACATGTACAACGAGGCATACGGTAAATTAAAACAAGCTAAGAACAAACAAGACAGACACTGCTTTTTGGAAACTTCTCCGTTTTTACTGAATTCAGCCTACATAGAGAGACAGACAGGGTAGTAATTCGCTCTCCCATTTTCACAGCAACCGCCTTTGCAGTGTTTGTGTTCTTTTTACATATCTGCATGTTGAGAAGGAATTGGAGCCTGTAATTTAGACAGTACAGCAGCCAGAGCAGATTCCAAACAGCAGTGCTGGATTATTCAATAGGCAAATGAAGCATGTGTTTAGCGGGCACCAGCAAAGCAGGGGCGCTTTGGGGGGGGGTTAAAGAATTTAGTTTGGGGGGTTTAAAGAATTTAGCATTTGATTATTATTTTTCTTTAAGCATCAAAGTAGCTGTCATGTTAAAATCAGAACTTTGTTAGGCTTTCTTACAATCCATAACACACTCCTTTCTTTCTGTTATTTATTATATATTACATATGGGGGCCACCATAATCTTTTCAGTGCTTAGGGCCTCTAAAGGTCTTAATGCAGTTCTGTGAAGCAGTTTGAAATAGAACACATGAGCTACTGGCAGGAGGAATGTATGTGATGTTGATAAATAGATGAGGAGTGCCCAAACAGGGGCAGCTTAGTTAGTGCTTTCCCGGCTTAGGGAAGGAAATGGGAGAGGTCTAGGACCTTGCCAGAGCCCACCTTGCCAAAGTTGGGTGCCTCCTTATCCGTCTTCAGAAAGGCAGTGTGAAGACTGAGGGAGGGGGTGCCCAAATCCGCCACTGCCCCAAAGTTAAAAACTCACTTGCCATTTCTTCTAAAAAAGAGAGAGGGGTTTGTAAAAATGAACCCTACTGTGGCAATTTCATGATGTTCCTGATAAACTTGAAACCTAGGTTCTTACTGTCACAACAGGAGCTCCAAGATTGACAGTGCAGGGAACAGGAGCAATAGGCAAGAGCTGACACTTGTCTAAAAGCAATTTAAAAGATGTAATTGCACAGGTAATAAACACTGAGGCTTCGGCAAGAGAAACATCACCTACATAGGCAGATTGTACACTTGCTCACCCCTATGGAGCTAGGTCTCCCTGTTAGAATCATAAAACAAAACAGGCCATGCCAAATGGGCAATATTCTCTTCCATCATCCCTGATGGTGATGCTAGCTGCATCATGAGAGTCCAACCACACAGGGAGAGCTATATCTGTCCTTCTTTTCAGTCAGTTAAGAACTTCTTTAGAGACTCTTCTCCAGGTGCTCCTGCAGGCAGCTAGCTATTGGAGAGAGGCATCTTTCTGCGGCAGTGCCCAAACTGTGTTGGCCCCTCCCCAGGCAAGTTCACCTTCACCTTCCACCTTCCTTATTATTTGTTTGGTGCCAGTCGGTCCTGTTCTCCCAAGCTTTCAATAGCAGATGGTGTCTTCTATAATAACAACTCATCTTTTCAGCTTGAGTTGGGTGCTATTTTTATTTAGTGGCTGATCATTGCCTTTCAATCGTCTGCTTTAATATTGTTTTTACAATCTTTATCGTATTGTACTATCATCTGTTTTGCGGCTTATGGGAAAGTTGGGTTATAAATCCCTTAAATAAAATAAAAAATAAAATAAACTGAGCAGGCATGTAAAGATAAAACTGAAGGCCAAGAGAACAAAGAAGTCAAGGTTTAGAGAAGAGGTAGGCAACATTATGTCTTCCAGTTGTTGTTGGACTCCAAATCCCATCAGCTCCACCCAGCATGGTGGGTGGTCAGGGATGAAAGGAGTTGGAGTCTGACAGGCACCAGGTTTGCTATCTCTGACTTAGAGGAATCCAATATTCTGCAGAGCAAAATCTGGCAAGCATTTCTGGTGACATGGCGGGACCAAGGATTGCCTAACCTGGAGCCAGATGACATGGCAGTGGAACAAGTCCCCTAACTAACCAAACCTTAGCTAAAATCCCACTGAAAGGAGATCTCCACTGAGATCTAATATTTCCTTCCATTTTCAATTGGACAAAGATTGTTCCGTTGTTTTAGGCTTTCAAAACCAAAGCATGAGCAGGGTTCCAAATTATAATATTTCAAGGACTCACAAAGAAGGACTGAATCTGTGTGGTAAAAGACTTTTTTAAGCCTGTTTTTTAGAGCACAAAATGATCAAAGCTTCAGAGACTTCCGGGTTGGCGCGATCGGGAAATGGCGGATTCCCTCCGAGCTCCGGAGGGAATCGGCTCAGCGGTGGATGGGTCTTTGCCGTGCCGGCGACACGGGGACCCTTAAAAACCGCAGGCGCGGAAGCCTGCGGACTGAAGACTCGGCGGGTGCCTTAAGCGCCCCCCCTGATTCGCAATGAGCCTTTTTAAAGGCTACGGAGGGGATACAGGGGACGGCGTGGCACTGAGAGTCGACCGCTACCGCCGCTGAGCGAAGCCGCGAGCCATAACTGGAGAGCGCTGACTTCCTTCCTTGAAATTCGGACTGAAAAAAGAACCCGTGAGTAATTTGGAACTGAACTTTAAAACTTTTACCTTTTGAATTTGAGACGACCGGGGGGGTGTGCTAAAAGGAAGTCCCCACACCCCCCCTTGCAGACGATCCAGAGCAACGAAACAAGAACTAAGCTGGAGTGCCTACCCTGTAAAGGGTGAGTTTTAAAAAGACAGCAACTTCCAAGATTTAGAAAGGTAAATTTGAGCAGGAGAGTGGAGTGTTGGAAGAGTCTTTGTTTTGTGGTAAACAACCCTCCCTCCCGGGCCCGGGAGCGACCTGCTTTGGAGCCTGTATAGAGGAGCAGAATTTGACAGCTGTCAAAAGCTGTCAAATGGACTATTAATAGTGAAAAAAATTGCTGTTTAAGACCTCTCCGGATTAAAAGGAGTTACAATTGAACTAAAATTTTGAGAAACAAAGAAACAATAATAGGACAGAGGATTGTTGGAGAAAAGGTTACTCAGTAACCAGATTCCCTCTAGGGGGAATTCTGTGGAATTACAATGGCTGTGGGTGGAAAGATACTGAGAGAAATCGAAAGAATGTTCTCACTGGTGGGAACCCTACAGGAGCAGACTACAGCTATGAGTAAACAATTGACGACCTTGGATTTGGAAACAAGTAGTTCTGCTGAAAGTAATGAGGGCCTGAGTGAGAAAGAACCCACAGCTGAATTTGAAACAATAAACAAAGAAGAGGAGAAGACAAAACAAGAAAGAGAACAAGTTATCTGGGAAAGTACTAACCAGAAGCCGACATCTGGAGAACACAAGCAAGGAGACTATTGGATTAAATCCACTCTAAGCCTACGAAAGATACAGAAGATGAAAGTGGAGGCCCTGGGACTTTATGGAACTCAGGAGCTCGAAATAAAGAAGTACAATTGGGGCCTCCACATAGACTTTGATTTTGACTATCAGCAAGACTTAGGCCTTGTGGAAATTCCTCAGCAGTTGCCTTTAAATATGGGAAGAGACTATGGACTGATTGGATTGATTGTTAAGGAAATCTTTCGAGACTCGATGATAGACAAAAAGGACTACCAACAAAACCGGCGGAGAGGGACTAAAAGAGAATTGAGAGCCTCGGATATCCGGAATCCAGGCTAAAAACTGTTAATTTGGACATGTCTCGGGAAAGGACGCAAAGCGGGGAGGGGAGGGAGGGAAGTATCAAATTTAAACAACACTCAAGACCAGGGGGTTTAGTATTAAGAAAGTTATGTAAGAAAAAATGAGAAATCGAGGGAAGAGAATTGGGGTCCAACTTAGGGAAAATTTATTTTTATTTTTTATAAAAGGACTAATATTAAGATGGAAGAAATGCTAACTTGCTGACATAAGTTTGGGAATAGGGATGCAGGGGAGGGGGTGGGGGGAAGTCAAGGACTAGGGTTAGAAAATAAGATTTTCGGGAACTATTTATGTTCGTTGTTTTTTATGTTTGTTTTGGTGTGTTGTTTGTGTTTATATAAAATGCGAAAACCCAATAAAAATATTTAAAAAAAAAAAACAAAATGATCAAAGCTTCATGGACTATATAACAGATAAACACACCCACCCTTCTGTAGGTGGTGTCAAGGACAATAATTGTCAGTTCTAGAGTTGTATCATAGATAAGAACTACCTAACAATTAATCTAAGCGTGGGCATGGCTAATAATACTTTTTTGTTCCTGTGAATACTTCTTTGCTTTTAGCAACATTACAGAACTTGCTTGCCATGCGACCAGATGTTCCACTTCTGAAAGAGGGAAAATAACTATATGGTGCAGTCTACACACATATAAAAAGTGTTCTGAAAATGATCTTTTTTAAAAGCGTTTTTAAAAATACATTAAATTTCCATAAGGCTCACCATTGCCATCTAGCGTCACATTGTATATTGCACCTAAAACACCCTTAAAACGATTTATTTACAGCTGTACCTTGGGTTACAAACACCTCAGGTTACAAACACTTAGGGTTACAAACTCTGCTAACCCGGAAGTAGTACCTTGGGTTAATAACTTTGCCCCAGGATGAGAACAGAAATTGCGTGGTGACGGCACGGCAGCAGCGGGAGGCCCCATTAGCTAAAGTGGTACCTCAGGTTAAGAATGGTTTCAGGTTAAGAACGGACCTCCGAAACAAATTAAGTTTGTAACCTGAGGTACCACTGTATAGCCAAGTCCTTTGATTCCAAAAGAACAAACAGAAAAAATAGTGTACCAAACAACTTCTTCTTAAAAAACTAAACAAAAAAACCCCTAGAAAACCAGACAAACTTGAAATGCTCAATTATTTCAACTACTTTTTTTTTTAGAGGGAGTGCTTTCTCTGAGCTCCCCTGCCAATGTTTCAGTTGTAAATAGCCTGGATATATCAAAACAATATTTGATTTTCTGTCACATAAAGTAGGTTTTGCCAAGTAAGGTTTACCAAACGTACAAAAATTATATGCATGGTGCCATATGACTAGCTCAGGATGAACCTAGCGTATGGTGTTTTTTTAAATAAAAAACAACAACCTGTGTGGTTTGCTTGCATATGAATTGTAATTACTGGAAAAATGCAGATTGGGGACTAATTTACATGTTTAGAATTTTATTATTTATTTATATCCTGACTTTTTCCTTGAAAAAGTCTAAAGGCAGCTTACCGATAAAATAGAAACAGCAAAAACATAGTTGGGGGATCATTAAAACAAGTGAGCATTAATAGAATGAAAGCTATCTAATAAAACATACAGATAATTACAATGAAAACATCGCAGCACCAGCACATTAGTTCCCAAAAGCCTGTTGGAATGAGAAAGTCTTCACCGGGCAGCAGGACAATAAGGAGGAAGCCAGTCTAACTTCTCTAGGAATAAAAAGCACATGATTCAGCACTTCTGGCACTTTGCCACTTCACTGAGAGGGGGTTGTATTTTAAATGTTCCGCCCTAACTCACTCCATACAGAAAGCTAGCATTTTTTGAGGGAAAGCTAGACTACACTGCTTCTGCCTGACCAGAACGTTGTGACATGGAGAGAATAATACAGTGGTACCTCTGGTTACGAACTTAATTCGTTCTGGAGGTCTGTTCTTAACCTGAAACTGTTCTTAACCTGAGGTACCACTTTAGCTAATGCGGCCTCCTGCTGCTGCCGTGCCGCCGCCACACAATTTCTGTTCTCATCCTGAGGTAAAGTTCTTAACCCGAGGTACTACTTCCGGGTTAGAGGAGTCCGTAACCTGAAGTGTCTGTGACCCGAGGTGTCTGTAACCCGAGGTACCATTGTAATCCTCTTTTCTCACAGAAGTATGTGAACCTCTGCACCACCACTGCAACAGAAAAGAGCACAGAACGTTTGTACCAATAACTGTGAATCACTTTTGCACCAGGATCCACCTGCCTAGACCTGGAAAAATCTAAGCATGATGGGTAAAGTGGCCAAGCTCTCCAGGTTTGCCCGTGCATAGAAACTGCCTTTGCAATAGAAGTATGTCAAGTTGCAATGGGCAGAAGAGTTATGAAGCGTGAGCTGAAGGAAATGCAATAACTTTAAACTTAGGACATCTTTCACAAGTAATTTTACCACTGACCCAGAATGAACATGCCGAGCATTTTAATCACATATCTTCACTGTTCACAATTTCCGGGCCATTGTTTATATTTTCCAGCTTCTGGAGCTGTAAGGTCAAGGTCAAGGACCCCTGGATAGTTAAGTCCAGTCAAAGGCAACTATGGGGTTCTGGCGCTCATCTCACTTCAGGCCGAGGGAGCAGGCATTTGTCCACAGACAGCTTTCCAGGTCAGGTGGCCAGCATGACTAAGCCGCTTCTGGTGCAACAGAACACCATGACGGAAGCCAGAGCACATGGAAACGCCGTTCACCTTCCCACTGCAGTGGTACCTACTTATTTATCCACTTGAACTGGTGTGCTTTCGAACTGCTAGGTTGGCAGAAGCTGGGACAGTGGTCCCGCTCATCCCAGTAATGCCTTCATGTTTCCGAATTGATTCTGGAGGTGCAGTAAGCCAGCCATGTGAATGCATTTATCCCCCACTAATATATTCATTAAACTCTGTCATTCAACTGGCTGAGCGAGTTTTCCAAAGCACTACAAAAAGGTATGGTTATTGAAAACAGATCTCTCAGAAAAAATAGGTGCTTTGCATTGATTTTCTTTTTTTAATGCAACGCTAAAGAGGCCCCGAGCTCCCTCCATGGTAACTAGTAAGAGCTGCCCTGCTACATCAGACCAGAGGGCTATCTAGTTCAGCATCCTGTGTTTCACAGTAGTCAAACTGGTATTTACAGAAAGCCCACAGGCAGGTCACGAGGACAATAGCACTCTCCCATTGTTGTTCCCTAGCAACTGGTATTCAAGAGAGATCTAGGAGGTAGCATATAGCCATCAAGACTGGTAGCTGTTGATAGTTTTTATCTTCCATGAATTTGTCTAGTCTCATTTTAGCCCACCTAAGCTGCTGGCCATCACAATATCTTACGGCAGCAAATTCCATCATTTAAGTATGTGTGCATATGTGTGTTTGTGTGGAAAAGTACTTCCTTTTGCTGTCCTTATCTCCCTAACCATTCAATTGATGACCTTATGGCATACCAAGCAGCTTATATCAATCTCAACATTTCCAAAGCATGAACCACACACCTAAGTGCCTACACCTTGCTAATATAATGAAGTATGCTGAGTGTCAGTTATTAAGTAGTTTGCAAGGCTCGGTAACGTATTGGCAAATAAAATGCCAGCAGAGGCTTATATGAGCTTAGTTGCCAAACTCTTTATTGGGTCATGATGTTAAACTACAGCAGCTTTCAATAACCTGGTGCCCCCCAGAAAGTTTGGAATACAATTGCTGTCAGACCAAGCCAGGATTGAGAACCCATGGATAGCACCCAGCTGACAAAGGCTGAACTACACCAACTTAGAATAAAGAATTTCAAACAGCAGAGAGAGAAATGACCTGCCTTCCGTACCACCAACTAGTTTTAGGTGCACAAAACTTTATTAAGAGCAGTTTCAGATCAGGAAATTAGCCTAGAACCTAGTAAGAGAAGTATGCATTTCTAAAGGGAACTTCATTTGCTTTTAATGAAGAATTTAGTATACATAATTTTTCGTTTAGTTGCTTTCTAACTGCAACTCAGAATAAGCCTTATGCTTACTATTTTGCATACACTGTGCAGAAATGCAGAACTCAGGCTCTCCCCTACATCTCTTCATCATCATGGAGAAACACAAGTTCCGCTTTGGCATGAGGGACAAAGCATAGACAGATGATGTATGAGTCACTTCTGCATCATCCCTTCCTCCTGCTTCTGTGCCAGATGCAGAGAAATTGGCACTGGAGCATAACAGCAGCGACTCCCATCTCCTTCCACTTCAGTTTCTACACAGTACAGTGTTCTTCAGCCTTGGGTTGTAAGACTGTAACTTCCATCATCCTTGCCCATTGACTAAATTGGCTGGGGATAAGGGGAGATGAAGTTTACAACAGCTGGGATCCAAAGTTGAAGAGTATTGCTGTAGTGGAAAATACAGTCCAGTGTGCATTAAGTTATATGTATTTCTAACATGGATTATGTGCAAAGAAAAATTTGTTGGGAACAGTTTTAATCTCTCAGTAACATAATCTATAGATGGCTCTTAATAGTGTATCAGCAAAAACTTGTCAGCTTCCTGTAGCCTGGTTCTAGCTTCACAGGTCCTGTACTTCCCTTTTATCCAGTCCCAGATGGCTCTTTCTGACTTCTAGTTCTTGAACTTGCACAACATCTGTGGAGAATCTGTGGCCCAGCAGATGCGATTGGGCTCTTAACTCCTATAAACCCCAGCCAACATGGCCAACAGTCAAGAGCTGATGGGAGTTGTAGTCCAGCAACATATGGAGGGCCACAGATTCCCCGTTCTCGGTGCAAATGCTTGGTGCAGTGTTGTTACATGTACCTTTGCTATGCCTACTCAATAGAGCTCAGCAGACAATAGAATCTATTTTTAAATCAATACCCCTTTAAAAAGAGGAGCAATTTGCTCAAAAGCCACAATGTACTAACCTCAGAACAATAGCCCTTGCCAACTGCAGTAATTCAAAGTAATTGTCGCAGCACAAAGTACAGGACACAAAATATGGAAAATGCAAAATATTGTCTGCTTCACAGAGAATTCAAGATTTGTAAGGTTTCCTGTAGAATTGCTGTAAATTGGGGAAACAGCAATTTCTCCCCTAAAAATGGCTACATGTGTTATTCATATATTCTACTATCTGCTCAGTTTTTATCTGTAATATTGGTTTAATAAATTATACAAGGTTACAGGGTAAATTCTAGGATCAAAGTACCCAAAGCTGTTAAGTTAAAGGCCACTTTCATTTATGTACCATATAAACAACATCAAAGTCCTACAATCTCTTATGTGATGTTTACTTGCAAGTTATGCTCCTTGCATTCTTTCTTGTCCCAGTACTTTTCCCTTTTCAAGTTGGAAGCAACACTGAAGCTTTTGACCACTTGGGCTGAATGGTTAAAAAGGACTCAAGACTGGAAGCAGCAGGAAATCAGAACAAGTGTTTATATCATCATGAGCTCGCAAGTTACCAAGAGAAAGGAGATGGAGAGTCCTGAACTTATAAACATGCATGAGCTAGTTACAGCCAGCATGGAGCAAGCCTGATGTTCTGATAATGCCTGCACCGTTGCTTTGCCATTTAACTTTTGGTTAAACATGCTGCATCACTTAAGATAAGCTTTGAAATAACTCGGTTGTCAGAGTTAAAAGTCCGTAATTTATAACCAAATCTCTTGTTAAACATTGGCCTAGTGTTCGCCTCAGCTTCAGTATTGCCCTCAGCTGCAGAGGAAAGCAATCAGGGCTCAAAGACCAAGGGAAAGTCTAGGTGCATGGTATCTACGTTATACAAGAATGCAGTATTTTAGACTCTGGACTTTTGTGCCATGTAAGCAGTACAGACAGGAGCTTTTAGTTATCGTTTCCACGCTGTTAGGTACTTGGCTGAATTTCCAAGTCATGAGTCTTTTCTTAGTTATCATGGAATGCCCAGGGGTTGTTTTCTTAAAAAACACACACACATTGAGTTACATGTGTTGCCAGGATGGTGCAGTAAACTTTTACCTCACCTAGTTACCGGTACTTTGCCTCCTAAGAGCTGCTGCCATTGTGATTTCTGTGAATAAGAAAGTCATGAAAAGCATTGCTAGCATTGTCAGTATGTGATAGGATGAATTTACCCTTCCCCCATTTGAGTATCATTCTTCCAAAAGTTAGCACTGAGTTCCTATTTCTATTTGAACATATCTAACTTGTGTATGTGGATGCAGTATTGTGCGCTTCCTGTTTTGTAACACTGCAACAACCAAGAAACGCCTCCTAAATTTTTGGTAGGCTTCACCATGACATTGCCACATTCTCTTTCCAAGTGTAGCTTTATTAGCACCAAAGAGCATGCACTGCATAGACTCCCCTCCATCTGTAGAACTTCACAAGTTAAAACTAGTTAATTTTCCACCTAACAAAAGGCTTGGTCAAGTGCTTTGACTGGAGGTTGAAATTATTCCCAGAATTCAGAGAGCTATTAATGGCTGGCAAATAGAACAGCGTATATAATTCTATTAGCCACAGCATTTAAACTGCTGTTAACACCTGCCATTTCTCACCCACTTTCTTTGAAACCTGAATAGATTAGATATTCGCTATTCCAAATTTCTTACTGATACCATTTGTCCCATGCTTTGAAATTGGGTAAAATGCCTATATATATATATATATATATATATATATATATATATATATATATATAACTAGTCCTGTGGTTGTATATTCGTATTCTGTCTGTGCCTTAGGAAGACTTGCACAAAAGGTTAAACTGTCTTTATCAAATACTCCAAGCTCCTGAATAAAGTTTGCATTTAGCTTAACCTTTACACTTTATCTACCATATACTTTACTTTGACTTAGTTGATGGAATCACAGCAGGGCAAGGGGGCAAAACTAAACATTATCAATAGGTTATCAACTAGATTGTGCTCAGTATGGAAAATATGCATTGAGTGCATTTAAGTTTCCTTTTATCCGAAAGACTAATTCGCTTTTATTGGGTGTTTTTAAACATTTGCTGAAAGACCAGCTACTTTCTAAGGTAAACATCACTGTCAAACCTGATTCATTTTGCCATTTAAACAGCCTATGTCATTTATAATTCAGAATCTACCCACAAAGCCTAGCTCCACCATGGCTGATTCACCTAAAGCAGCTTACAAAATCCAGTTCTCTAGTTGTTAATGCCCACCCCATCCTCTTTTATTCTATTTTACACCCTCAATTGCTGTCAGTTACAGGTAGATGAAGTTAACCAGTTGCAAGCACCTTCATTTGGATCCTCCTAGGCTTTTCCACTGTCCAAGAGCAAAGAGCGACTAGCTGGGAGGGAGTTGTAAAGCAATGACATTTGGATCAAGTCATGCATGTGGTTATCTCATACTAACATTAAATGTAGACAGAAGCCTGCTCCTTATTTTATGCAAGCTTCATCTGCATCAAGCAATAGTGTGGTGTGAATGCAGAGAATACATAAAAGGGGGATAGGAAAGTTTCCAGGATCTTACTACAGTACCATGCTTGAACAATAGCTACAGATACTTCATGAATTTGTCCTTTTAAGGTGCAACCATATGCACACTTTTGATCTTTTTATGCCATTTACGTTGTATTGATGTTTTCATTGGCTTTAGAAATATGTATTAATACATGTTAATATGCTGTACACTGTCTCCTGACCATGTGAAGGCCATTATAGAAATATTTAAACAGGCGAAATATTGACAAAATGAATGTGAGGAAGCATAGTGTCAGTGTAATTAAACATGTTTAACCCTAAGAGCTATGTAGTATGGTTATGTTTTGTCATTGCGTAACAAGTGAATGTATGTTAAAATCTAATTAAATAATCAGAAATAAAATCATTTACACAATAAACTTCTGCCTGAGGAAATGTCCACTGTCTGCAGCTCTCCCCACCCCTCTGCCCTGTGAGAGGCTGCACAAGGATGGAGGTAACCAAGATGTGTCTGCTGGTGTCTTGATCTTTCTTGTAGTTAGCATTAATATGTAAGGCATGCAAATGAGGAACTACTGCAAAATTCTGTATATAAAAAAGTCCTTTATTGACCTGAATATATAAAAAAGACAAGTTGTCTACCATAATAGGAGTTCTTGCTTCATGTGGAAAGAAAACTTTTTACAAAGTGAAAAAATAAATACCTTTTGGAGTAAGGTTTATACGCTAATGTGCCATAAAAAAGTAGAGCTTTAATATTTTGACAAAATGTCTGTGCAAAGAAACAAATGCATACACACATTACTGCTACATTAAGGCAATATGAAAAGTATATTCAGAAAGTCTCAGTAAAGTGACTTTTCTAGCTTTCTTTTTAGCTAGTATTGCACCCAAACATGGTCATCTAGTTTTCAATATTTTGGAGCATTCACTAGCTGACCAAAGTCCAAAATGCCCAGGGACAGGGTTTGTGGTAGAAGGTAAGACGGTTTTAAGAAAGAATAATTTAACACAGCTGCATTTTAGAAAACCATATTAACATTATACTGTTTGAGAATACATTTCTCCCAACACAAGGCAGATAAACAGAAACAAGTACAAGAGAAACAACTGACTCTCGCAAGAGAAAAATGTTTAACAGATGTTCAAAGTTACTTTTTTAATGTAAGTATTTCAGCATTTTCTTCTCGAGGTGCCCAACAGGCTGCCAAATTTACTCAAAATCTTTATAGTAAATTTTGCAAGTTACCTATTTTTGATGAAACAAATACAACTATTTGCTTAAAGCTTTGCAATCTTAGGTTCTTAAATACAAAGATTTAAAAATAGTTTCTTCAGTGAGACTAAAAGCAGAAACTAAGTTACTGTGAAATAACAGATGTAGATATTAAAAAACTAGTTTTCCTAAAAGATAAATGGAGTGATCATGCTAAATAAAGTAACTTTAAAAACAATATTTATAATTGCAAAAACAGGCAGTGTTGCCCTTGCTGGATACTACGGAGTAACTTTTCATCTTTCCTCCTCTCAGAATTTTTTTGTATATTGCCATTTTATAAATAAATGCTGCTTCATGTGACATGAGGTTGTCTACAAGTCATTCACAGTTATACCCATAAAACAAATTCTCTGAACAGAGATCGTTCCCTATTCTCCCCTCCCTCCCCCCATAGTTTTGTTGCGGTCATTTTGACTATAATTGCTGGCAGATGCTGAAGTGACTGCTCACCTTCACCATCAACGGAGTCGGAGAAAACATTAGTGCAGTATTTTGGAAGTACAAGATAGTTTAGAAGCTTGTATAGTGTACATCTTCCAGTGATAACATAGAGGTCATATTACGGTCAGATTAAGCAGGCTGGTGTGGGTAGGCAAATACACATGCTGGACGTGCTCTACTCGAGATCTGCAAACTGGACATGACTAGAAGGAAAAAACAAAAGTTGGAACATTTATTCACTGTTGTTAACAACTTTATGGCTAATATAAGGGTTTATCAGTTCACGTAGCCTGAAGGTTCTAACACTGTTTTTCTGCTGATATATATTTAAGTTTTAAAAATACTTGTCACAAAAGCAAGCCTTAGCAGATTTATACGAATGTGTTCATAACTAGAACATATATGCTCCAGAATCTAAAGTAGAAATCATATGATCTCCATGTAAGTAGTACTGTTTAATTTCAAGATGCCACAAAATGTTGACAAATGTGAAGTTCCAAAGAATTTGAAGCTTATGCCTAATATTTTCAGCAATTTCACCAAAATCTGTGTTACTTACCTGGTAGGTCAAATTAGCCATTTGACAGGGTATTTTAACTACTACTAAGGAATATCTCCATCTTCTCTCAACAGTATGCCAAAGAGTCTAAGGCTATACACAGCTATTAAATGCTATGAACCGATGTTCCCTTCTATGTCTGTTTTGTCAACCGGTTTGAGAATTTGTTTTAAGTATGGAGAACAGCAAAATACTTGGAAAGGTAGTGACTCAGTTGTCACATCACATTATAGCATAGCTTAAAGCCAAGTAAGGCTTAACAGAAATGAACTGCATTCTGGTGCACTACTGCTGTGACACCATGCTACGAATATGACAAGCCAGAGAATGGCTTGCTGTGAGGTCCAAACTTGGGCTTGCAAGTGTTTGGTTTTTGGCTTACCACTTACAGTTTATTTGGCCAAACAAGCCAGAAGCCCAAGTTTGGAAATCACAAGTCAAGCTCTGGTTTGTTCCTTTGCAACTGGGCCGGACCCTGCGATCACCGTATGAGGCCCTTCTTCATGTGCCCTCACCACGAGGTACAGAGGGTGGCAACATGAGAATGGGCCTTTTCTTTTGCATTTGGATTTGTTTTTCTAAGGTCCTATACTCTGGCTTAATGAGGGAATGAACAGGAAGGTGATGGATGGAAAGCGAAAAACTGTATTAGAGGCAAGGAATGGAAGATCTCGCAGGGTGGGAAGCTGGAAGAAAAAGTTCCCAGGTGAGAGATGGGAGGGTCCGTCCACTTTTATGTGACACAAGGGTTAAGATTTATCTCTGAAAGAGGACTTGGTATTTTCTTCTTTTCTTTAGATTAATTTTTTTATTGTATCATATGCTGAAAAGTTTCAATATTTTTTTTTTTAAAAAGGAGGGGGAGAGAGAGAATTGTCCTTTTCTGCAGTGGCTCTGTGTGTGGAATGCTCTCCCAGCACCTTCACTACATATCTTTAGGCATCAGGCAAAAATGTTCCTCTTCTCCCAGGCCTTTGGCTCATTAAACAATCTGACTTTTTAAAAAGTGGGTGGGTGGGTGCACGCACAGGGGAAGGCTATTGCTTTGTTTGCTTTCACTATGTATTTTTGTGTTTTTATACTCTAATCTACCCTGTGATACTGAGATGAGAGGCGGTATATAAATCTGATAAAAATAATGCAGCAGCAGCAAGGGAGGAGAAACATGATTAGAGCATAATGTATCAGCCCACTGCTCATTCACATTAAGCCACAGTTGTTTTATACTATGCTTTCATTTAATGTAGAAATCAGACCAATAATTTAACATGAGATTCAATGTTGTTGTAATTAGCTTTATAATTACCTGTAATTGTGCAGCACATGACTCACAGCACACGGTGTGACCACATGGACAAAATGTTGAATTTATTTCTTCTTCACAGCATACCATACATAGTAGGGATTCTTTAAGCTTCCGTAACTTTTCTTGAAGGGCTTTCATCTGCTGGCAGTTGAGACCTTCACAGCTATCACAGTTCATACTGCTTTCTGAAGACTTAAGGGGAGAACTGGGCGGGCTCTGGTCGCTTCTCGAAACAAGATCCACAATGCCAGCATTGTAAAGGGCTCGCCTTGCATGATCATAAGCTTCCTTAGATGTCCGCTTAATATCAAACACATACTTTTTGCCGAGATTAATATTCTCATTCAGGAACAAGGATGCTAAATGGCCCTTTAAGTCTCGACTGTACTGCATCATAACAGCACTAGTAACAGTGTCACACCTACCAGAATGGGGAAAAAAACCAAGTATAACTCAGTCAAACTGAACAAAAAGGTGAAATAATAGGTTCTGTTTATTCAAAGAATTCGAATACTGTAATTGCAATGAGAACATGGAAGACTATTCTAAAAACAAAACAGCATTCCTAGTTTGAATACTTCCATTCCCTAAAAGAGAATAGTTTGAAATGGGTTGGTACAAGTTTGTTAGACCAAAGTTACATGAGAAATTAATTTAATGTATGTTTAGGAAGTGTTAACTTTATTTTGTGTTCATACAAGAGGTTTCTTCAAGCACTTCTTCCCACTTCAGATATAAAAGAATATTCCTAACCAAAAAAATTAAATCCACTCCGGAGGCAGCAGAATAAAATGAAACCTTTTATTTCACAAATATTAAAGTTTACACTATTGTTATATCAACTAAAAAGAGAAACCTAAGCACTTATGCAGGAAATATTTGATGCATTTGAAACTGGATTTGTTTTCTAGAAATACAAACCTGTAAAATGCATGTGTTTCTGTTATCGCTCTGTACAGTCCACTAGCTGCTCTGGTGCTGACCATCTTGAAAAGGTGAACTATGCTATTGCCAGATTCCTTTGTGACAGTCAAGTACACATTCTTTCCAGACTGCGTTGCCATCTGAACAACTGGGTATGCAATCCTGTAAGGAAGACAAGTATGTTAAAGAACAAGTCCTGTACTGAGAGCCTAAAAGGACTCTGAGGAACAACTACAGGCCAGCTATAGTTTGGCAGGGTACATTTAAGGTTAATACTAAGCTAGAACAATATAGCTTTTAAATTTATTTATTTAATAATATATAACCTACATAACAAGTGTTTCCAAAGCGTAAAGCTAGATTATGAAGAGAACAGCGTAAATAGCAAAAATATAAATACACAAGTATAAAAAGGTCTTTAAAACATTAAATTACAAGATCCTGTGTAGTATAAAATGTAAAATGGTTCGTTACTCTTCAGAGAAAGCCCACTTAAAAAGTTAAGTTTTCAACAGTCATCTGAAAGCAAAAATGTTAGGTGCTGTTTCCACAAAGCTGGAGTCACAACACTAAAGGCCTGGTTTCTAGTTCATGTCAGGCAGACCTCTGGAGCATAACGAATCCTTAACAATGCCCATTTGGAGGAATGCAATTGTTAGGTAATGATATATGCGTCAAGGCAATCTCTTAAGCAATCTGGTTCCACATCATGCACTACTGGAAAGAAACAAAGCCACCTACAACCATTTCGACAGCTTAATCTATAGCACACGGGGGTGGGGAATCTCGAGCCCATGGACATGATTAGGCATGGCATCCTTGCCATTCGGCCCTTGAGATGCCCATCTGCCCATATATGACATGAGTGAAGAGCAGGTAAAGTCAGTGCTTGGATGAATGGGGCTTTGCATGCACTATTAACCTGCTGCTTGTAAAGACCCAAATGGCTGAGGATCACCTGACACTTGGGAGGTGTGGGGTTGGCGAAGGGGAAGTCCTATTGGAGAAGGGCACCCAGGTGAAGTTGAGCATGAATCATAGAGAACAACAGGTAACAATGGTTGAATCACAACAGAGGTGTATCCCCCGCAACTCTTCTGAACCTTTTAATGCAGTTTAGTAAGCATTTATTACCTGTTGATGGGAGTGAAGTCATCTTTACACATGGCAATACCCTCAGGACCAATTCCAATAAAAAGTTTCTGCCCTTCACTGTCTCTAACAGAATGCCATTCCACCCCATAGTTCTCCAGTGTTGACACAATCTGTAAAACTTGATACTCTGCTGAAGCTTGGGTGAGGCCTTCAAGTTCCTTATGCTTTGCAGTAATACTGTAGGTGACAAAAAGTTGAGAATAGGTTAATCATTCAGCCATGCATAAGCAAGGTACAGTGTTTAAAGACATATTCAATCAACTTCATG
Source organism: Podarcis bocagei (assembly GCF_964188305.1). Classification (NCBI taxonomy): domain Eukaryota; kingdom Metazoa; phylum Chordata; class Lepidosauria; order Squamata; family Lacertidae; genus Podarcis; species Podarcis bocagei. Next base: position 30,463,689 of record NC_138133.1, read on the forward strand.
AACATTTTATAACTCTTAATGATTTACAAGATTTAAATACTGGCTTTTATCAAGAAGATCTCAAATGTTATGAATTTTATAGATTTATTTGTAATGATACATTGTTAAGTATATTTTTTGTCTTTATTTAAATGTAACTAAGTATGGTATTACATAATATTCAGAATTAAGGTTTTACATGGTAACACATTAAACAGTTGTTGGTAAGATTAGGTGCCTTTTGAGAAAAACGAAATTAAAAAATTTGTTGAACTATGAATGTGGCTTCATGCTTTAAAAAACTCAAACACTAATTGAGGAACAATCTCACCACACTTAAACAATTATAAATCTTTACTCAGTTCAATAGGAGATGTAAACATTTTCAAATTCTCCTATTGAGACCTGCCTTTTAAAAAAATATTTTATTTAATCAGTCTAAGAATCAGGAAAATATATTATGGTAACACACAGGTAACATATAGATTCAAAATTAAAATCCTTAAATATCATGAGTACTACAGAAAATGAAGAAGTCTTAGATATGACTGTGTTAGCATAAATCCTGCAAATAAAAATATGTGGTTTGCACCTGCAGTGGTTTTGCCAATAATATGCATCTGAACAATTATTTCAGCCATGGTAATGTTCTTAGGAAACAAACCCTCTTACCTGTCCAAAACAGTAGTGGTAAGCTCCTTTGCACAGAACTCTTCATAATGATATTTGGCAGTATTTTGATTATAATCACCAAACTTCAACTGGGCAAGTAGTGCACTAAGTTCAATTGCATGTTCAGAAGAACACTGAAGATTACCAGCCAGAAGATCCTCCTCTATATGCAAGAAAAACATGTGCCTAAAAGGAAATTAATTAAAAAAGTATTAAGTCATATTTAGTAAAATATGTGACAGAAATAGGTCTGCTCCTTCTTTTAAAATTTACAAGATATTGTTCTGATTTCCCTATCTGTAAGAATTGGAAAATAAATTACAGAATACCTCAGTGATATAGAATAAATTGAAAGTCTGATTCATCTTGAGACATTGAAATAGAAAGACAGTATTAAAGATGAAGTTTTAGTCGAAGTGAGTGAACAGAACAGCATCTATTCTAAGTTTATTTCCAGGAAGGAACAGGAGTTTAGTCAGGGGAAAGGTCCTTTGCATGTGACTTCACATATTACTGAAGGATGATGGCAACTTACAATCATAAGGCACAATAAAACCCACTATGAATTGTTGAGGATACCTCCACTGAAGATCAAGGCATAGCAAACTGAAGGCTTTAAGGTAAAGAAAGGCAAAGATTTGAACTGCCCCACCATCACAGCTGCATTGCCAGTTCAACACATACCGAACACACATAAGCTGGCAGAGGTTGGCTTGTCTGTACTGAGTGTTTCTCAGATATTAAGGAGGTCCCTTCTGCACTATACATTTAAAGCAGTATCATACCACTTCTCCAAAGCAATATCATGGCCTCCCCAAATAATCCTGTAAACTGCAGTGAGACTAGTTAGGAGATCCCTATTCCCTTCCCCTATTCCTTTTCCCAGGAGACTGTGCTATGAAAGGGGTATCAGTCTCCTAACATCTCTCAAAACTCTTAACAAACTTTAGTTCCCAGGATTCACTGGGGGAAGCCATGACTGTTTAAAGTGATATACTACTTTAAATGTACAGTGTAAATGGGGCTGAGGGGAATAAGAAATCTGTCATGAGCAGTGTTAGAAACAGATATGAAAGCTAGGAACTAAATGGTACCTTAAACCTAGGTTGTGGGTGCCACAATGGAGTGCCTAGGTGAGCTTTTTTTGTAACAAGAATACAAAGCTGAAAATGAATGAACTACAGCTAAAATCTTAAGTTCATTTTTACATGGTCTAGTCCTCACCTGAAGACTACAAAAAACAAAGCCATACTTCCCCTGCCCACCTCCCTAATATTCTTATGAGGGTCTCTTCTCCAGTCTTCAGAGAATGGCTGGAAGTGGGGAGGCAGAAAAAGGTCCCCCTTTTCTTCCAGTAGTGGCAGTTTTAATCTGAAATCTTAGGCTCAGTACTGCACCCAGAGCTCAGACACTGCTTGCACTAATGAAATTCCCTTTCACAAAATGTGCTTAAAATAATGGGTTGTTTCGAACACTGGTTATGAGTCTATTATATTCTATTAAGTATCTGGTGATACTGTAGTTGTCTCACATATCAAATTAGAAATACTGTTGCACCTACTAATATATAAGTGTATTGTGAATCAGATCTTGCCCTCCTTCTAGTTCATAAGTGGAAAGATGGTGGTGAGGACTTTCTCTTGGAAAGATCTGTTGCAGAATTAAGATCCTTTTTTATAATTCCTTTTAAAATCATAACTGAATATTCTGGCCAATATTGGTTATAACTCATGGGACTGCAGGTAAGACAATCGCCCACTAATCTGCGAGGGAGTTATAGTACAAGATAGATGCCAGCTTCTGTGCAAATAACTCTTGTCAATAATGCTAGGTTTTTATTAGTTTACCAGTAAAATAGAAAACCAATTTTTAAGTTTAAAATACATGGATCAGAATCTGAAAGAGTCTTCTTTCCCCCTTGAACCTCCCCCTGAACCTTACCCCAGAGCCCAGCGGCCCCTTTTGAGTAGAATGGAATGGGAATGGCGGGATTGCCAACTGCTCCCCCCCAATGCACATTTAGTAGTGCACTGAGGCAGTAAGCCACTGTTTGAGCAGAATGCCTCAGCTTTATGGGGGGAAACAGAAGCCGATGGCACCTTGTACGCCTCCTTCTGGCAACTCCTGCACCCAAGCTGGTGCCACAGGTTTTGCTCTGCTTTCATTTGGACCACATCAGCGAGGCCAAGGGAGGGGTCCTGACTTCTGCGCAGCCCAGGACCCTCCATACACACTGCCCAGGCTTGCACCCTGGGAAGGTCACTTTGGTGCTAACACAGCTGTTTGAAGGCACACTCCATTGTCTCTTGAGACACATGGATGCCAACAACAAAAGGTAGGAAGAGTTATCTAGATCAATGTGCAAGAATCTGAGCAGGTGGAGAGTACTGTGGTTTGTAACACAATACCTTTTATTTACTTCCTAAAATTTATACACTGCTTAACTGTAAAGAAAACAACAACCTCAAAGCGGTTTACAAAAAGGTAAAACAATAAATCTGCCAAGAAGAAGAATCACCCTCAACAATTTAAGACTTTCAAAAAGTTAAATTAACAATAGGCTAAAGACAGCTTAAAACTCACAAACATTTTCTAAACATTAGGGCAAACTTGTCCAAACAAAAATGTTTCAGCAGGCACCAAAAGGAGTATAGTGAAGGCACCTGCCTGACATCAATAGGCAGGGAGTTCCAAAATGTAGGTGTTTCCACTAAAAGATTTTAGTTCCTATAAATGTGGAATGGGTACTATGTGGCACCCACCTATAACAGTGCCATTTCTGTCAATATGGTTGAGTGGGCATATATGCGGTAAGGCAATCTCACAGGTATCTAGCCATGTAAATTGTATTAAATTGTGTTTAATTATTGTAACCCACTCTGGGACCTTAGGGTGAAAAGCGGGTAATAAACTATTATTACTGTCATATTGTACAATGGCAGAGGCGGCAAGATTCCCAAGCTTTGTTCATCATTGTCGATTGATAAGGGAGGGGAAAGCTTGTTAAACTATGCTTCATGTAGTTATATGGATTCAACACTTTTTTCAGCAACCACCACAAGATTTAATTGCACTTGGGCAAGACAGAACACTTACCTAGAAAAAATATATGTAGACTGCAAATTACAAGTGTGAACTGTACTGTACATGCAAATTCAACAAGCCAGTTTTAATGCAGCAAGCTGTTTGAAACAAATTTAAATAGCTCACTAGAATGGCCAGAATTCTGATTTTATCTCTTCGGAGATCAAACTGAACTTTAGTTCTTAACTAAAAAGCTAATACACTAGATGTTAGAAAGTAAAATGGAATTAATGGTTTTGTCATGTCCTTAATTATAGTAGCTGTTTAATTTCTGACCACTCACTACAAAAAACAAATTACTTTATTCCAGTATTCTAAATGTATTACTACTGAACTTTAACAAGAAGTTCTAAAGGATAAAATTTAATATAAGAAGTTTCACATATTTACTCAACGTCAACAATGCTTACTATTCCAAAAGTAGACAAAAGTTTAGACTTGTTACTTCTTCACAAAAAGCCTCGACCACAAAAGCAGAACTTTCTTCCCTGAAGCAACCATTTCAGACCAATCAGGAGTCGAATTTCCCCAGAAACTCGGCTTTCTTCCAATGCAGCAGTCACAGATTCCATAGAACAGCCTGGCAGCTATTAACAAGGGTTACTTTCAGTCAATGACCTACAGTTACATTGTTGTTGCTTCTCTAGAGCAGCCGCCACACATCCTTCAGTGCTGCCTTCACGGTTAGCAAGTAAAACACAGCCACACCCAGAATAAGTTTTGAGACTAAACTTTCTCATTGCAACTCATTTCTGAACCTTGGATTTCTTGATTACTATCCTGTTTTTACCTAAAAACAAACTACCAGGCAGCTCCATGAAGCTTCCCTGAATTCCCTGGAATAAATCCAAACTCAAAAAAATTTCCAATTATATAGATGGCTTCCCAACACCCTGGCACAATTCCTTTTAAAAGTTAAAGTAATTACAGGAGCATCTTAATTAAAGGTTTTTTTTTGTTTCTTCTCCCCATCCCCCACTTTTTACAATATTCAGGTACCAGAATACTGTAAAAACTATGTATCCTGAAGCATTTCAACTTAGCACATGGACTTGGAATAAAGGTGTTCATATTTAAGGCCATGAAATTTCAGCTGACACACTGTTTGGGCTTCTTTTCCTGGTTATAAATTACTATAGTAGAATATGGGCAAATATAATAACAATGATTTGCTACTGTGGAAATCTAGGTTTGAAGAATTATTCAACCTATTAATTAAGTAAAACAGCAGAACAGCAATCAGTTTCACACTTAATGTCATGTTCTCAAGCCTATTAAAAGCAGTTTCACGGGTCAAGTCAAATCAAAACAGACCATTACGTCTTCAAAATCCAATCTAATTCAAATTTATGTGGAGAGTGCTCTAGGGTTGAACTCTTGAAATTTATAATAGCCAGCTCTCACATCTCTCTCACACATATACAAAACTTCCATTTACAAATACATATTCACACAATGGTTGATACTTCAAAAGAATAACCTAATCTCAGTACACTGTTTTCTACACAAACAATATGCAAATACAAGGGAACTGATCCTGTCACTGCTCTCAAACTGATGCCTATTCTTTTTCAATAGCACAGACTAAGTGAGGATGAAACATCAACATTGAATCTCTTAAGCCTGGAGGACTATACACTACGACAAAGAGAATGGGTCCGTCCCCCCCACACTGGTACTCTCATTCTTTGGAACTTGCCAACATTCATAGCCTTTCAAAGCAGTTCAGAAAACTGTTGCTATATTAACATATGACAGGATGGAACTCCTGGTCTTCACTTTGCAAGTCTAGCACAAAAAATGTGTGAGTGTTAAGGTTTAAAAGTCCCAGAGAGCTGTAAGCCAGATTTTGCACAGTAACTGTAACAGAATGAAAAATATCCCCAAGTTATAATGCACAGCATTGTTTTCTTAAAAGTAAAATATTAACCAAAGTGATTCATGTAAGAAATATTGTTCCATCACATGCAATGAAAGCTTTTGAAAACATGATACACAATACAGGAGGTCTGTGCACTTAAAAAAGAAAAGAAAAGAAGATGCAGCCTGAATATTAAAAAGCTGTACGGATTATTCAGAAGTATTTTAGTCCATAAAATATTAGCAGCCCTGCCATCCCATGAACCTAGCAGCATCCAGATTCGCAAGCTGCCTGCCTAACAAATAGTTAATTCATTGTTACATTAGAATAACATTATGAAGAAAGCATGAGAACAGCATAAATGCATTCATGGAAGAGTTGTGATTATCTGCAACCATCTATAGCAGGCTACAGTTTGGAGGTGAGCATTTTTCTACAAGAAAATGTATTTTAATAAAATCTCACCATGCTACTGAAACATTTCATCTTAAGAATTATATGGCTGGGTGAAATTTTATCATGAAGGCTACCTAAATAAGCCCCATAGGGAATAAAGGTGGAGTCTTCCAAGTGCATTTTAAAAGTATAATTACACGATTTTTGTCAGTGTTTGAATTCAAGTGTAAGCTTAAGATAGCTACATATTTCCTAAAGGGAGAAACCAGCTGTTTTCTCTTTGTGGTTTGAAGCAGGGCCTAAACTTGTTTGAAACATTACTGTAATATGATATCAGAGCTCTGTAAACTGAAACACTGGGTGGAACAGTTTCCTGCTATGAACATTTTAAAACGACCTGCAATAACACTGCTAAGAGGTTACTATCGGGCAAACACTTTGTGTTACTTCCACTTGTAGAAAGGCTCCTATAATTGCAGGAGGTACTACCCAGGCCTATATATGAACATACACTGCTATGGTATGTTTTATTCCCCATAACAAATACTATTTTACAATAAGACCTTAGCTTCAGATTCAGTTCTACAGACACATTCATGTCACATTCTAAACTTCTACTGGAGAGTTGCATATATTGAAAATAAAGTATGAACAGGTCTCACTGGGAGTTCTTTCTTACCTTGTCTGTTCTTGCAATATGAGATGGGGCTCCACAAAGAACTTGACACGTAGTTTCAGTCTGTAAGGAGGCAGACCATCCATCTGCTGGGATATTCTATTTCGCAAATTCAGCCACAAATTCTCTCCTTTGCTGCCTGTGAACTGGAGTCCGAAGTAATCAACTTCTATAATGCCCAATCGTCTACAAACCTATGATTAAAAATTGGAGCATCATAAAAGTTAGTACAAGAATCATCATGAAGTAGTGTGGCAAGACGTTGTTTAACAAACTACACGAAGTCCACAAAACAATATGCCACTTGATACTGGTGGAGCTGATAAACAAGCATATACTACAAAATGACAAGCTAAATCAGATTGCTCTTAGGGTGCCAGAACCAACACCTCATACCTAAAGCTTGTAGAAAGAATGACCCTTCTGTGCAAGAACATTCACCATGTTGTAAACACCAAGTCCAAAGACTTGGGTCTCCTGCCAAAAACATGTACAGTTGGGTGAACGTTCTGGGTTAAATGAGCATAAACAATGGGCGCAGCTGGACCACTGCATAAAACCCTGAACTTCTCCATGCACAGGTTGAAAGCAGACGGTTCAATCAATCCCACGCTCACATGTGCCATGTACATTTACACCACGTGGTGCCAACGAAAACTAGAGCCTTGCAGGGTTCAGTTGCCTGCCGCAACAAATCTAACGATTAGTCCACATGCCTTGCCAAGCACAGTATTCCCCATGCAGGGGCGATACATTTTGGGGGGGCAGTCAAGTCACCTGCCATCGCCCCTGCAAAGTGCCACGTGGCTAATGCTAGTAAAAGGGGGGGAATTTCAGGCTGTGGGATGCGGGGGGGAGGGAGCCGCAGCTCAGTAAGCAACGCGTGGGAGGCAGTCAGAGCAGCAGCGTCGCTGCAGGCTCCGCAGCTCCGAGGCCGTTGCATCCCCCTCCCCTTGCCTGCATCCCCCCATCCCGATCCCCAGCTGCTCTGTGTCCAGTCCCACCTAGCACGAGAAAAGGCGGCGGCTCTCGTTCGGAGAATCTCGAGGCGAAGCAGAAAGCGCGCGAGAGCGTCGCGGCTCGTGGGTCGCGAGCTCCTTCAACGACCATTCATGAACCAACGGCGGGTTGCGGGAAGGGGGGGGGGGAGAGAGAGAGAGAGAGCGAACGCGCGCGGCTCTTCACCTGGTCGAGGCAGTCTTCGCCGTTGGCCTTGGCCTCTACCTCCACCTCCATCACCACCGCGTCCGGCCTGGTCACATAGCACAGCATGGCCGCTGCCTTGTCGCGAAGACGCGCACCGAAGAGCCCCGGCTGCCTCGCGGCTGCCCACCACCACCCGCCAGCCCGCGCCCTCCCCCTGCGCTCAAACCTTTTCGTGCTTTGAGGCGAGCGGCAGTTGGCGCTCCTATATCTCTCCTCGGCGCGCTCCCCTCCCTCCTCAGCCCCCGCCCTCCGAACGAAAGCGAACCAATGCGCGCACGCTGCTCTATTTACATGCAGCCTTCCGAGCCAACCGAAGCGGCGGGGGAGGGTGGTGGTGGTTTGTTATTGCCAAGATAGCCTCATAGAGGTTGGCAGAGGGAATTTGAGGTTTCCGATTGCATATCGTAGGAGCTCCATGTGCGGGGCAAGAAGGGTGGAATCGAATAGGAATCGGTGAAAAAAGTGAAAGGGAAACAGGCACGGTTTATGTGCCATAGACGATGCCCGATGAGATAAAGCTTAGTTTTAAAGCACCCAGGAAGCAAGTCTTTAGTTCAAGGTCATCATATGTAGCCACCACTTCCATTATATATGTCCTTTCCCAATTTCTGTTAACAGGCACATACTAGGAAGGCTTATCCTGTTAGTGCTAGGCACTGACTGGAAATGACCATCTGAATAATATTTACCTGAATATTTACCACAATAGTTACTTACCTGATTTCTTATTTTAACTTCGTTATTTGGTTTTCATTGTAAGAATTTATTTACAGTTCTTGTGAACTGCACTGATTTTTAATGAATTAGCAGTATAGATATTCTATAAATAAATTAAGGGGCAAATCCGAAGAAAAGTATTTTTAAGGCTGAAATCCTATCCATACTTGTGTAAGAGGAAGTCCCACTGAACTACTTTTGAGTAGACATACATAGTTAATAAAGTAACAGCAATTATACTGACTGTGATCTAAAATATGGCATGTAATAAACCATATATATTTATCAGATAAATAGGACCATCCTTAATATGAATAGTAATTGCAACAGCATCATGCTGTAAAACACTTTATAATAAGAACAACTAGCATACAGCTTTTACTGTTTGACATTTTATTATGTTTTTATATGTGCTGGAAGCTGCCCAGATTGGCTGGGGAAACCCAGCCAGATGGGCAGGGTATACATAAAATTATTATTATTTATTATTTTATTTTATTTTATTTATTACATGGGAGTAGCTGTATGGTACTCCTATAATGCACGCACCCCATTAAGATAGGAAGCATACTTAGCTCAATTTTTCTTAGAATATACTTTGATGAAATCTAAGTGATGGGTTGCATCACTCTCACAAGATTTTACTGTGTACTAAAAAAACTAATCAAGGTGTTCCAATCAGGGGTGTAAGATCTTTGTTAGATCTTTGGAACTGCAAGTAAGCTTGGCTATACTGTGCACATTTGTTGCTTAAGAAAACACTAAATGGAAAACGCAGATAAACTGTCCAACGTCATGTTTTACCAACAGTTCTGTTAATCCAGGAGAGGCAAAATAAAGAGTGGTATATTGGTAATTTGGTACTTAATCTTGCAATGTGGTATATACTGCTGTCTACTACTAATGCCTTTCTGCTTTTTCTGCACAAGACAAACATGCTAGTCTCTCTGCAATGCAAAAGAAGAGATGACATAAAACTTATCAGAAAACACTAGGATAACATTTTACTCTCCAAGGACATTGGCCATTTTCTTCGGAGACTCCAGCATGCAGTTGCTGCATGAGAACCAATAGTGATGCTTGATTCTATGTATTTTTGTCTGAATAGAGACAATTGTTTCCCGTCCCATTGCAGGTATTAGCTTAGCAATGCTAGCATGATTTTTATCATTTGTTAGGGTTGCCATACATATGGAATTTCCTAGACATTCAGCCCTCGTTAGCAGCATCTGGGTGGAAATCACTTAAATGTCTGGGAATCTCCGGATGTATGCCAGCCCATGTCAGTAGTGTAGATTTTGTGTTCATTTCATTTAAGAAAGCTCAACAACTTTGCCCAAAAACAAACAAAAAACAAACCCAAAACTTTTGTATCCGGATTTTCACTTTTTGAAATGTGGCAACCCTAATTTATTACCCCTGTAGTAACTTTTCATAAAAGTTACTGCTTATTTTTCACACATTTCAGCTCTGATTTGAATGGTCACAGGCTACACTTTTGCATTTTCTTGCCCTTCACCTATTACAATATTTATTTATAAAAAATATTTACCACTGTATCATAAAAATATATCACAGCATGCATACATACACACATACATACATACACCTTTACCTGTCAATGATTATACTTTATGCATCTGATCAAGTGGACTCTAGCTTATATATTTGCCACATTTTCCCTTGTTTCTTTTGATATATTACCCCTCTGGAAGTTTATTTCAAAATACTGTACTACAGCAAAAAAAGAGCTTCCGTCTCTGCCTATTTTCATTTTCTCCTGCAATCTATATGCAATTCCATCCTCTCATCCTGCATATGATAGATTCTGCAGATTGTGGGGAACCTTTTTTATTACCTTGGTTACTGTGGGGGACTGTGCTATATTATCCTCAGTCATTGTTGCTTGCAACCGCCACCTAGTGGTGCCAATTACAAAAAAACAACAACTAAGGTCATCTTAAAACAAGAGTCTCCCACTCCGCCCTGCCCAAACCTGCAGTTCGTTCAACTGGGACAGAGCTTTCCAAATTTTTCAGGTTGGTGACACACTTTTTAGACATGCATCATTTTGCAACACAGTAATTCAGTTTTACTAGCAAAACGGAGGTTAAACTAACCCCTTCCCAGCCCCAGGAGGAGCGTAGGGAGTATTTGCGTGACACACCTACACACTGCAGGCAACACACTAATGTGTTGCAACACACAGTTTGGAAAGCTCTGAACTAGGAGTATGAAACAATCCTAAGACCTTGCAGGGAGAGGGCAGAGTGTCTGACACTGTTGGGTAAGCTTGTATTGGATGCTGTTGACAAGCACTAACTTTCTTGGCTTGAAAAGGGCCTGGTTTCATTTCCATCATAAGCAGAAGCTCACTACCCTTCCTACTGAGGGCTACTTCTCCAGAGCTAGAATATGCAGCTCAAAATAATTTCGAAGTCACTTTTACATTTATTCTAACACAATGCTGTGTTCACTGGTGGAGGAACGGGGGTGCGGAGGCAGCGGGCCGCCCCCAGCACCACAATTCCGGTAGGGTGCCATCACGGTGCCCCCCAACACTCGCTACGCACTCCCCCATGCACTGGGCGCCACGCCCCCAGAACACGTGCCACGCCCTTGCGGGCAGCGTACCACACCCCCAGGATGCACACCACGCCCCCATGGGTAGTGTGCCACGCCCCCCCAGGATGCACACCACGCCCCCTGGGGCACCAGCCACACCTCTGCCTGCTCTCAGCCCCCAGCAGTGAAGCATGCAGCCCCGCCACTGGCTGTGTTACCTTTGGGGGGGGAATTGGCTCTCCATACTGTGCACCCCAATCCCTCAATTTATATGCCACTGTGGAAGAAACACAATTAAAGATATAAGTTTGCTGCTACTAGCACAGGATGCATTTCTAAGGTGCAATCTCCAAGCATAAAGCAGGGCTTCTTAATGTCTAGCAACAAACATTATGGCCAAGTCTACCTGGAAACCCTTTTTCTTGTGGGGGCACTCCCACCATTACTTAGTGCAGCGGTCAGCAAACTGAGGTCTGCGGGCTGGATCAGGCCCAATTGCCTTCAGGATCTGGCCTGCAGACTGTCTGTGGATCAATGTGGGGATTATGTTTGTTTGGGCTGCGCCATATTTTTTTCTGTGCCATTCCATTTCCCCCACCTCTCCCTCACACATACTGTGGCGGCGCCTCCTCCCTCCCTCCTCCTGGCTTCTCCCCGCCCTGCCTAGAGAAGGAAGGGGGCTGGGTTGAGCGCCATTTTAAGCAGCCCCTCTCCAGAGCCAGCCCTTTCATGCTGCTCATCTTCCTTCTGCCGCCGCCCTGGCGCTCCTGTGGGCCAGAGAGCAGAGCAGACGAGCTCGCTATGCCTACCCACAAGAAGCAGAAGCAGCGGTGGTGGTGGCAGCCCCTGGGAAGGTAAGCACAGCAGTTGGGGATGGGGTGGGGGGAGGACTACTTGCCCCCCTCGCCTCTTCTTCCAGTCCCCCCCCCCAGTGCCGCTTCTCCAGCCCGCCACAAGGTCTGAGGGACAGTGGATCGGCCCACGACTAAAAATTTTTGTCAACCCCTGACTTAGTGTCTCATAAATCACATGCAGAGTTGCAGGGCCTTTTTTTCAGCCAGAACTCACCGGAACTCAGTTCTGGCACATCTCACATGGGTGCCATGGCTGTTATAAGAGAATAAGGGAGGCGTTCATGGCAAGTTGTGGCACCTCTTTTTCCAGAAAAATAGCACTGCAGAGTTGTTTCATTGTCACCACAGAGGACCCACCAATTATTTAGAAGGTTCAAAGAAAATATAATGCAGCGGGCATCTGCCAGTTTCTGAGCCCACCATCCCTGCCTCATAATGTTACAGCTCTACAGAATCTCTTAGAGCAGATAACAATCAACTCTATAGGATTTTGCCAACCAGACAGGGCCCTTTTAATGGGAGCACTGAGTATGGTTGTCATAGGCCTTTTACACCGAAGGCTTCAAATATGAAGAGCCCACAGCTTTGTTGCTAACTCTCAGAAACACGAGACACAGAGGAATGTCCAGGTTCCCTCAGTACTTCTCTCAGCAGCTGGGCTTAGCCTCTGCTTCCCCTCACAAAGATCATCCGCCCCACCTGTCCTGTAAGGAGGAACAGCAGGACCAGATGCTCTGAGGCAATGGTATCAACAGCACCTTTGTGAGACCTACCTGCCATGATGGGACTGACAAGGCAGTGGATGATTACAGCTAGCCCCCAAAGGCCAAGGCCTCACACTGTAAAAACAGCAACTTATCGGCTGCATTTACAGCCATTTCCAGGACATCTGGGTCACTAGGGTATTCTTGAAAGGCTGCCAAGACCTGCTTTTTGAACTGTGAGCTGCTCATTTCCATCCAAGCTGGTCACTGAAAATCAAGTTTGATGCCTGAGCTTTCCTCTACTTTCCCTGTTCCTTTTTCTGTTGTGTCATTTCAGATTTTAAGTCCAAGGGCAGATTGTGTGTGTGTGTGTGTGTGTAAAAAGTTTTCCCAGCTGACAATAGGTATAAGATGCTTTCAATGAACAAACAACCCTTCCCTGAATTCAGGTAACTTGAGCCCCATAAAACCTAATGGGGAAAATCACGAAACAAGCTCCATAATATAGGTGCTAATGTCCTTTTGGCACCACAAGATGAGCGACAAGAAGAAGTGATGGCAGGCAGGAGGAAGAGCAAAAGCCCAGCCCAACCACGTAGTCAGACTTGGCTGCATACCCCACGAGGCTCTCTGTACCCCTCAGTGCCAGGCTCTTGACTGACCAGCAGATGCAGAAAAAAGAAGAGTGGAAACAGTTCACACTGGACACAGCCAACAAAGAGACCGGCAGATGGGCTAAGAGGAAAGATAGTAAATGAATGGCAGTGCCTCTGTGGAACCAAGGTAGGAAATGGAGGTGGGGAGAAAAATGGAGGGCCCAGAGGTTTTAATCCTGAGAGGGAAAGCGTGTATGTGTGTATGTAGCATTACTTTTATTTAGAGATGAATTGGGGAAATTAATTGGCTTGTAATTTTTATTTAGAGATGAATTGGGGGGAATTAATTGGCTTGTCTTCGGTAAAATAGGTGTGTTTGAGCAGCAAATGGGGTTCAAATGAGTGGCCTTGTGTTTGGAGGTTCATATACCACATCTCTTGGGCAATATATTTATTGCTTAGTCTCACCAGTTTGCATTTTGTATAATGGATGCTTTGCTGCAATATTAAATACTGTGATTGTTCGCCGCTCCCCCCCCCCCCCGGGACAGCCATTTTGTGACTGGCTGGGTCTCCACCATGGCAGCCATTTTGTGACAGCTACCACCCACGTTTTCTCAAAATGGGCCCCTGCAAAATCCCGTCTGTAATATTGATGTAGTTTTTAATTATTTTATTTTTTTTAAATAAAATTTTATTAGGATTTTCTCAATTTTTAAGACAAACACAAAAACATAGACATACAAATAACACATATAATTTTTAAAACCTTATTTTCTTAACCACTGTCCCGGACTTCCCCCACCTCCCCTTCTTGTATCCCAATTTCAAAATTTAGCTCAGCAAGTTCTTCGTACCCCAATTATCCCTTATTAATATTTTACTTAATTCATCTTAATTAGCTAATTTTAAACTTCTAAACCTCCTTTTAAAATTCGCCCTTTTTCTAAGGTCGACCCAAATTCCCTTTCACGAGGTTCCCAATTATTAAAATAATTACAAGACAACCTATCAAGTAAAACATATAATTATACCCCTTTGGATTCCACAACTCCCCCCTCCCCCCGGTTTCGATCCCCAAAAATTGTCCATTAGTCTATCAGCTCTCAGCCTGGATCTACCACGTCCGAGGCTCTTAAATCTCTCTCAGTCCCTTTCAGCCGGTTTTGTTGACAGTCCTTTATGTTGAACATCAGGTCTCGGAGCATCTTTGACCCACTAGGGTCTATATTTTTTCCAACCAGCCCACCATATTCGAAAAAAGAGTCCAGATCCTGCTTCTTACTCTTTCTAAGTCCAAGTGTCCCAAATGTCCCAGACATTCCAGTTTTCACCTTGATCAAATTTGTAATCCATAGATCTTCCGGACTCCCTATAGGGAAAAATCCCCAGTCCTCATTCTCCATTTCAAACCAAATTTTCTTCATCCAAACCTTGCTTTCCTTACATTCCAATTCAACAGGCCTCTGGTTGTTCTTTTCCACTTGTGGCGTTTCAGCTCCTCCTTCGCATTCTTCCAAAACAGCACATGTATTTTCCTTTCCAGCTGCAGATTTTTCTTGTGTCAAGTCCTTTTCAACAGAATTGTTTACTTTAAGATTCAAGGTTATAAGATTTGCCGCCATAACATCACTCTGCTCTTGCAGCTTTCCCAGGAAATCAAACACCCTATCCAGTTCTGCCTGTAATTTTCCATCTGTAGCCATTGTAATATCTCAGAACCCCCTCTAGAGGGATTCTGGTTACTAAGTATTCTTTCTCCAGCAATCAGGTTATTTTGTTCTTATTTTCTCTCCTTTTTCAAAAGCTCACAGTCCAATGTAACAAAAATAACCGGCCAAGGTAGCAACAAATAGAATTTCCTGACTTTGACAGCTCATTTGACAGCTGTCAAACTCTGTAAATATCTTCTGCAGGCTCTCTCGCGGATCGCTCCCAGTTCCGGGGGGGGGGGGGGTTACACTTCAACTCTGTCGTTCAGTTCTAATCCTCCAGTAATAAATTGTATATCCAAGTCGTGAAATTAAAGATTTTTATCTCGAAGAGAGGAAAACAGTCTCTCAACCTTAGTTATCTAATTCTTGCTTTAAATTGTCTGCAAAGGGGGGGGAGGCGGACTTCCTTTTGGCACCTCGCCCGGTCGTACCGAATTCAATTAAAAAGGATTTTTAATTCCAATTTCCGTATTACTCACGGGTTGTTACTTTTTGTAGTCCAAATGATCAAGGAAAGAAGTCAGCGCTCTCCAGCCATGGCTTGCGGCTTCACTCCGTGGAAGAAGCGGTCTACTCACAGCACCACGCCGCTCTCCGCCACCCGCTCCGAAGCCTTTAAAAAGGCTTCTTTGCAAGTCGGAGGGGGCGCAAATGGTGCCTGCCGAGTCACCAGGTCCACAGGCATCCGCGCCTGTGGTTTCTGAGGGTCCCCGCGTCGCCGCGGCGGCAGGACCCCTCTTCCACCGAGCCGATTCCCTCCGGAGCTCGGAGGGAATCCGCCATTAGCTGATCGCGCCAACCCGGAAGTCCAGTTTTTAATTATTTTAAAGGCATGTATACAATAGAACTACCTTCTCAGCCTGTGAGTACGTAACACTCTCTGCTCATGTGTGACTTTAAGAGAGATGGTTGTCTAATGCTTTCTATATGAGCATTTTCCTTGCTCCCATCCTTCAGTTATGCAAATATTTTTCAAAATGACATTGACATGTAGTACAGTAGGCGGTGGTCAAATGCCTCAGGACTTAAAAATGCACTTAGAGTAGAAAAGTCAAACGTTTGTATATATTCCTCCTTAGTCTTGCACTTTAGTAATAACCAAGTCAAACTATTTGACTGTGCTCAGAACACTTTAGTCCCTTTTTAGAGGGGCCTGCTTTCAACAAACACCAAATGAGTGAAATGACTAATCCATTTCTAAGGTACGACATGAAAGCTAGGGTAAACCGGTTTTTGTCAGTGATGTACTAAGCAGGCCTCTTTTGCAACCTATAAATCAGGAAATTGTCTTTAAAAATGCCTTGAAGCCATCAATACATTCCAAGTTCCTTTATTTGCACATATTTGCATTTGAGCTTATGTTACGGTTAATCATTTCAAAAGGTGTATTATTACACTTTCCCTGTAAGCTATTTTTATAAAGAAGGTTGAGGATTTAATGGATGCATTTGAATCCTGGTGTGTTTTAATAAACCACAAGGCATAACATATATTTTGCTAAACTCATTATATTGATAACAGTGCTTGGTGACAATGAGAAACACAAAAGGAAAGTCTGTTCAGTAAACTGCTGAATTTAGGCTATACAGTGGTACCTCGGGTTACATACACTTCAGGTTACATACGCTTCAGGTTACAGACTCCGCTAACCCAGAAATATTACCTCTGGTTAAGAAGTTTGCTTCAGGATGAGAACAGAAATTGTGCTCCGGCGGCGCGGAGGCTCCATTAGCTAAAGTGGTGCTTCATGTTAAGAACAGTTTTAGGTTAAGAACGGACCTCCGGAACGAATTAAGTATTTAACCCGAGGTACCACTGTACGTCTATTTACACATTTTCAGGGGTAAGCCCACTGAACACAGCAGAAAATACGTTTGAGTAAAAATATTCAGATATAGCATGTTATGAAGGACTTAACACTTTTCCTTTTTCAAAATTGTTTTGTTTTCTTCTGGTTTATTGGCATACATCTGCATAAAGGGAAAGAGGTAGAGGTGATCTATCATTATCATTATCATTATTAATTTATTTATACTCTGACTTTTTCCTTGATGGGACTCAAGTCTACTTACAGATAAAAACAGGAATCACTAAAAACACAGAAAATAAATCTTAGGATAATTTTCTGGTTGTATTGGAACATTTTCTGGTGTCATAAAGAATTATCTAATTTAGCACATTTAATTTTACCTGTAAATTAATTAATTAATTCCACTTATGAATAATGTCCCATAAAGTATCTCAAAGTTATTTCACAATAAAACCATCAGCAATAAAACAAGTACACTATTTCATTTATAAGAACAATTAAAACCACTTTCATTATGTAAAAACCTTTTCAGGTCTAGTGCAAATAAAGACTAGGGTAAAGATCTCAATTGAAAAGCTTATTTTTGAAGAAAGGTCTTCAATTAGGTCTTGAAAGAACAACAAAGATGGTGCCTGTCTGATATGTACTGGGAAGGAATTTGAAGTAGGAATTAGGTGCCACCATGCCAAAGGCTCAGTTCCTAAGTACAGCATGGATGTCCTGATGAGGCAGTATCTGAAGGAGGCCCTCTACTTCACAGCATAGTGGTTGGTTTGGTAGAATAAACCTAAACACATGGAAACTGCCAAGCTTGCCATTATATTTGCATTTGGCATCCATTCATTGTTACTTATGAACTTAGGAAACAGATTTTTTTCCCCCTGTGGAAAAAATAAAGCACTGGGAAAATGTCCACCCCACCTCACTGGCTTCCTCCCACCATGCTTTTATGAAGCCATAATGCCTTTCAGCAGACAGAAGGGCTGGATTAATGCTGGTAACTCCAATATTGTTTCTAGTTCCTGGTTTGCTTCCACCACCTGTTTCAGTATACAACAACTATGGGCTGACGCCCCTTCTAACTTCACTCACCAACTTCCGCACAGCACCTCTTATTCCTCCGAAAGGCCCTTGCTCCTTGCCGAAGTCCCCCTCCCCTCCCCTGAGTCCCTCCCCAATAATAATAATAATAATAATAATAATAATAATAATAATAATAATAATAATTTATTATGTATACCCCGCCAATTTGGCTGGGTTTCCCCAGCCACTCCAAGCGGCTTCCAACAAAACACTAAAATACAATAACCTATTAAACATTAAAAGCTTCCCTAAACAGCGCTGCCTTCAGATGTCTTCTAAAAGTTTGGTAGTTATTTTTCTCTTTGACATCTGGTGGGAGGGCGTTCCACAGGGCGGGAGCCACAACTGAGAAGGCCCTCTGCCTGGTTCCCTGTAACTTTGCTACTTGCAGTGAGGGAACCACCAGAAGGCCCTCGGTGTTGGACCTCAGTGTCTGGGCAGAACAATGGAGGTGGAGACGCTCCTTCAGGTATACTGGACCGTGACTGTTTAGGGCTTTAAAAGTCAGCACCAACACTTTGAATTGTGCTTGGAAACGTACTGGGAGCCAGTATAGGTCTTTCAAGACCGGTGTTATATGGTCTTGGTGGTCGCTCCCAGTCACCAGTCTAGCTGCTGCATTCTGGATTAGTTGTAGTTTCTGGGTCACCTTCAAAGCTAGCCCCACATAGAGTGCATTGCAGTAGTCCAAGTGAGAGGTAACTAGAGCATGCACCACTCTGGCAATCTCCATAGCTCATCTACACTCTTGTTGAACCCGCGGCACCACCAGAAGCCCAGCTTACTCACCAGCTATGCCCCTGTATGTGCTGCTGTGCACAAGTGGGCCATCCCTCTCTCTCAACCCACCCACCATGACAACCGCAGCTCACTTGGCTTCTTCAACACCCTCCACCAGAACCCAACCTGCTCACCCACTGCCCTTGCTGCTCACCCACTCTGCCACTTCACCACCTCTCTTGTTCATCTGCTCTGCCCCCGCCACTCTTCTTGCTTGCCCTACCGGCAAAAGCCCCAGTTGCTCACCCCACTATCCCACTTGCTCAACCTGCGTGCCTGTCTGATGCTTCCCTCAACCTGGACCATGCACAGTCCATCGTCAGCATAACAGTGGACTAGTGCAAATATATTATAGAGCAAAATATTGCAGAGGTACTGTAGTATCATTTAATGCCCCTGAAGACTGCTGGGTACTGGGGCCATACCAGAACTGTTGGAGGTCAGAGGCAATTGTATTTCATCCTGCAGGGAGCTTTACTGTTACTGAAGGCAAATGAGCATAATGGTCACAAATCCAATACATTCAGGATTGGCACTGTCCATAAGAAAACCAGTTGCAGCAGACTTAATTTAAACTTACAATAACTTATAATAAGTCTAAAACTTAACACTAAGCATATTATGTTCAGAACAAGAACAAGGTATAAATGGGACATCAGCATAAGCACAAAAAGTAACAAAGTAAATAAATAATGCCCTTCACAATGCATAAATCACAGATCACAAAGGCATAATTATTCCAAGGGTGAAAAATTGTGCCAGGGAACATTTATTTCCTATGCACACCTGACACTTTAGTCACATGCCCAAGTGACATCATCCTGGGCTACTTTGGCTTTGTCACATGTGTTCAAACCCATGCAAGCAGGCAAACTGCAAAATTAACTTTTGAGTGTCTGAAAGTAAATCTGCCTGCTTTAAGTTATTAAAATTTAAGTATTAAAATTCATCCCACATAGATTCAACTACAGTGGAACCTCGGTTTATGAACTTAATCCATTCCGGAAGTCCGTTCTTAAACCAAAACCGTTCTTCAACCAAGGTGCTTTCTCTAATGAGGCCTCCCGCCGCCGGTGCCCTTCCAGCTTTCGGATTCTGTTCTTAGAACAAGGTAAAGTTCGCAAACTGGGACACTACTTCCGGTTTTGCAGAGTTCGTAAACCAAATAGTTCATAAACAGGGCTGTTTTTAAACCGAGGTACCACTGTAATATGTGTAACAATTTGCCTTTCTTATGTAATGACACAGACAGGATATTGACCATTGTTCTCTCTAACTACATTACAGATAAGCTCTAAGTTACCCACAGTTACAATGCTTGCTGCTTCCTTTTGTGACTTCTTTGCATTTTCCCCACCCCATATTTTGTAATGCTCAAAATGTATCATTTATTAGATAAGCAGGACATTTATAACAGCCTGGTTTGTTTTTATATGATACAGATCTGTAGTATGCTTAGCACAGCCTTTCTGTTCTCTTCTGTTATTGTTGCTGTAAGTTTGGTATTATAAATCATTTGACAGCAAAATATTATACAAGAGGGAAATTTATATTGGAATTCACTTCAGTTGGCTTGATACATATTAATCACAAATCATTGCAGCTTGTAGCCTTTGAATACACCATACTTTACTCTGTTTTCAAATGAATGCCTCTCACATGTAGTAATAAGGTTAGCTTGACATTTCCTCATCCAGGAAGGTGACTGCTGCCTGCAAGTGATGTAGAAGCCATAAAGTGGAAGGGCACCATTCTACAAAACCTTCAAATGCATAATACAGAAGCTGAGCCGCATGTTCACAGCCAGGTTCTCCCAACTACTGTTGGAGGCAACATACCTCTGAATAGTAGTTGCTGGGAGTCAAACAGGTGGAGAGAGCACTGTCATGCTTTGGTCCAGCTTGAAGGTTTCCCATGGGCATCTCATTGGCCACTGTGACTAGATGGGCCCTTGGTCTGATCCAGCAGGGCTCTTCTTGCACTTAAAACACTGAGCAACTCAGAATATTTCATTCAGGCAACCTCCAGCAATATTTTTATTATTGGTAGGAGTGTTGGTTTTTTATTGACACCACCTCATATTGACATTTGATACCAAATGGCTGAGTGGGCAGTAGAATCTTGAAGCTTGCTATTGGCTCTTGAAAACTACCACCAGCCTTCTTTTTTCAGGAGTGGGAGAAGCTGTGCTAAGTGGCTATTGACCTGCCTGAGGGGAGAAGTGGGGAGAGAATGAGAGTTGGCTTGAGGTCTTCTTGCCTGTATTGTTTTTAACACTCGATTGGAAGCCACCCAGAGTGGCTGGGAAAACTCAGCCAGATGGGCGGGGTATAAATACTAAATTATTATTATTATTATTATTATTATTATTATTATTATTATATAACAACAGCGCTGATTGAAAGGTGCTGCATAGCAGCAGAAAGGCAAGAGATGCTATTACTGGAGACCTTTGCGCTTAGCACTTGTGACCTGTCCCAGAAAGAAATTGCTATTCTACATATCCCAATACATTGTATGGTCAATACATGATATTTACTCTCAGATGAGTATGAATACATGCCTTACTAATTTGCATTATTTGCAACTACAGCAAAGATCTCAATGTTTTTATTTTTTGTTTTTTAAATAAACTTGGTGGGCTGTAAAGGTGATTTATTAATTGGAATAAAGTAGAGATGAACCTGCAGAAGTTATTATTAAGGATTTATTTTAGCTATCCTCTGTACATTAGATGAAAATTGGGAAGCTTTATAGCTCGTATGTTATGCTTATACAGCTGCTGTTATTTAGTATTGTATGCAATGGCCTTTGGCTACATCTACAAGCAGTACATATTTATTCTATCATCAAAACCTGTGAGAGTGGAAAAAGACCTCTTCCGCTCCTGCAAGAAAGAGGAAGAACCTGAGCCATTAGGGTGATGACTCCATTTGTAATTTTCTGATACAGAAATGAATGCAACTTGTTCAGTTTTGTAGCAAGCTGTTTTCAGAGACATAATTGGAATGGAGGGGGGGGCTGCTTCCACCGCTGACATTGGGGTTACTGGTGTCGGGTGCCAGTTTTCTCCCAAAAATAACACCCCAGCCTCAGCTTCCTGTTAAGTTATTAAGTGGCTTCCAAGTAAATGAGCTCAGACTGTGGCACAGCTGAGCCAGTATTAGGCAAGTGGATTTGGCCCCCTCAGATGCATTCCTAGATGCAAGCCTTTTTCTTTTCCCTAGATCTCAAAAAAGGGAAAAATTGGGTTCCATGGGCTTTAAATGGTGATGCAGTTCAGGTAATGGGAAACCTGATACTGTCTCAGTATGTCTTGGGCATTGTGTTAATGGACACAATGCAAAATGGGGTTTTGCAGAAGGTTGTGTTGGCTTGAAAAGGCCAAGGTAGTCTGAACCTACCCACTACTTTTCCAAGGTACCTGCTCTGTTTATTCCTCATACTATTCTTCCTCACTGCTTCTGGTTACCATCCAAGCTATAGGTGTTCTGCAGCCTGCTGTCCTAGGAGTAGGTTTTGGACATTCGAGATTCGAGAGTTGGTAACATGCTGTGTTCAGCTGTTTGTTATTAAAGGTAGTTTGAAGAATTCAGAACAAACATTTGTTTACACATTTTCTTGAGAACAATTCATTTTTGCCAAACATGATTTTTCTGTCTCTTTAATATTTTTAAATTTTTAAATTATTTTTTTTAAAAAATATTTAGCAGTAAGGTCCATTGCAGCAAATAACATGCTGATATTTTTTGAAGTAAGCATTTGGTAAGTTCACTCCTGCCAACATATCTTTTTAGTAAGAGCCTTATTATTTCAGCTTGAAGAAGAGTCTTTAGATTTCAGTTTAATTTTTGTGTGCCATGAGCTGCAAAATCTGATCCAGCTATAGCATATTTTCCATAACTAGGAGATTGCTATTCTCTCTCCCCCAGCCCCAAGAAATCTGTCAGCCACAGATCTAGGGCCTACTCAAGAAATCAAAGCAAATTTAACTCCTGGACCTAGGAACACACTCTCACTCTGCACCAGATTGACTGAAAGATCAGAGGTTAGAGATTGAGAATAGGCTTTACCCTATCTCTTGTGCTTGACCCTAACCCTTTATTTCAGGGGTGGGGAACTGGATTCATCTAGTGGTCTGGATTCTGACATCCCCGAACCACTGCAGCCCACTTTGACAGGGGGGTGGAGCTTGCCTCCTGCCAATCACCTGATGTTTTCAAGTCAGGTAAAGTGCTTTTCTTTGCAGACCAGTTTGATTAACAAACAAAAAAGAGCTATTTTGCCTGCATGGTATGAAGTCAAACCACATGAGCAAAGTAAGTAGTGCTTGATTTCATACTGCATAGGCAAATGAAGCATTTCCTTGCAGAGCTTGCTGTATCAATCAGGTGATTGGCACTGACATGAAGACCTGCTTTAGGCAAGGTTCAGCTGCATTACAAAGTTTCCATTCAGGAACTCCGTAGTGCAGTCTGTCCAAGCAGGATTTGCTGATACTGCAGCACTAATCAGGTTATTGGCACTTAACAGCAATCCTTGTTTGCCAAGGAACAATTCGTAGTGCAGTTTACGACTTACACTTGTTTCTTTACAACCGTCTTCATCTGCTCTACACATGACAGCAGATATGCGCTTTGGAGAAAACAGCCTTGCTGGCCAGAGGTTTCCCACTGTTGCTTTATGTGGACTACTAATACCCTTGTGAGCTGCATGATGGAAGATTGGGTCTAGACCCTGTCTATAGAGTATTCTCCTTACCAAGAAGTTGATAGAAGGTTTCTGTAGAGAGAAATCCTTTCCTTGCTTCATCATGCCAGTCATTTCCTCCAGTAGACCAGTGTCAGACTACATAGTAGCCAATAAGCTGTGCTTTTAGTTTTTATTGTATCTGTCTTACTGCACTTTCATATTTTTTTAATGATATTGTGGTATATAAGTATTTGTATGTCAGCTAGGTCATTCTCAGATTACCTATCTGTTCTAACAGCTGCTGTGGAAAGGCATTAGCAGACCCCTGGAGCCAATATCAGCAAACTTTTTCAGCAGGGGGCCGGTCCACTGTCCCTCAGACCTTGTGGGGGGCCAGATTATATTTTGGAAGGGGAAAAAATGACACAACAGCACCACAAGCCCCAGTGGCTGCTTATCTGTGTCTTGCGAGCGGCAGGGGCTGGCGGCGGGGGGACGATGAGCAGTGCGTGAAAGGGCTCCGGAGAGGGGCTGCTTAAAATAGCAGCCGCTCAAGCACTGCTGCTGCTGGCACAAACAAAGCCCAGCCCCCTTCCTCCTCTAGGCAGGGCAGGGAGAAGCCAGGAGGAGGGAGGGAAAAGGCACTGGTGCCATGTGAGAGAGAGGGAGGGAGAAGGAAAGAACGCGGGCGCTGGCGATCCACATGGCGATTCCCGGACCGTCCGTGGGCTGGATCCAGAAGGCAATTGGGCCTGATTCGGCATGCGGGCCTTAGTTTGCCGACTCATGCAATATAGGAATCTTCTGCCTAGTTGAAGTGGCAGTCACAATATCCAGTTGGAAAAGAGGCATGAAGTGAATATTGTATGCCTGTGACTGCACTTCTTTCATAGAGGCAATGTAGGTTGCCTCCTCTTATTAGCCACTCTTGTTCGAACTCTTCTCTGTCATAGTCTGCTGACCTAACATAGCTACAGGAGGAAAAATTGGATCTTATTCTGGCTCATGTATTATAAATATGATTGTTGTGTACATTTCAAGTGTAGTATGTCACTCACCTGCAGGTGATAGTGATGTCTAAGCCTGAAATAAATTGGCTTGCGTTTTAAATTTTTAAGAGAGTGGGGGATGACAGAAAATGAATATTCTCCCCTGTAACAGATGTCAGCTACACACAGGTCAGATGGTGCCAGCCTAGTAAGTTAACTGAAAATGAAAAGCAAAGATACACTCTATCACAGAATAAAATTAACATTACCCTGCATTTCTGAATGGATGAGATGTTCCATTAGGGATTTCAAATTCATAATGTGATTCCACTACACTCCCTTAGGACTGACAAGAATGCAAAGAACCATGTACAGTCTCTCCATGTATAATTTTAGGTCACGAATCTTAAGCATCTGATGCAGTCAAGGAAAGAAAAAAGCTCCACTAAAAACCCACTTTACTCCCCCCCCCCCCAATTGCTGGAAATATGATATGAATGAAGTGGCTTTGATCTTGGTAACACAGTAGCCCTCCCCACTTTTTACTAGCACTAAGGGCTGCGTGGTTACAGAAGGGCTGCAGGGCCAAGGGCTGCTTTTGTGCCTACCCATGAAGTTGCCTCCTAGCCACCCACCCATAGCAGAATAACTTCAGAAGTGTTGAGCCTTAACTCTCTGTCTAGGGTCTGATTTAGATCCCTGATCTTCCAGTGTTCTAAGTCTTATGGGGAACGTGGGGGGGGTGTCTTTACTTACTTCTCTACAATGGCAAAGCCCATCTCCCTGCTCCAGTGGTTCTCCTAAACCCCTGCCACCGCTACCATTCATTTTTTTACTTCCTCTGATCCTTTAACTTCCCAATAACCTAGTTACTGTGGGGTATAGGTGTGGTATAAAGCCAATCAGATACAGATATTATATTTAACAAGGTATTCATATTTGTTTATTAAGATATTATTAAGTGCACAAGCTTATCTGGTTACCATAGTACCGTATTTTAAATGATCAAATGCCTTGTTAACTTGTTACTGGCAGTTTAAATTCTACCAGCTTCCATTCAACTATTAATGTTGAACTAAGACATCTTTAAGGAAGCAGTTAGTTACCGTGTTAAAACACTTTAGCCAAATTTCCCTCTTATTTTCTCCATCGCAGATAAGTCTCACCATAACCTTGCGCCCACTTTCCCAAAGCCAGACGCCTCACTTGGCCAGCTTTGGGAAGACAGCACAAGGACTGGGGGTAGGGGTGGGGTGTTGTTGAATTATGGCCTCTCCCCCCCCACACACACAACAAGGAAGTGTGTGGTCTGCAGGTTTTGTGTCACAGTACTGTTGTAGCCCACTTGGTATGGGAAGTGTACTACGTGAAACACCTTGAACTTCACTTGTTAAAGTACTATAGTATCTATTAACATTAAGAAGGTGACTGAAACCACAGCCCTAACTGTTCATTCAGAAGACCAATTGATTTCAGTGGGGCTCACTACATAGTAAATGTAATTAGGACTTATTTGATGCACAGAATAATAATAATGAACATTAAATTTTGACATTATTGCCTCCCCATTCTCCGTGGTGCATTAAAAGGACATATCTAATTTCTCTGGTATTGCTCTGTTAAAGAAAATACTAAGATACAGCGCTCCATATCACAGAAAGTGTAATGGGCCATGCATTGATGAAACATGACATAACATTACTCTAAGCAATAGGTCAGAAATAAAACATTCTTGAATCCGATATTCTGTCTATCTTAGCTGGAGTCAGTAGCTATCACCATCTGTGAAATGCTCACCACTTATAAAGAAGATTCATTCAAAGCAGTGAGCATTTCACAGATGGTGAAAGTTAGGAGCCATTTGAGATTCTCCAGACTAGGAAGGCTATCTTATGTTGCATTTAAGTCCATTGCTTGTCCTGAGAATTTTATCAGAGCTTTGCTGCCAAATCAAATCATTTATAGGCACAGTATGAACACAAGAAGAGGAGACTAGAATAGACATAAGGCAGTTGAATATATATTTTGGTATAACAGTCTTGTATGTAGACCTGAAAGCCCAAGAATTACAAAAGAACATAAGAACAGCTCTGCTGGATCAGGCCAGTGGCCCTGAAAGCTAGTGCATTTCCTCACCACTATATAGCTAAACAGTAAATCAGGCAGGGGTGCCAACTTGCCCTCAAGATTGTGGGTGCCCACTGCCACAACGTGGACGTGTGACATCCCACTCACATTCCTGCGGTAGGAAAGAGCTGCTCATCTTCCTCTTCCTCTCCGCAACCAGTGAGGCACCCTGCCTCATCATCCGAGGCCCCCCCAGAAAAGGGTAATTTGCTCGCTGGCTGTGGAGGCTGGAGCTGAACTTATTTGCTCTCAGAGGCAGTGCCGCAGCCACCTGACGGCTTTTCTCATGGATTTTGTGGGTGTCCAGCACCCACAATTATATTATTGTTTGTGCCCAAGCACCCACAGCCCCTTGGAGTTGGCTCCTATGATGTCAGGAATGGAAAACTTGTAGTCCTCCAATTGTCAATGAATTCCAATTCCCTTCAGACCCAGCCTGTGAAGCCATTGGTCAGGATGATGGTCCAACAACTCCTGCAATGCCACAGATTCCCATCCCTGCAATTTTATTTTATTTTTAAAGCATCTTCTGTAAACTTGCATGTGCTGTACAGTACCCACCTCTCCACTCCCAGAATTCATTTTAAACAACCAGGAATCATGTTGCCATTACAGAACAGAATTTAATGCTATAGAATTTAAGTGAAGGAGTCCAATGATATTTACTCATTATGTAAACAAACAATAACACAACTCTCTCGCTGCTCAGGCAACCAATAAGGTAAAAGTTACCTTGTATATTATTTTGTGGGTACTAGTTTTGTGAAATGCTGTCTCATTTACTAACCCATTATAAGCAGAATAAATGAAGCAGGGAAGCTTTTTAAATGCAGTGGTACCTTGGGTTAAGTACTTAATTTGTTCTGGAGGTCCGTTCTTAACCTGAAACTGTTCTTAACCTGAAGCACCACTTTAGCTAATGGGGCCTCCCGCTGCTGCCACGCCGCTGGAGCACGATTTCTGTTCTCATCCTAAAGCAAAGTTCTTAACCTGAGGTACTATTTTTGGGTTAGCCGAGTCTGTAACCTGAAGCGTCTGTAACCTGAAGCGTATATAACCCGAGGTACCACTGTATAGCTCTACGTTCCACTTGACTATTTTAGGCATTGTACAGCTAACAGACAAGCTAAAAGAACTGCTCCTGTGGATGTTGCAATTTTTAAAGCTGGGTAACAAATAATGGAAATGTGCTAAGCAAGAACCTAGAGCCCAGAAAAGCTTCCATGAGGCTTCTCTCAAAACATCAGATACTGCACTTATACCCACAAGCAAATTTGAAGCAGTGGAGCAGACAGAAAACTGCACCTACCTGTAAAAGAATTATAATATGTCAGGAATACTTCTTGCAGAATACTTTATTGGTCATGGCATTTCAGTGGTTTTCCATAGATTTGAGACACAGGAGGACAAAAGCATAGCATTGCTAAGAACATAGTTCCTGATTTTCTTGACACTCACTGTAACTCCTAGTACAATTTGATATTTTCCAGAAAGCCACCCAACTGCTTTCAATTTGCATATTTAATAATCAAGATTATGTAAAGTTGATCATTATGTGGTAGACTTATTGAAGGGGTACACCATAGGTCAATAGTTTGATGGAAATTGCTAATGAGATTTTTTTTTTGGGGGGGGGGTGTTGTGCAGCAGTTTTCTTATTGAAATCCTCCCCTCTTCCAAGCAGCACCTGTTGATTACCCATGTAATAAGATCCTCTGTTCAGCACACTTCCCTCTGTTGGTGGGAAATGGCAAAACCTCAGAACTAGCTGTGCTCTACAAACATCAGAGTTGAATTTGGCAGAGGTTGGGAGGGAAGACAATGGATTCTGGATATTAACATGGAGATAATACTGAGTTCTAGAGAACACAAGTAAGTACAAAAATAGCTTGAATATTCCTGGGTGAAATATCTGTGGCATTTGCAGGAGGGCTGAATGTTAGGATCAAACTAGATGTGACACTAAACAAATAATTAGTAACAACATCTCTGTCTGTGTTCAAAGCATAGCAGTACAGACTCCTCAATTTCATCTTGACTGTCGTGCACAGGGAGGTTTAAGTTTTCCCCCTCATGACACAGTCCGAACAAAAAATCCTCCTCCTTTACACAACTGCTGACCCTATAAATGGGATCTTTCTCAGGCACACCGTGGGGGTGGGGTGGGGTGAAGCCTTCCTTACCAGTACACTTCAGTCATGACAAAAATAACCTCCCTCCATCATCTATTAATTTTTTAACAACCCACAAACATAGTTGGGCTCTGGGACTAGTTAATACACAAGAGAAGACCTGTGGGAAGTGCTGTGCTGTTTCCAGGCACACTCCTGGTTTACTATCAAAGGGAGATGTTTGTGATGGGTAGAAATGGTGTTCACGTGTTTGTAACATTTGCAGGGATGTTGTAAGCAAGGCTGTGCCCATTCTTATGATAGCATTGTCACCTTTTCAAGATTCCTCCACCATGGAAACTGAGGCAACAGTGACCCAGGTTCTAGAGCTTGAGTTGAAGGTACATGACACAGCAATGTTGCTGAACCCAAGTACAGTAGATCAGGAGTGTGCCTGGATAAGACACCACTGTCTGGTACACTACCTGGCATTTTATGAAATAAAGGTGGGTTATGAATGAAAATAGATAATTAACTACCATCCACCAAGTGGCATCTTCATATAAGCCTGGCAAAGAGATTTGTAAGGCAATTATCTCATGTGTGAACCAGCCATTTAATAAATTCTAAATCCTGGATATTTATTTAATACTACTCTACATGGCAGCTGCATTACAAAACTGCTTTTACATAAGAGCTGCTCCACACAGTAAACTCTGTGTATGAGCTCAGTGCAGAGGTTAGCCACTGCCCTCCGCCACCATCGTGTGGTTTGTCTCCAGAGCGCTGCTACTTAGTCCAAACAGCAGTCTGACATCCCAGTGTTGGGATGAGCCAGATGGTGGGACTAATAAATGTAACAAACCAATACACATGAATGGCTCGCTGCACTTAATTGGGTCCTGAATAAACTTTCAGTATCAGAATCCTATCTTGTATCTTGCTGATGAAACACCAGCAAAATCCCCAAGGAACTAATGAGAACTCCAGTTTGCAGAGTTGATGAAAACATTCTTCCCTAGAGAAAACAATGTTGATGACAATGTTGCTACTATGTTCTTGCAGAATTAGAAGTTTGCCCACCTATTATCCTTACTGTATAAGCAGCTGGAATTATCTGCTCCTTGTGTGAAAGCCCAGTGTAATGCCATAGATATGTTTAGTTTCAGGAGATGTGCATAAAACCTGGAATTCGGATTGTGGGTTTCTCTACCTTTTAAAACTCTTTGGCAGCTAGTCAGACTCTAACAGAGCAGATAAAATCAGAGAACCAACCCTGTGGAATCCAGGGGACCATGACAATGGAGCATCATCAGAGTCCCAGAATAGGTCTAACCAATGGCGTTTCAAACCATAATAAATTGCTAATTTTGCAGTGGATTGAACACTCACCACTCATCTTACTTCTCCCCACCATTCCAGAGGAAACATGAAAACCAGACAGAATTGGAATATAATTTGCTGTCAGAGCATCAACTCAGTGCATTAGTGTATTCATTTCAGCGCATACACCACACTGATCCCTATTTTAAACTGGGATTAGGAGGACTGGCATGGCTGGCACAGTTAGTGCTGGCATCATGAGTAGGCAATGGACATCTGTCAAAGCCCATACCCCTACAGGGGCCCATTGTAAACCTCTTCATCTGCCCGGCATTGCTGCTTCTCTACTTTGCTATTCTTTCCTCTCTAAGCAAGGGAGCAGTGAGAAGAGTGAGAAGATGGAGCAGCATCGTCTGCTTGCCTTGCCTTCTCCCCCTCTGGGCAACTGTGCTGATTGTGCCAAAGGACGAAGGACTATAGCTCACCGGTAGACAATCTGATTTGCATGCAGAAGGTCTAGGTTCTGGGAAAGACTCCATCGGAAACCCTGGAGGGCTGCTTCCAGTCAGTGTAGACAATGTTCCTAAAGAGAAAGGGAGGCAAACGGGCCTGTTCAGTGACAGGTCTCCCTGAAAGCATCTTGCCTAAGGGCCCTCCAAAATCTGGTGCGAGTTCTGGACACAGTCCAAGCAATTGCTGCAGGAGTTTTTATGTAAAAACTCATGCAACCTTATACAGTACTTCAGGGTTGGGAAAAATACTTTCTGCACTTCTGCTTTGTCAGGGTCAGTTAAGAGACATTCAACAATGAATGTAAAAGATAAACCTTTTACTGGTTGCTACTACTTCAAGCTGCATTTATGAATGTTTCACATTCTCTCTTATACAGTATGCTAGTTTTCTGTGTGTAGTGACTTTTGGGCTGGGTGGGGAGAAGTATTCTCACCTGCGGCTTGCTGTCCAGGAAAAGCATTTTCACTTGATAAATAGGTCCTCAATTATACAAACTGTAAGTTATCATCTGGATGCAATCTGAAATACCACAAAACAGATTAGGAATTTCTGGAAACACCAAAGAAATGCACACACCCCACACCCACACTTGTAAAAATTACCATAAAATGTGTATTACATTGCATTACTGAAATTAACTTTGAGCTGTTTGCATATTGTTACATAAAAAGGAGTTTGCAAATGTTCCCGAAAAATTGCCTGCATATTTTGTGAGGAAAACAAACGTGTTTGGGCTGCATTCTGCAAATCTGACAAATTGCAATCGAATGGTTTTATTACTGAGTTGATTAAAATATTCCAAAACACAAAACATGCAGGGAGGGGAGAGAATACAAGCCTGGGCAAAATTCTCACAGATCCTCAGATTATCAGCCTTTGTGTGGATATATAGAAAATCTTCACACCTTTTGGCCGACAGCACATAGAACCACCCACATTAACCAGCCCTTCATTCCTGACAGAATAAAGATGACTCACCAATGCCTCTCATCTTACTATTTGCATATCAAACAAGCTAGATGGAAAAAGTGAAATAAAAAGCTCCATGTGTCATTGGATTGCATTTTATAGTAAATTTTGTTTTTATTTCCTGCATCTTTAATGCTGATAGGGCATTATTCTAAATTAATTTTATTAGTTTTACATTTATTAGTTTTATTATTTTTACAAAAGCAGCTTAAAGCAATGTACAATAAAGACATACATTAAAATCAGCATAAAACAAAACCAAGAAACATCTAAAAGACAACCATAGTTTTAAAAAACAGGATTAAAACAGTTCTCACCTGGGGTCTACTGGTTTTCCTGGCGCACTCCAGATGTCAGGTGAAGGGTTTGAATCTCCAGGTGGGCAAAAGCACTTTAAAAAACATTTAAAAGTGCTCAAGGAGGAAGCTGATTTTCTAGATCCATTTCAATTGGGGCTTAGGTCCCGTTGTGGCACAAAAACAGCTTTGGTTACCCTGTATAATGATCTCTGTTGGGAGAGAGACAGAGGAATGTGCCACTTTTAATTCTCATGGACCTCTCAGTGGCTTTTGATACCATCAACCATGGTATCCTTCTGGATCAGCTGTCCAGGTTGCAGGTTGGCAGCGCTGCTTTGCAATGGTTACAGTACTACTTGGTTGGCTGCTTCCAGAAGGTGATGCTTGGGGAGTGCTATTTGGCTCCATGGAGTCTTCAATGTGGGGTTCCTCAGAGTTTGATTTTATCTCCTATGCTGTTTAACATCTACATGAAACCACTAAGTGCGGTCATCCATTGTCAGGAACTGACTGGATGAAGAGGAGTGGTGGGAGGCACCAGTCGGGGAACTCCCAAGAGCAGGTAGGCTCATAGCTAGGGGATTGGAGGTGGGACACTGAGGAGAGGTCAGAGAGAGAATAGTGGGAGGAAGGGATTGATGCCGAAGGGGCAACAGGGTTTATTGAGCAGGAAGAACCACTGACAGGGAGCAGTTCAGACTCCGAGGCTGAAGTGGAGGAGGAAGGACTCTCTCTCCTGCTGCGACGAGCCTCCCCTCCCGCATGGTCTCCAAGAAGGCACTGAATAATGAGGAGGGCAGAACAGAGACCAGAGGTGCACAGACACAGTTTGAGATTGCTTGGGGAACATCCAGGAGAGGAAGAGTCTTAGAAAGGGTTGAAGCCAGGGACCTTTAATCCTGGAAACTGCTCCATAGAGGCAGGACCTGCTGAGAAGTCTTGCTGTGTTGTCTGCTGTTTCCTTGAATAAAGAGTTAACTGACAAAAGAGCCTTGTGCCTTTCATACTGACCTGCATCTGACTCCAGCCCTGACATCCAGAGTTTTGGAATATGCTGTCAGCAATATGCAGATGGCACACAGCTCTCCTTCACTTTTACATCTCCAGGTGTGACAGTGGATGTGCTGGACAGTTGTTTTGCCTTGGTAAGAACAGACTCGATGACAGCTAATAAACTGAAGATCAATCTAGATAACAATGAGGCACTGTTAGTGGGCAGTTCCCTAGACTGGATGAATGGATGGTTGCCTGCTTTTGATGGGGTTGCACTCTCTCTCAAGCAGCTGGTACTTAGCTTGTGGGTACTTCTGGATCCATTGCTGTTGCTTGAGGCTCATGTGACCTCAGTGGTGCAGAGTGCCTTCCATCAGCTTTAAGATGGTGGCCCAGCTGCACCCCTATCTGGACAAGGATTGCCTAAGTTTTGTTGTCAATGTTCTGGTAACCTCTAGGTTAGATTACTGCAACACATTAAATGTGAGGCTGCCTTTGAAGATGGTTCATCTGATGCCCTTCTTTGTGTGCTCCCTCCACGAGAGGTCTGGAGAGTGGCAGGCTGCCTTATACCCTTAGTGGTTATGTGCTGGCTGGCCCGATATCCAAATGCCTCACACCTGCTCCAGAAGCTGTTAACAGGATGGTGTGAGGCATGTTTACATCATGGACCAGGTGAGATAGGCTAATAGAGCATAGATAATAAACCCTGCAGCTGCACTACTGCTGGCTGACACTCAGCCATCAGCTGACCCAGAAGTGGGTCCTCCCTGCCAATACTTATCCCTGAAGCGCAAGTTAATAAAGCAAACCAAAAACTCTTGAAAGTTCTAAAGGGTTTAACCCTTTAGGATGGGCCAATATTTCCTTGTAATACAAAATTCTTCCACAGTAGGTTTGTCCTACAGATGGCGCCAGATGAGAATTCCATGTGGAATTCCTTTGGGAAGAAGGGCAGGATATAAATTTAATAAGTAAATACAGTGGTGCCTCGCAAGACGAAATTAATTCGTTCCGCGAGTTTTGTTGTCTTGCGATTCTTTTCGTCTTGCGAAGCACGGTGTCGGGAAAGTTTTGGAAAAGCTTCAAAAATCACCAAAGTCTTTAAAAACCTCAAAAAAGGCTACCACACCGCGTTCTATGAGTTGCTCCTCAAAGTCAAGTCGCAACTGTATTAACGGTGTTAAGAAAAAGGAAACAAACTTGCAAGATGTTTCCGTCTTGCGAAGCAAGCCCATAGGGAAAATCGTCTTGTGAAGCAACTCAAAAAAACCAAAAACCCTTTCGTCTAGCGAGTTTTTCGTCTTGCGAGGCATTCATCTTGTGAGGTACCACTGTAAATGCAGTGCGTGCTCTGAAACACACGGTCTACCTCACAAAGAAGGTCATGCCTGGCCTTTCTGAAGAGGTAAAGAGCAGCCTCTGGTCCTTAAATGGCTCCATTAATTTCCCCTCCCCATGTCCTATGCCTGAAACTCCTTCCTAGAGCTTCCATGTCTCGCCTTCCCTGCCATCAAAATGTATCTTTGAAGACTCTTGGGGCAGGAACCTGTCCTTGCTACTTACTGTTACTCTGTAAAGCGCAATGTACGTTGATAGTGCTGTATAAATAAATAATCATAATAGCCCATTACAGTAATTTAGCATCAGGATTACATAAACAGCAGTTGCTGTGTCTGAACCTGAAAGAATCTGAATAAATTCTTAAAAGACATTGAATTAACAAAAAGCAAAATGTTGGGCATGAGCGTCAAATGACAAAAGACAATAGAGATCCATGATTAGATCTCTAGAGACAGTTACATTTTTAGTTAAAAGCATACATAAGGGACCCTGATTTTTACTGGAGCATCAGCAGTGCTCCCCCCCTTAAGCTTCTCCCAGTGTTTTAATGATCTAAATCACTCCCTCTCTGACTATTTGGCCTGTAGGGGACAATACTATACTACATCCTCCTCTCCCAATGCCATAATTGGAGCAGAGAGAAAGAGAGAGGGGCTGCTTTCAACTAGGACCAGAAAAAGAGGAAGAGTTTGGATTTGATATCCCACTTTGTCACTACCCTAAGGAGTCTCAAAGCAGCTAACAATCTCCTTTCCCTTCCTCCCCCACAACAGGTGAGTGGGGCTGACAGACTTCAAAGAAGTGTGACTGGCCCAAGGTCACCCAGCAGCTGCATGGGGAGGAGCGGGGAATCAAACCCGGTTCACCAGATTACGAGTCCACTGCTCTTAACCACTACACCACACTGGCTCGCTTCAGAAACTTCAGAAAGTCTGAGATTGTACAATAGATCTCTTGTGTAGGTTAGCCATGAGATGCCAGAATCCCCACTCTCACTAAATATATATATATTTCCTTTCTCTACATTTACGATAAGGGACTCGGAAGCAAGATTATCTCTTTCAAGGTTTAAGGGGCCCCTTGACAAAGTGGCCTCCTGAGTGGGCTTATCTGGCAAAGAAAAGCAATAATAAATAATAATAAAACCCAACAACTGCCAGGGAGCAATGCTATGTCAAGGGCACTATGGGAAATTAAATGGCTGCCAGCTGCTGTAACCACCAAGTGTAGGGCACCCAGGGCAGACATCAGCACTGATGGGCTCTGCAGGGGCCCAGGTATCTGTCCACGTTTGCCAGGGTCCTGCCAATGCCAGGACAGGCATGCACCCAGGAACTTGCTTCTTCCACAGTAAGTCATCATCAGGAGGAAAAGAGACTGTTCCTCTAAGGTTTAAATGTATGTTATTTCTGGTACCTAAATGCAATAGAATCCAACCATGTGGTTTAATGCTTCTTGACAATACAGCTTGTTGTAGTTTTATCAGGAACTACCGTCTGATTTGATTTTTCCTCACGACATCATTTTAGGTGAATATGGGTGAACATGAATGAATCCATTTTTATATTTCATATACTCAGCAGGTAGTTGCAACTATTATTGTTCTTCTCTTCAAATGTATTGGTGAAATATATTCATACTGAGTATGAATATACACTGAAGTGTCTGTAACCTGAGGTACCACCGTATTTATATTTTTGAGCTTCTCAGCAGATACTATATTTGCTCTTCTCATCAGTCTTCACAACAATATGAAGGTAAAGGTAAAGGTAAAGGAACCCCTGACCATTAGGTCCAGGCGTGGCCGACTCTGGGGTTGCAGCGCTCATCTCGCTTTACTGGCTGAGGCATGTAGCCAGCATGACTAAGCTGCTTCTGGCGAACCAGAGCAGCGCATGGAAATGCCGTTTACCTTCTCGCCAGAGTGGTGCCTATTTATCTACTTGCACTTTGACGTGCTTTCGAACTGCTAGGTTGGCAGGAGCAGGGACCGAGCAACGGGAGCTCACCCCGTCGCGGGGATTTGAACCGCCAACCTTCTGATCGGCAAGTCCTAGGCTCTGTGGTTTAACCCACAGTGCCACCCACGTCCCATATGAAGATACTGACACATATTTCCATTTTCAGGTGGAGACACCTAAATTATTTTAAAACAAAACAAAATCTGACCAATACTAATTCCCAGAATTAATGCTTAAGTCAAAGTACAATATAGGCATATTTTAATAATTGCATCACAGATGCATCCTACATTTCTAAAGGTTAAGTGATACAGAAAATTATATTTTACATTTTTAAGTGTTTCTAGATTTTATCTGACAGTATCATTTTACCACTACTAATTCAAATTAAGTTATCTCTAGTATTGCTGCTCAAACATTATGCTGAGATTTGTCATTCCAGTACAGTATTATAACAAACTTATACTATGGTTCTAATGCAAATATTTATTTGTGTGTTTGCTGCATCTTCACACAATTTATAGTATGTGATCTTATGCCTAAGTACCCTGCGGCAAAGCTATTTCACATTTCTTGGTTGCTGGCACCTGCTTCTTTTCCCACTATTTGGTAGCTAATATACAAACTGCCACCATTTTCTGTCATTTTGATGGTGACTATTTCTTTTATATATTTCAAAAGAAAAATTAAAGAATATACCGGTAAATTTTATTTTAAGTGGTTATTTGTTGAATTTTCTTCTGTAACGTTGCCCCAGAATTGAAGCACTTTAAATCCCTTTATCCCCCTTCACAGAAAGTTTGACTTAGTAAGTAATATTGAATAGACCAGGGGTACTTAACCTTTTGGGATGCAGGTGGCGCTGTGGGTTAAACCACAGAGCCTAGGACTTGCCGATCAGAAGGTCGGCGGTTCAAATCCCCGCGACGGGGTGAGCTCCCGTTGCTCGGTCCCTGCTGCTGCCAACCTAGCAGTTCGAAAGCACATCAAAGTGCAAGTAGATAAATAGGTACC
This sequence comes from Podarcis bocagei, assembly GCF_964188305.1. Lineage (NCBI taxonomy): Eukaryota > Metazoa > Chordata > Lepidosauria > Squamata > Lacertidae > Podarcis > Podarcis bocagei. The sequence continues at coordinate 30,500,722 of NC_138133.1, forward strand.
GCTCTGGCAGGAAGGTAAACGGCGTTTCCGTGCGCTGCTCTGGTTCGCCAGAAGTGGCTTAGTCATGCTGGCCACATGACCCGGAAGCTGTATGCTGGCTCCCTCGGCCAGTAAAGTGAGATGAGCGCCGCAACCCCAGAGTCGGTCACGACTGGACCTAATGGTCAGGGGTCCCTTTACCTTTAACTTACTTAACCTTTTTATACCTACCGCCCACTAATCCATCTTTCTTGATGGTAAAAGTTCCTTACCGCCCACCAGTGCTCAATGGAAGGAGGATTCAGCTTGTGCCGTAGAACCCCCTACCGCCCGCCTAGAATCCTGAAATGCCCACTAGTGGGCGGTAGGGACCAGGCTGACAACCTCTGGGATAGACCATCAGAATCTGTAAACAATGTGTCACCAGTGAGTGGGAAAAATGAGAGTGGTGAACAACAGGTAATGAGACACAATTTACTGAAAAGTGATTTTACTTGTCAAAGTCTGAGGTGTTTTGAATAAAAGCTCTTCTTCAAAAGCAATTGAACTTGCTAGGTAAATATTTTAAGAATTACTGCTATTTTCATCCAAGTGTTTGTTTTTCTGTTTTGTTAGTCATTCTGAGTTACTCATTTGGAGGAAAGAAACTGGGTACTGGCAATATAGTTTTTTGTGCTTAGTAAACAGCATGTCTTATTTTGCTTGTACCTGCTTTTAAAACATTCATCTCAACCTCTTTTCTATTAATGCTCTCACAGCTAGGGTAATAATAGCCTTGTAATAATTTCACATCTGCAGTTGCTATACCACAGTCAGGGTTTATAGGGATGCGGCTGTCTCCTTTTTCTGTACTCTGACATGGTGGTACCCATTCAGTTTCTCTTGTTGTGGACTATACTGAGCTAATGGACCAATAATCTGACTCATCATAAGACAGCTTCCCATCTTTCTGTATAACTGGAGAGAGAAGGTGATGGAGAAGATGTATAATGTATGTCATTTATTTATTTTGCATACATGCATGTTTATCCACATGCACAAAAAGCAGCTTCCGTCTTTTTGAACAAAGAGTTCTCTAAGGATAGGACAATTAATTATAGCCTGACTAGGTTGTGTAAATATAGCTGGCTCATCTCTTTAAAAGTTAGTGGCTCTCTTCCTCCACTGAGCAGATCATCCTAACATATGGCTCAAGAAGAAGACAATCTTTCTTTGGCAGCTACAATCATCTGTCCGGACAGGCACCAGAAGGCAATCTGGTAATCTCAGTTGCGTGTCAGTGCAAAATACTACCAGAAAGTGAGGAGCGCCTTTCTATTCCCAGAGTTATCTCCAAGCAGATCAAGATTTTTGTTTATCTTTCATTGGTGCCTTTGATGAAAAGGCAGGCACTTTATTGCTGTCCATGATGCTGAATTGTTTTGACAGGTTAGGGCTGAAAAGGGTCTTGGGTACTTACAAAGAGGGAAAAGGCTAAGTGTAAACTGGCAGAATGAATTGGCAGCAATAGTGCTGGCAGCTCCATTTAATCTGTGCTGCCCTTTGAATATTTGCTTTACAGTTTACACTAACAGGTTTCAACCTCCAGTTCTGCCAAGTCAATCAAATAGTCTTAACAGCATAAAGTGTCAGCGTTTCTTTTTGTCCTCAAAACCTTGAAACCATTTGCAGTTATTTGGTTGACGTGTTTATTTAATCATTAGAGGCCTCTGTTTGCAAAGGCCCCCACAGAACCTGGCAAAGATTCCTCTGAAAGCAACACAAAGTTTCTTTGTGTTTCTCAAACAGAAACAGGGATAGAAAAACTATATCCCCTCAAGTATTTCCAGGAGTTTGCATTTAGAAGAAACTGGTCTGCAAAGTTTTTCTGGCAGCAGCCTATCTGGCTGAAAAATATGCTTGTATTAACTCATTCATGCTGCCAGTTAACATTCACTGTTTTCTACAACACATCATTACTTATCAGCAGACTTAAATAAAAGAAAAAGGAGATGAGCTCTTTCCCAGTAAAAATCTTGAACATTACACTGACACCATTTAAGACTGAAGAATCCTGAGTGCAATGAGAATAGACATTCTTCACATGGTGACCTCCATGCAGGACTTAATTTTTGCTGCAGAATTTGGACTCTTGACAATTTCTGCTTTTAACAGTTTCTAGTTGTCATGGTTTTGGAACTGTACAGTCCACATTACAGGGCTGCCCAGTATTCTTTTGGAACATCCAATTTTGTCTCCTGTCTAATTCTGCTATTATGCCTTGCTGATCTCCTCTTCCCATTAAATCATTTGAGGCCAAATAAAAGAACTTCAAAGTCTGTAAACCCCAAATATTGCACTCAGAATAAAACTACAACTTTATCATTTTTTTGTTTTTTGTTTTTTTTGTTTTTTTGCTTATAGTGTGGCAAATGCAATTCTAAGCAGTTCTGAAATCACTGGGATTTATTTTCCAAGTAAATATCATTAAGACTGAAGTCAAAGTCCTTGTTTTAAAAAGTTACATTTAATTTCTGGATGTCACTAGTGTCCTATGAAATCCAACTTTTCCCACAAATCATTTCTTAGTTTTATAGTTTGTGTGTGTGTGTGTGTGTGTGTGTGTGTGTGTGTGTGAGAGAGAGAGAGAGAGAGAGAGAGAGAGAGAGAGAGAGAGATATCATGAAATGGCTAAACATACGAAGCCTGAAATATTAAACTTGAAACCATGAAATAATCCATTTTTAAAGTTATTTCTTAGATGTGTTATATGGAAAAAAGTGGTTTGGATCCAAACAGCCCCTAGCATGAGCAGAAGGAATGTCTACTAATGTCAGGAGTGTCTTTAATTTTCACAGATGTGGTCTTCCCCCTGCCCTCTCAACACACCCACACTGTCAGCCTATTGCCCACCATTACACAAGGTCCTCTATGCCAGTGGTTTTCAACTAGTGTACGATGGCACCCTGGGGTGCCTTGAATGATGGCCAGGAGTGCTGTGGGCAACACTGGCCTCTCTCCCTCTTTCCTTCCCTCCCTCCTCTGATGCCCTCTCACATCTTTGCCCTCTCACATCACAACCAAAGGCTTACACAGGTTTTTATTGCAGCATCCCTGGCTGTAAGCTCCACAGGCAAATGGTGCCTCTGCGAGGCATCACTCTTTGGGGTGGGGTGGGCAGCTAAGAGACCATGGATGGCAGCAGCAGCTGCCCAGAGGACTCCCAAGGAGAGGGTCTACAAGGAAGGGTAGTAAAAAAATGGTGAGAGTCTTCCAGCTCTGCAGGCAGGGGTGTCATAACTGGGCTCCTGAGCCCCACAAGGGTGCTACAGAAAGAATGTAGTTGATTAAGGGAGTCATGGACTCAAAAAGGTTGAAACCCCCCCCCCCTGCTCTATGCTATACAATGAGTCTAGCATTAATAGTGTTTTGTACTACATGGTTTTGTCTTATGCGAAATGTACATCTCAAATAAAAAGATTTCCTTTGTCTTTAGAAGTATAGCCTAGCTCACTCCTATAGTCTTGCAGTGGTTCGCAAAAGCAAAACAATACCTTCAAAACCTTCAGCAAAGCAGAACGATGTTCTCATGAAAGTATATCTTAAACACTCACAACCCTATGATGACATAATTTTGAGTCTACAAAGCAGATAAAACTTGCAACACTTGGCAGCAGGTGGAAGTGTTGAGTCGCTGAGTTTCCTGTGGGATGGTGTTCCTGTTAAACTGTGAGACTGCCACTAGGAAAGCACATGTCACCTGAGGGTTGCAGGGTTCCCTCTTTCCCTTAGTCCAACCACAATCTCAGCAGCACTTGGAGTTGGTTGTAGCAAATGGTAATCTTTATTGCAGTCAGATGTAGTTGCAGGCTTTGTGGTTAGCTTCACTCTTGGACAGAAGCTTTTGCTCCCCTCTCATGGCTTTGAGTAGTGGTGATGATGATGATGATGATGATGATGATAATAATAATAATAATAATAATAATAATAATAATAATAATAATAATAATAATAATAATTTATTTATACCCTGCCCATCTAGCTGGGTTTCCCCAGCCACTCTGGGCAGCTTCCAACAAAATATTAAAAATACATTAAAACATCAGTCATTAAAAACTTCTCTAAACAGGGCTGCCTTCAGATGTCTTCTAAAAGTCAGATAGTTGTTTATTTTCTTGACATTTGATGGGAGGGTGTTCCACACGGCGGGCGCCACAACCGAGAAGGCCCTCTGCAATGCCCTTGTAGGCCAGCCTTTGGCAACACAGTGCCCTCCAGATGTTTTGGATTATAACTCCTATCAGTCTCAGCCAGCACAGCTAAACTCAGTGCTTTCTATTTAGATACCGTATATATGCCTCACTTTTCCCCCAAATTCTGACCATGTAAAGTTAAAGTGTGGCTTAAATCTGTGACCTTACCAAAATTGGCTTTTACGATATCACTGCTGAAACAAACATACGGTAAAACGGAAGAGGTGAGTGCCTGCAGAATTTTAAGGGGGCAGCTTATATTCGGGTATTGTCTTTTTTGCTTTTTACCCCTTGAATTTTAAAGCTGTGGCTTATATTCGGGGGCGGCTTATATTTGGGCCAATACGGTACATTGTAAAAGAGCAGTGCACACTTCTGGTATTTACCAGAGGTGTTTATCTCCTTAAGTCCTTTCCTTCATCTATGTTTATCTCCTTTAGGTCTGCATGCACATCATATGTTTAAAACACAGTGCCTCTCCCAAAGAATACTGGGAAATATAGTTTACCGCTCACTAGCACCCTTAACAGACTACAATTCCTAGGATTATTTAGGGGAAGTCATGTGCTTGAAATGCGCTTGAAATATATGCTGTGTACACAGCCTAAGTCCCCACACAAAGCTGCTATTCTAGCAAAATCTGTCACTTGAAAGCTCTCTTAGCTGCAACCAGAACAGCACCTGTTACTCTGCACAGTGTGGCTCAGCTTTCTTGTGTAATATACCGGTACCTCAGTGCTTGTGACATCTGTAAGTGAAGATGAGAATCCCTACAATGGTAAATAAACAAAAGAAAAAACCATTTCCTTTCAGCTCTAAAGCAAAAAAGAAAAGGTGGAGATCATGCAGCTCCCATCCTCCAAACATTTCCATCTAAAAGTGCTCATGCTTTATAGTTCCACAAAGACTTCAGTGCCAGCCTGATTGTGATAGGTAATCGGCATCTTCAAAGAGAATCCACAGCAGAGAGCCATACAGAGCAAAAGGGGAGTGTATTTGAGACAGCAATAATACATTACTTTTTCTATTCCATTCCCATGTATAAGAAAACAAATCAGAGAGATGAAGAAATGTTTGCTACTCATACTTTATCCTCTCATGTATTTTTTTTTCTTAACAGGACTTTTCTGTGGGTTACTGTCATAAAGCTCAATAGATATTAAACTATCCTTATGGGAGACATATTTGGGACAGCTCTATTACTGTAATATATGGGATTCATAAGGAATGAAGAATGCATATGTATTTTAGGAGAGCATAAATGGGGAGAGAAAACATATTGAATGTCTTCAGATACTGGTGATTTTTCTTCTAATATGAGGGTCGTTTAGCAAGCCTCTCTTTAGGAGCATAAACCTGGCCAAATTAAAAACATATAAGGCTCTGTAATGCCTGTTATGTCCTATTATGGGCTTGCTTTTTTAAACTTGGATTCAGTATTCCCTATTGTGGTCAAGATCTTACTACAGCATTGCAGCTGATGCTTTGTTCATTGCAGCTGATGCTTTGTTATTTTGGGGGCCGTGTTTCAGTGGAATATTTCTAACCAGCATCTCATCTCATATTAATACCAATAAAGGGGAATGCTATTAGTCTTGGATTTCTTATTCTATGCATTTTTCTTCTCTTTCCACTGCAATATTGAAACTGAAAATCAATTTAGGGTTGACAGCAATGGATCACTGCAGTTCCTGAACTTTTTACATTGCAGTGCAATTTTTTACTAGAGCTTGCAGTACTACTTCAGAGGGAACAGTTAAAGTTTTGCATGGTTATGTGGATGGGAAGGGGTGAGAATCTGAGTAATATCAGCAGCTACAAGTCTCCAGCCAGGAGCGTGAATATATTAGCAAAGCAGTTATGAGCATAGACAAAAGATGTGCTCAGTTTCTTAATCACAGGATTGTCTGTTAGTCTGGTAAGCAGCACCCCTTAGTAGGCTGCATTTTCACACGAAGACACTGGGCCAGTTCACATGTAATGCTAAACCAAATCATGGCTTAGTGCAAACACACCGATGTGTGAACTCCTGGAGAGAAGAACACAAGAAGTTCCCTTATATCAAGTCAGACCTCTGGTCCATCAAGCTCAGTTTTGCCTATACTGACTAGCAGCGACTCTCCAGGGTTTCAGACTGGTGTCTCTCCCAGCCCTACCTGGAGATGCTGGTTATTCAACCTGGGACCTTCTGCAGGCAGTGTAGGTACTCTGCCACTAAGCCAAGGTCCTTCCCTCTCCAGTCTTACTACTGCTGTGCTGGGGTGGGAAATTGGATCCAGATGGTGTACCAGATCCTCCCACCCCCATGAGCCAACTGATAGGTGAATGGGACTGCCCACCTGTCAGTGGCCTGGTGTAATGATGAAGCTGGGTGACTGACACCTGTCAATATTCAAAGGAGGTTCCCCACCACTGACTTAGTATGTCATCCAGACACGGGCTTGTGGTTTGTCTCGTTTCAAACGCTGCAGTCTGTGGCCTAGGTTTCTTCTATGGCTTACAACTCGTTGTTTATTTGGAGGAGACACACTATAACCCAGGGGTAGACAACCTAATGCCTGGGGGCCGGATGCGGCCAAATTGCCTTTTCAATCTGGCCCGTGGATGGGTCGGGAATCAGTGTGTTTTTACATGAGTAGAATGTGTCCTTTTATTTAAAATGCATATCTGGGTTATTTGTGGGGCATAGGAATTTGTTCATTTGTGTGTTTTTTTCAAAATATAGTCCGGCCCACCACATGGTCTAAGAGACGGTGGACCGGCCCATGGCTGAAAAAGGTTGCTGACCCCTGCTATAAGCCCATGTTCAGAGAGCATATGAATCCAAGCCATGGCTTAGCTCACAGCAGCATAATCAGAGTAGGAACAAAGCAGCAGCAATATCTCAAGAATCCCTCATGCTTGTGCATTTGTACTGAGCCACGTTTAGCTTTAGCATGGCTTCCAAACTGGGTCAATAGCTTATGATCAAGTGTGTGTGCATGCACACACACACACACACACACGCGCGAAAGCATGCTGTGGGAGCAGGAGTGGGAATCTTGGATGATAGCATTTCCGTTTGGTTGAATTCTTTTTTAGCAAATCAATTGTGATAGAGCAAGCTAGGAAATTAATCTAACCTTATGTGAATTTTCATAACATGACAGGGTCTGGTTAATTTGACTGCTTGAAAGAAAACTGATTAGATTTACAGTTAATTTTAACTATGTAATGACTTCAGTATCCAGAACTCAGTGTGCATTACAATTATTGAGAAACAAGTGAGAATGTTGCAGTGCATCTCTGGTACTCTTGAGCTACTTGAGCATGTTGCTTATAGCAGTGTTTCCCAACTGGGATCCATATGGCCCCCTGGGAGCCCCCAGGATATTCCAAGGGGCCCACAGGTGAAAAATGCATAAATGGGACGCCACAGCATGAGGCTAGGGGGCCACAGAGGGAAGTGAGAAGTGTAGGGGGAAATCATGTGTGTGTGTTCTTTTAAAAAATCATTATTACTTTTAAAAATCCTGATTGGCTGGCTATCCGCTTCACCAATCACAAGCAGGTAAGGGGGTGTTCCACCAGGGTCTAGAGCTCCTTCTTGCCATGTGCATTTTCTTGGAGCCGTCCTGTTTTTTTTTTTTTTCTGGTAGGAGAGGGCAATTGCTGAGGCTCCCATTTTGACCAGTAGAGCCCAAAACCCCAGGTCAGGTAAGTGCGATATTGGGATAGCAATGGGTAGGGCTGGGCAAGCTGGAGCTGCTTGTTGCTGCCGCCAGTGCTGGACCCGGTAGCAGCCTGGGCCTGACTCTGCAAGATCTTTGAGGTTTCAGACTAAAGAAGAAATGTGTTAACAAGAGCAGAAACTCTTTTAGAGGGTTTTTTGAGAGTGGATAATATTTTTTGAGGGGGAAAGGATCCTCTAAACTCCTGGGTGCCAGATGCTCCCTATATTCCTGGATTTAGTAAAAGTTAGAATTTAGTAAGGTTTAATTAAGCTGTACCAATCATGGGTAAACTAGGGTAAGTTTACAGTAATGAGCCAGGCCAGCCCAGGAAGTTGACTTCGAGTGGAACAGTAGAAATAAAATGTTTTTCAGATCCAGCTAACACTTTTATGATTCTCCTCAGTAACGGGGAAGGATTTGAGAATGTGGTCACTTCTCATTGCATAGATGAGGGAACTGACATGCACTTCTCCATTCTCCTCCTGACGCTTTGTTGCTCTGTGGGAATGAGCAATTCTTGCCCTCTAATCTGGCCATTCTAAGCCTAATATTCTATTTAATATGTTTCTCACATTATCTTTCATCTGTTGACCAGGAGGAAAGCCACTTTGGTCCTCATGTATCACATCTCTCAAAATTCCTTTCAATCTGTTCATCAAAATCATTATTTAACAATGAGATTGGCCTATAGTTTTTTACCTGAAGTAACTCGTATCTTGTTTTGGGATTAATGTGATATAAGCTTCTTTCCATGTCATCAGAATCTTCCCTTTATTTAAAATATTGTTCATAACATCCTTTTTTATGATATTTTTTATAATTCAATTTTTTATAATATTTCACAATAAGTCCTTCCAGTCCTGGCGCTTTGCCTGTTTTTAGTTTTTTTATCGCTGATTGTATTTCCATTGTCGTTTTTTGTGAATTCAGTTGGTCTTTTCTATCTTTTGGAATCTTCGGTAATTTATTCTGTTCTAAATAATTTTCTATTTTCTCTTTATTTTATTTTCCTGCTTTGTACAGTTCTTTATAAAAATCTTAAGAAATTTCTCCTGATCTCCTTCGGATTTTCTATTATCTTATCTTCTATTTTTAACTTATTAATAGTATTTTGTCCTTGTATCTTTTTTAATTGCCAAGCTAATAATTTCCCAGGCTTGTTAGCAAATTCTGCCTTAGCATTTTTATTTTCCATTCGGCTTCTTGATTAATTAACATTGAAAATTGGGTTTGTAGCATCTTGATATTTTATTTGTATACTTCCTAGTTAATAATAATAATAATAATAATAATAATAATAATAATAATAATAATTTATTATTTATACCCCGCCCATCTGGCTGGGTCCCCCCAGCCACTCTGGGCGGCTTCCAACAAAACACTAAAATACAATAACCTATTAAACATTAAAAGCTTCCCTAAACAGGGCTGCCTTTAGATGTCTTCTAAAAGTTTGGTAGTTATTTTTCTCTTTGACATCTGGTGGGAGGGCGTTCCACAGGGCAGGCGCCACTACCGAGAAGGCCCTCTGCCTGGTTCCCTGTAACTTGGCTTCTCGCAGCAAGGGAACCACCAGAAGGCCCTCGGCGCTGGACCTCAGTGTCCGGGCAGAACGATGGAGGTGGAGATGCTCCTTCAGGTATACTGGACCGAGGCCATTTAGGGCTTTAAAGGTCAGCACCAACACTTTGAATTGCTTTTGGAAACGTACTGGGAGCCAGTGTAGGCCTTTCAAGACCGGTGTTATATGGTCTCAGCGGCCGCTCCCAGTCACTAGTCTAGCTGCCACATTCTGGATTAATTGTAGATTCTGGGTCACCTTCAAAGGTAGCCCCACACAGAGTGCATTGCAGTAGTCCAAGCGTGAGATTACCAGAGCATGCACCACTCTGGCGAGACAGTTCGCGGGCAGGCAGGGTCTCAGCCTGCGTACCAGATGGAGCTGATAAAACAGCTGCCCTGGACACAGAATTGACCTGTGCCTCCATGGACAGCTGTGAGTCCAGAATGACTCCCAGACTGCACACTTGGTCCTTCAGGGGCACAGTTACCCCATTCAGGACCAGGGAGTCTTCCACACCTGCCTGCCTCCTGTCCCCCCAAAACAGTACTTCTGTCTTGTGAGGATTCAACCTCAATCTGTTAGCTGCCATCCATCCTCCATCCGCCTCCAGACACTCACACAGGACCTTCACCGCCTTCACTGGTTCTGATTTGAAAGAGAGGTAGAGCTGGGTATCATCTGCATACTGATGAACACGCAGCCCAAACCCCCTGATGATCTCTCCCAGCGGCTGCATGTAGATGTTGAAAAGCATGGGGGAAAGAACAGAACCCTGAGGCACCCCACAAGTGAGAGCCCAGGGGTCTGAACACTCATCCCCCACCACCACTTTCTGAACACGGCCCAGGAGGAAGGAGCGGAACCACTGTATGACAGTGCCCCCAGCTCCCAGCCCCTCTAGACGGTCCAGAAGGATGTTATGGCCGATGGTATCAAACGCCGCTGAGAGATCCAGCAGAACTAGGAAACAGCTCTCACCTTTGTCCCTAGCCCGCTGGAGATCATCGACCAGTGCAACCAAGGCAGTTTCAGTCCCATGATGAGGCCTGAATCCTGACTGGAAGGGATCCAAATGGTCCACTTCTTCCAGGCGTGCCTGGAGTTGTTCAGCAACCACTCGCTCAATCACCTTGCCCAAGAATGGAAGATTTGAAACTGGGCGATAGTTGGCCATATTGGCAGCATCTAAAGATGGTTTTTTTAAGAAGCGGTTTGATAACCGCCTCTTTCAGCAGGTATGGGAAGGCTCCCTCACAGAGAGAAGCATTCACTACCCCGCGAAGCCTTCCCGGCTAGCTTTTATAAGCCAGGATGGGCAAGGATCAAGGAGACAGGTGGTTGGTTTTACTCGTCCAAGCAGCCTGTCCACATCCTTGGAGGTAACAGATTGGAATTGATCCCACGCAACTTGACTAGACAGGACTCTAGCACTCTCCCGCCCCGGCCCTGCTCCCACGGTGGAGTCTACCTCTTCCCAAATCTGAGCAACTTTATCTGCAAAAAACTTTGCAAAATCATTGCAGGAGATCATGTGGCCCGTACTGGGCCCCAATGGAGCAGGTGGTTCTGCTAAATTGCGAACTACCTGAAAAGTCTCCTGCTGCTGTTTTCTGCAGATGCAATACAGGCGGTGAAGAAAGTCTTCTTCGCCGTCGCTACCGCCACTTGGTAGGCTCGACATTGAGCTCTAACCTGTGTCCGGTCAGCTTCAGAATGAGTTATCCGCCACCGGCACTCTAGCCGTCGCAACGATTGTTTCATTGCCCTCAGATCTGTGGAAAACCACGGGGCTGTCCGGGCTCCATGTTTCTTTATTAATTGCTTTTCATTATCAATTATATGATTTAATATTTCCTCATTTTTCTTTTCACTGGTAGCAAAGATTAATTCAATAAGTCTGCCAGCTTCATTTTGAGATAGAGTTTAAATGTAGATTTTATGGCTACAACATTCAGCTTTCTGTTTGAAGATCCCCCGTCTGCCTTCTCCACTCCCTGCTCTGTGTAATACCTTTTGTGTGTATATTTCTCCTGATGATGAGTTCTGGAAAGCTCAAAACCTTTCTTGCGATTTTGTGACATTTTTGTTGTCCCAAAAATATTGTTCAGCTGTGTACTTTTTTCTTAAGTACCAGCACATTTTCCATTCCTGTTCAGGGAGTGGTCAGAGGCTTTTCTGGAAATGAGATGTCTCTTCTCCCCTTTTCTAGCTGGGGATGATGTAAGCAAGGATGATGTAAACAAGGAGACTGTCTGTGAAAGAGAGAATAGGCAGGCAACTGGAGAGCCAGACAGAGTCAGAGAGTAGAAAAAGCTAGCAGCAGCTGGGGGGTTGGCTGTCTCCTTGAAGAAATTACTCAGGGAGCAGTAGACTTTTGGGACATCTGTTGGTGTGTTGAAGCTACACCTGCGGTCAACCTTTACATTTGTAAATAAAATACAAATATTACAAATTGCTATAAGTTTCCTGTGACCTCCTTCCAAAGGAAATCAAACCGAGGTAAGTGCTTGCATCCCTGGAAACAGCTCACTGCTCAGTGAACCAAGGTGCACATAATAGTTGTATTTGTGTGGTGGAAGGGGTCTCTAAGGCATGGCATCGACAGGTCCATTTTTAAAGAATCATTCCCAAGGTGCAGATAGACAATGAGGTAAGTTTATGCTCCACTGTGGTAAGCAATTACCAGGATTTGATGTAGTCTTAGGTTTATGGCATCACAGATTCACAGCAACTTATCTACCCTTCTTCATAAGTCTTTTGACAGGAAGGAGAGATTCTGAGTCCTTATAAGGCCTGTGAGTAGCCTGAGTAAAACATGTCCCAGCTAAGCCTCAGTAGCTGTGCCTGTAGAAGATTTAGTCCGCTGACTTCATCCCCTGCCCTGTTCTTTTGTATTTTGCCTCATAGGTGTGTTGACTTTCCAGTCAAGAGTGTGATTTTGCTCTTGTAAGTACCTGTTTTGCATCTCTATTGTCGGGGACAGATGCCAAAGACTTATTGGGGTCTCAGACCAACTCCTCTTCTCTGGCTTGGACTAATATTCACAGCAGGGGTGAGTCCAGGAGGTCACTTATAAATCTGCTTGTTGAATTTATTCTCTCTTCGTAGATCCTCTATGTATATATAAAAAAAGAATCAGAGCTAATAAATTTTGAAGCGAAATGTTGGGTTTTTTTCACGTGGGATGTGTTTTGCAGTTCCATGCCTGTTGTTTATGTGCCCAGTGTCCCTTCCCACCAACCCCCACTAGGAAATGTGTATGTATGTGTTTAGGGGCAAACAGAATTTATTCTTAGAGATGTGCATGTGAGTGAGTGAGTGAGTGAGTGAAGGAAGGGGTGGAAGGACAAAGGTAGGACTGAGATGCTTACAGTCCTCCTCCAGTGTCACCCCAGAGCTTGTATATAACGGTTGTGGAGCCTTGGGCTTTTGGCTCTCCTGAGCCACGTCATGCTTTCTGACATGGGCCAGATGTGCAGCTAGGGTCCCTTCTTGAAAGTCTCAACAGAAGCTTGTGGAGCATGAGGGACTCTTCATCCCTGTTCACTGCCTTGGATCTTAGAAATGTACCCTATATGCTTTGTAATTAACTCACTAAGGTCTCTCAGTACTGCCCAAAGAAAGTAAGGATCCCATCCAGCCCCATAACCCCGACCTCTCCAGGGACTGTGGCTGGATCTAAAAATATTTTTAAAATGTTTCAGGAAAATGCGTTGTAAACTTCATAATGGGAATTCACGTTGGCGAAAGATGGGACTCCACAGTGCCATCTGATGTCACAGTGTTATAACACATATAAAACACTTTTTCTTTACTAACATAGCTGAGGCCTGTCTTTTGCACATTTATGCTGGTTGCTGTGGCAAAATGTTTTGCTGGATAATATTTGAGAAGGCAGATTGTCACTGCACTGAAGGGTGTCCTGTCCAGTAATATGGGGTGGAAAATTTCCCAAAACTGAAATAATAACAGTGCTTTATTTTTTCCATTTCATATGTTAATTAGTAAGTATATGTGAGTGGCAACAATTCTAGCAACAAAATAAATGTGCTAAATTAGAAAACTCTAAGGCAGTATATTTTATTCTGCAATGGAAGTGAAACACTTTCTGATGCACTGTAGAAGCCCAGCTTTCCACCGCACCACGCACCACTTCCGCTGCCACCATGTGCTGGCTCTTGCTGAACTCGGTGGGAAATGGGACCCTCCTCAAAGTGTTGCCACTTTCATGTCTTCTCTGCTGGGGGGTGGGGAGCCAGTCAGCAACCTGCACACAGGAATGCCTCCTTCTCAACAGCTGAAGCAGTGGGCGGATTCAGTGCCACATCTTGAACTTCCACCAGGTGGGTGCTTCTTCCCACGACATGGGTAGACCAGCTCTGTACATTCCCTTTCTCAGAGAACAAGAGTGGGGAAATATTTTGCTCTTGCATTATTAATTCCTAGCTGTTTGGGTGGCCTGCTTCACTAGGAAGTGAATGCAAATTCCTTGGGCAAAAAGGCTTGACGCCTGGAGGGCAGAAAGAAGTTGGATTGCTGCTTAATTCCTACCCTCACCACTCCCTGGTAGTGCTTTGGCTGGGGCTCTCGGGGTCCCCCAAAGGAGACAGGAGTTTCTTTACCCAGTTCCTTTGGGGCCAACATACTTACTGCAGAATTCCTGTCCCATTTTGAATCTTGATGCTCTTTCTCTCTTCCTGTCCCCACCCTCTCTTTACTTCCTACCGTCCCACGTCTCTCTGACCTGCTAAAGTCCAAATCAGGAGTTAAAATAAAAATGGCGGGGGGAATAACCCATCCTTAAAACTATTACTCACATGAGACAAAATTGTCATGGGGAAATGACCTTGCACAGACACACAAACAAACCCATACTACTTAATGACACTGGCTAGTGTGTGCATGTGTGCATGTTTACGCCAATCTCCCTCCAGACCAGATAGTTGCAGGTCTTGCTTCCCTTCTACCTCCTCACCCTTCTTGGAGCTGGGCCCCTCTGCCTCGTCCTGCTAGCTCTTGCTAGCTCCTTCTCAGAGGATGATATTCCTCATGAATTATAACTGCCTGTGGCCCATCCTTTATTACTTTTCAAAGTGTGTGTGGTGGATAATTCCTGGAACTCCTGAGAGCTGAATGTAAAGCAGAATTCATTTTGTAGCTGTCTCAGAATAGTTTACTCCATATGATACTCTTGCAGGCACATAAGCCCAGATCCCCTTAGAGCAGGCTGTGGGTAGGTGGCAGTCCTGGCTTCACCCCACTGTTCTGACAATCAGAGTCTTTGAAGAAGCTGTACCGGGGAGATTCCGTTATTTTTGCTGCCAGACTTGAAACTCAACCAGTATAATGCCTTTACAGTGGTACCTCGGGTTACAGATGCTTCAGGTTACAGACTCCACTAACCCAGAAATAGTACCTCAGGTTAAGAACTTTGCTTCAGGATGAGAACAGAAATTGTGTGGCAGCGGCGGCGGCAGCAGCAGGAGGCCCCATTAGCTAAAGTGGTACCTCAGGTTTCAGATTAAGAACAGACCTCCAGAACGAATTAAGTTCTTAACCCGAGGTACCACTGTATATACTGGTAAATCTGTTGAACAGGACTCAGCTACATTAGTAAAGAAACAACAATTTGAATGTGTTATAAATTTTTATATGTGATTTTCCATAACACAAGGCTTTTCTCTTTTGTTATAACAATTTAATTTCTGACTTATTTATAGCGTTCTCTGTTGGGATATGAGTGCTCACCAGCTCCATAACACCAGGCTTTTCTCTTTTGTTATAACAATTTAATTTCTGACTTATTTATAGCGTTCTCCCCCCCCCCCATGTGTAGATCCATCCACAGTCTCATTAAGCTCTGCATACAGCTCTAGTTCGTGCCTCCCCCCCCCCAGTGTAGGATGGGAGGCAAATAAATCAAATGATAAGGAACTGAAACACCTTCCCTTCAACGAAGAGCTAAAGCCTTTGTGACATGTTTCACTTAAGAAAAAGGGCAACTAAAGAGAAAGGGAGTGAGAGGGGGGTGGAAAAAGCAGAGAGGGAGAGGCAGCCATTTGAAATAAACATGCAATATTATTAGTTCATACTTATATCACATTTATATCGGGTCATAAACATGAGAGATTATCAGCATTACTAAGAGCCTGACCCGATTTCTTTTTTTGTCTTATTCTGACTCTCCAGATGATCTACTGGTTCCTGTCCTTTGACCACTTCAGAGAGAAGCACGTGCCTCCTTCCCCTGTGGGTGCCAAGTCACTCCCGGATCCCTTTATGGAGTCTCCAGAACTGCAGGCGCTGCTCCAGCTGCTCCATTGGCCAGCTCCAGCTGAGGATGCTGTAGCCTTTGCTTCCTCCACCAGTGCTGAGAAGAGCCACTACCGGCTCTTGCAGTCCCAGAGCAACTACACAGTGGGTAACATGCTCCTGGTGTCGCTGGAGGCCCGGGACCAGAGTGGGCAGCCCAAGCACTACGGCGGAGACTTCTTGAGGGCCAAATTGCATTCCCCAGAGCTGAAGGCGAGTGTGGCAGGGACAGTGGAGGACCACAAGAATGGCACCTACACACTGACTTTCCTGCTTCTGTGGGCAGGTGCGGTGCAGGTGTCTGTGCGTCTCATCCACTCCAGTGAGACTGTGGCCCTCCTTCGGCGCATCCGTGACTCCCATCCCTCCACAGTCACTTTCAGGGGCTACTTTGTGGACCCAGGCCAGGGGAGCAAAGAAGAAGTGACTGAATGCAACGTGCATCCAGTCTCAGGCCCAACCTGCCAGTACGTGGATCCTGGCACTGGGGAGCACTGGTTTTGTGCCAGGCCCCAGCATCACTCCTGCAATGACCTTGTGTACCACTCTACTGGGATCTACAAAAATGTGCTCTCCTCAGCAGAGAAAGTCTTCCTTAGTGGGTGAGTGCTTTGGAGATGGCTAGGAATGGGGAAGGTAAGCTTATGGCGTGGTGATAGCGATGCTATGCCAGGATTTCTTATGGGAACCATGGGAGTTTTTCTAGGCCCTTGGAAGTAGAGATGGTGTCAAGTCTACTTATGGTCTCTTGGGGTCTTGAGTGTTATGTTTGTTCCTGGAACCACTCTGCCCTCCTCCCTGTGTTACACACCCTACCTTTCCCATCTTCAAGGTTATTTCATACCATCAAAAATTATGTCCTTTCCCCAGAAGGGGCTGCCATTCATTGGAGCAGAAGAATGTAGTGTGTGTGTTTTTATTTCCTATACTTTCCTGTGTGTTTAATTCCTGTGCAGAACATAACTGGGTATGTGAAGATAAATACCTTTGTTCAGTTTATTCAGCTGTGCAATATGAGAGGTCTTTGAAACTTAAATTTGGAGGAGCCAGAAGTAAGGCACATTGTGGAGAAATGCCACTCCGTCTTTCACAGGGCATGGAGGGTTTATTGTAATGCCTGAGGTCTGGAGCAGGCATAGGCAAACTCTGGCCCTCCAGATGTCTGGGACTACAATTCCCATAATCCTTAGCTAACAGGACCAGTGGTCAGGGATGATGGGAATTGTAGTCCCAAACATCTGGAGGGCCGAAGTTTGCCTATGCCTGGTCTAGAGGGTTTAATGAAAGCAAAAATGTCAGCAATAGGAGCATGTGATCAGATAACAAAATGTTAGTAATGTTCATGGGCACATTTCAAAAAAATAATAATTGCAAAAATCACAATTGCAAATCACAAAAACAGCAAAAATAGTGCAGCACCAAAATCAAATCTTGACCCCAACAGAAACCCATAAACACTACCCCCTCCACATCTGTGGTAACATTATCCTCTGGACTTTGGACATACACTTTATCCATTAATATGAAAATCAAATTAAATTAAACACAGATTGAGAGATTGCCTTTAGAAGGTGAGCCAGTGTGACCAGTAACCAATAGAACCCAGCATAGTCTTTAACAACGTGATGAGCTTCAAAGAAGAAACTCACATTTCAGCAGTGATGCAGCTCAAGTTGCCCTGTTCTTCATTCCTCTCTGTTCACACAGAGCTGCGGCAGACCGGATTATTCCAGGGAGTGTGCCCATCATCCAAGTGCTACCTAGCCACCAGCTGACTGTTGGTGAGTGGAAATAGATGGTGGGAAGTCAGCTGGCTCTGTGTTTATATTCTAGAATGGCATTGTGACCATCCCTTGCCTGTGTTCCTGTAGCCACCTCCCCACCGCTCCCATGCCATCCAGGCCTTGCCCTCACCAACCCTTCAGGTTTCTACTACAAGGATGTGTGGGTTTCCTTGGGATGTTCTAGCCGGACCTTCCCTACTTCTGGCTTGGCACTCGGCTGCTTGCGAGGCAAGATAGTCCATATGATTGGAGACTCCACACTACGCCAGTGGTGGGAATTCCTGCTGGCCTTCATTCCATGTAAGTCACTGTCTGGATGTGGAAAGGGCATTGTTTTGGGAGCAGGTGTCCTGGTGTGGGGATAGATGTATAAGAAAGGTACGGTTGAGCTTCAGAACCAGAATGAAGGAAACAGAGGTTGGTGTAGCAAGTGGTAAGAATTGTGTTGGCTGGGGTGGTTGGCTTTGGCAGAGAACTAAGAAGGAATGGTTGGGCCAGGTGAACAGTGAGGGAAGCTACTCTCTCACTGTTACACATTTGTAAGGGTATGCAAATCATGGATCAGAGCACATGAGAACCTTTGATGGATGACTGGAGTGTGGAGCTGTCCATTTGGGACTCTAACTCCTGAGTCTCTCACACACTGTCTTTCTCTTTCTCTGTGTAGCAGTCAAGCGCATAGACCTTCACGTGACCTATCAGTCTGGCCCGCTGCTGGCTGTGGAGCCAGCACAGGGCTTTGTGCTGAGGTGGCGTGCCCATGGCATTCCACTGCGCACCACGAAGTCCAAGATGGCTGACATGCACTACTTGGCCAATGAGCTGGATGCACTTGGTGGGGGCCCGAACATGGTGGTAGTTTTCACGCTCTGGGCCCATTTCACCACCTTCCCAGTGGATGTATATGTGCGGCGGGTGCACGGCATTCGGCAGGCTGTGGCTCAGCTCCTGGCCCGCAGCCCCCAGACCACCGTTGTCATCAAGTCAGCCAACACAGGATACAAGTCTGTCTATGGCAGTGACTGGCTCTCCCTGCAGCTGGACAACATCCTTCGTGCCATGTTTGCAGACATGAGAGTGGCCATTGTTGATGCCTGGGCCATGACCTCCTGCCATTACCTGCCTGATAACATCCATCCTGGCAAGGTCGTTGTGCAGAATGAGGTCAACGCCTTCCTCTCCTATGTCTGTCCAGGGAAGGGACTCAGAATGGAGTAGTCTTTGTACAGCAGAAATAGTGGTAAGAATTGTGTTGGCTGGGGTGGTTGGCTTTGGCAGAGAACTAAGAAGGAATGGTTGGGCTAGGACAGTGATGGCCAAACTTGGCCCTCCAGCAGTTTTTGGACTACAACTCCCATCATCCCTAGCTAACAGGACAAGTGGTCAGGGATGGTGGAAATTGTAGTCCCAAAACAGCTGGAGGGCCAGGTTTGGCCATCACTGGACTAGGAGAACAGTGAGAGAAGCTCACTGAGAGAAGTGAGAGAAGGTTTTAACAACGTATTTGGATGGCATGCATATCTGTGGTATGATAAGGTTAAAGCACATAAAGCATTTAAGAATCACATTGTCAGGAAAGCATTGTTTAATGTTTGGATAAGATATAAGGATTTATTGGAAAACAAAACCCCAAGGTGGCTGTCACTGATGGAAGTCAAAGCACAGAAAAAGCTCAATATGGAGGCCAAATGGCCGAAATATTGGGAAATTTTGGAACAAGAGGGAGATAGACTGAAATTGCAGAGTTTTGAGAAACTAAAAAATAAAGTGCGAGATTGGCTTCATTATTATCAGATAATGGAGGCATATAATTCGGACAAGAAAATTGGTTTCTAGGTGGAAAAATCAAAATTAGAAACAGAACTTTTAGAACCCAAAACTAAGATTTTGTCAAGGATGTACAACCTGCTGTTGAAATGGAATACTCAGGATGAAACGGTGAAATGTTATGATTAAATGGGCACAAGATGTTGGACATAATATAATGATGGCTGACTGGGAACAGTTATGGACCACAGGTATGAAGTTTACGGCATGTAATGCCTTAAGAGAGAATATTATGAAAATGGTATACAGGTGGTACATGACCCCAGTCAAGCTTGCAAAAATCTATCACTTGCCCGATAACAAATGTTGGAAATGTAAAGAAACTGAAGGTACATTCTTTCACCTTTGGTGGACGTGCCCAAGGATTAAGGCTTTCTGGGAGATGATCTATAATGAATTGAAAAAAGTATTTAAATATACCTTTTTGAAGAAACCAGAGGCCTTTTTCCTGGGCATAGTCGGCCAATTCGTGCCAAAGGATAGAACTTTTTTTATGTATGCTACAACAGCAGCAAGAATACTCATTGCAAAGTATTGGAAGACACAAGATCTACCCACTCTGGAAGAATGGCAGATGAAGGTGATTGACTATATGGAACTGGCGGAAATGACTGGCAGAATCCGAGACCAGGGAGAAGAGTCGGTGGAAGAAGATTGGAAGAAATTTAAAAATGGGGAGGTGAGGGTTTTGGGAAAAATGTCTGTGAGAGTTAGTCTGAGGAACTGTTAAATTCTTGGCATGGGCGGGCTTCCGGTTTCCGCCGCGAACAGAAAGGGAGCGCGGAAAATCTTCGGAGAAGATTTCCGAGTAATACAGGGGCTTGGGGGCGTCGCAAAGGCACTGCACCCCCAAAAAATCTCAAGGGGGAGACCCTTGAGGGAGAGATACCCGGCCGTGTAGAAGCGGTTCGCTGTTTTTCGGGGGTTTTTTTTCTTGGAAGATCTCGAGGCGGCGAAATTGCAAGCACAAAGGGGAAGCAACAACCCTGTATTACGATGCCTCTGGCTCCCACTGAAGAGGGCGACGGACCTCCAAAACTGTAAGAACGGAACCCTTAGTGTGAGTAGACTTTGTTATCGAAAAAAAATTAAAAAATACACTAAGAGAACGTCGGATGTCAGAAGATTTAACTTAGGAATTCACCTCGGTAAAGGATTAAAATGGCGCAGACTACAAAGTCGCAAGGTGGTGGAAGGAAGTATCCTTTCGCATGACTGAGTGAATACAAAGTAAATATCTCCGTGGGGGGATTAAAAGAATTTGAAACACTCCACTGTAAGCAAATAAGGAGATATCGTCTACCCCTTTTAGGGGAGGCAGATAAGGAAAAAAAAAAGGGAGTCATTTAGAACGGAGCCTCTTAATACTGTTTAAAAGGACAGCTGGGAATACGCTACAAAGAAACTAAAGAGGCTTCTAAAAAAAGGAACCTTTCCTAACTTCCATAATTTTGGGACTTAATTGCTGCTTCTGGGATTTATTCAACGCATGCTTACTTGGAACATCGGAATATTAATTTGGAACATTAACTTGAAACATCACAGGACACTTTGAACTCTAGAACTTTCTGCAGTATTCCAGAAATTTTCTGCCTTGCTCACAAGCCTTGGGGTCTGTCCTTTTTCTCTCTTTTTTCCTTTTGCACTTTTCTTTTATTCATTGCTTTTTTTCTTTCTCTCTCTTCCTTCCCTTTTCATCCCCCTCCCTTTCTTTCTTTCGTATCAATTTGTCTGCCCCTCTCTGACTTTCCCTCCTCTTTCTCTGCCGTTTCTCACTATAATAACATAACTAACAACCTACCCCCCCTACCCTTAGCTCTGACGGGACCCCTTAAATCTGAGTAGGACTAGTATATACACCAAGGCACCCCCTTATATCTCAAGAGGAGCAATCAAATGACGATACTACCTGAAATAAATATTGATACTATTTGAAATAACTATTGAGAACCATTGAGAACTTTTCTAAATACTTACATCTTCTTTAGGTTTGCAAAGAAACTTAATAAAATATAGAACTAAGGGTAACAGAAAATGAAGAAAGTCTGATATATTTCCCGGGAAATGGATTAGGCCGACAAGTGGCCGGACAATATAGTGACTGAGATATCCTCCGGACGGTAAAAAGGATATATTGTCTTTGATTTTTGTTTTTTGTGCTGTTTCTCTTACCTTTTTGTGCTGAAACAATTATACTAATTTACTAACATAACTTAAATTTGTGATAACAAAAGACTATTGGGAGAGCCAAAGAGATTGGATAATTTTGAATAAGTCATAGAAAACCTCTCTCTTCTTTTGGGGGATGCAAAGTGTGGTAAGAATAGGATACAAGAATATATAAATAAAGAGGTTGAAGCTTAAGAGAGGGTGAAAGGAAGAAAGATTGTCCGCCCCCTAGGGGGAGAGAGTAATAAGCAAAGGTAACTACTGAGAATCAAATTACAAAATGTTGGGGAAGAACAGGAAAAAAGTAGGAGGGACACCAGGAGAGAGAAAGGCATCCCGGCAGGAGGAAATTAGAGATTTAGATATTTTATGGTTAAAGATCAAAGAGGAATTTAAGCAAAATGAATTACATATGAAAAGCAAATTAGGAGAAATACAGGAACAGATAGACAAGAAAATTGAAAGTGTGGTAGGAGAACTCTCTAAAAAGGTACAAGATCTGACAACCAAATCAAAAATAATTGAAGAAACTAATAAAAGAACGCAAAAAGATCTGAGAGACCAAAAGAAAGAAACAGAAAAATTAAAGGAAGAAGTAAAAGATTTAAACAAAATGCAAGATCAGTTATGGGACAATTTAGCTATGACAGAAATGTGTCAGAAACAACTCAATTTAAAATTCCGAGGAGTTGTGGAAGAGGTAAACGAGGACATAAGAGGGATAATGGTTAAAGAACTTGCAAGGTGGTTGGAAATAAAAGAAGAACAAGTTGCGTACACGATAGAAAATGCGTTCAGAATAAGAGGGAAACAGCAGCGAACTAAACCAAAAAAAATCCCGGGTGACTGTCTAGTAATATTCAACTCATTGGAAATGAGGAACACTATACTAAGAACAAGCTATAGAAGGAAGTTAATGATTGGAGGTTGTCCAATTACTGTCTTTAAAGAAATTCCAATTAGGATCCTGCGCAAAAGGGAAGGATACAGACAATTAACAAACGTCCTAAAGAGAAATTCAATACAGTATAAATGGGAATTCCCAGAAGGGATTTCCTTTTTTTACAAGAATAAAAAGTTCAAACTAACAGATACACAAGAAGCGGGAAAGTTTTTGAGAAGATACGAAAAAGATCTGGGTAAAGAAAGAGAAAGATTTGGAGGAGGAGAAAAAAGTGCAGGAGAGGGGAGGGGGAGAGGAGAGAAGGAGGTAGAGGGAGTGGAGGGGGGTGAGATAGAGGTGGAGGAAGAGGCGGAGGATGAGAGATCGGGAGGGGAGGAGGAGGGGGAAGAGGAAGAAACTATTGGAAACAGAGGCACCAGAATTTAAGTTGAAAAGTAGGATAAAGTGAAATTAGCTGAAATGACCCTTAATTTTTTGTCGTGGAATGTGAATGGTTTTAATGAAAAGTCCAAGAGAAACAAATTTGAGAAAATTATAAAGAAAAAAAACATTGACGTGATTTGCTGTCAAGAAACACATGTTGCCAAAAAACACAAACATATCTTAATAAATAAAAAGTTGGGAATAGAATTTATCAATTCAGATTCAAAGAAGAAAAGAGGGGTGGTAATTTATGTGAAAGAGAAATTGGAACCTAAACTAGTATGTAAGGATGAGGAAGGTAGAATTCTAGGAATACAAATCAACCACCAGGGAGAAAAACTTAATGTGGTAACGGTTTACGCGCCAAATACAAATAAAATGGAGTTTTTCAAAAAAAATGGAACAAGTGCTATTAGATCTAGAGAATTACAAATTGATCCTTCTTGGAGACCTAAATGGAGTGCCAACACCGGAACTAGATAGAAGCTCGAAAAGGAAGAATTTAAATCAAGGAAAACTTCCGAGATCGTTTAAGGACCTTGAGAAAAACTTAGATTTAATAGATATATGGAGATTTAAAAACCCCATAATTAAACAATTCACACATTTCTCAGAGTCGCATCAAAGCTGGAGCAGGTTGGATCAGATATGGATATCAAGAGAATTAACAATAAGAGTGTCAAATGTGAGATACTACCTAAAACACTATCTGATCACAATCCAATAATACTACATTTAAATCGGAAGACCCAGGGCATTTACAGATGGAGAATGAACGACTATTTATTTGAAAAAGAAGAAGTGACTGATAAGGCTAAAACTACTTTAAAAAACTATTTTGATTTAAATATTAACAAAGAAACTAACATTGAAGTAGTTTGGGATGCCAGTAAGGCAGTGTTAAGAGGTTTTTTGATACAACAAAATAGCCAAAGAAGAAAGGTGAGAGAACAAAAAAAGGAAGAGTTACTTATTAAATTGAGAGAATGTGAAAATAATTTGATAGAAAAACTGAGTGATGTAGGGAACAAGCAATTGTATAAGATGATACAAGCACAATACTCAACATTAATAAATCAAGAGGTAGAATGGGGAATTAAGTTAATGAAACAACAATTTTTTGAATCTGCAAATAAAACTGGAAAACTCCTGGCGTGGCAGTTGAGAAAAAGAAGAAAACAAAATCTCATTAATAAAATAAAAGTAGAAGAACAAATCTTGGAAGACCCCAATGAAATAAAAAAGAACTTCCTTAAATTCTATCAAAACTTATATAAAAGAGGAGAAGAAGATGAAATAGAAATCCGAAAATATTTAGAAGAAAATAGAATCAACAGTATATCGGAAGAGGAAAGAAATTTATTAAATAAACCCATAAAAACACAGGAAATTCAAGAGGCGATAAAGAGGATGAAACTGGGGAAAGCCCCAGGCCCAGGTGGATTGTCGGCCAAGTACTATAAAGTCCTAGAAGAACTCATTACACCAGTGTTATGTGAAGTAATGAATGAGATTTTAAGAGAAGGAAGAACACCAGCATCATGGAGAGAGGCATACATTACGTTGATCCCGAAACCTGACTCGGATAGGCTAAACATCAAGAATTACAGACCGATTTCATTATTAAATAATGACTACAAGATCTGTGCAGATATAATGGCAACCAGACTTAAAAAATGTCTAATTAACCTCATTCATACCGACCAGGCGGGTTTTTTACCCAATAGGCAAATAAAAGACAACATAAGACATACAATAAACATCATTGAGTACTTAGAATGCAGAAACGAAATTCAGGCAGTGTTACTGTTTATGGACGCCGAAAAGGCGTTCGATAACGTATCCTGGTGTTTCCTTATAAAATGTCTGGAATTGACAGGGATAGAGGGCACATTCCTGGAAGGAATAAAAGCAATTTACTCTCAACAAAGTGCTAAATTAATCATTAATAATAAGTTAACAGAATCTTTCGAAATCTCAAAAGGTACTAGGCAGGGATGCCCTCTGTCACCTCTTTTGTTTATCATGATGTTGGAGATAATTACAAATAAGATAAGAAAAACTCCAGAGATACGTGGAATAAAAATAGGAGTGAAAGAACACAAACTGAAAGCTTATGCTGATGATCTTATGTTGTCTGTGGAGGAGCCAGAAGAAAGTGTCAGCAGGGTGTTAGAGCTGTTAGAAGAATTTGGAAAATTATCCGGTTTCAAATTAAATAAAACTAAAACCAAAAATTTTGATTAAAAATGTAGAAGAGAAGGTAAAAAACCACCTCGAATTCCAGACTGGAATCAAAGTAACAAAAAAAGTAAAATACCTCGGAATCTGGTTAACGACAAAGAATATTAATTTGATGGAAGATAATTATACCACTGCATGGAAAGAAATAAGGAAGGATTTAGATACCTGGAACAGAATAAGGCTATCCTGGTTGGGGAGAATGGCAGCAATAAAAATGAGTCTATTACCGAAATTACTATTCTTATTTCAGAATATACCAATAATCAGGGGAACAGCAATATTCAAGGACTGGCAGAAAACACTTTCTAAATTTATCTGGCAAGGTAAAAGGCCAAGAATCAGATTTAAATTACTCACAGATCAAAGAGATAGAGGAGGATTCGCAGTCCCAGACCTAAAGTTGTATTATGAAGCCGCATGCCTTTGTTGGGTCAAGGATTGGATCATTTTAAAAAATAAAGACCTGTTGGATTTGGAAGGATTTAATTTAAGATTCGGTTGGCATGCTTACCTATGGCGTAACAAAGGAAAAATCCATAAAGGATTCTCTAACCATAACCATATCTTCAGAGGGCCACTGCTGGAGGTGTGGGAAAGAAATAAAAATTACTGGAGCAGAATACCCCTTGGTGGCTTTCACCAATCGATATCCTGATAATAAAAAAAATAAATATCGAAGGAGAAAGATGGACTTACGAAGATTTATTAATAAGAACAGTGAGTGGTTGGAGGATTAGGCCATATGAAGAAATAAAGAACAAATTGACAGGTTGGATTCAATTTCATCAAATCAACTCCATCTGGACTGAGGATAAAAAAAATGGGATAAGTGAGAAAAAATCTAGATTCCAGATTGAAATATTAGAAAGTAAAACAAAACTCCTATCAAAAATGTATAGCCTGTTGCTCGAACGGGACACCAAAGATGAAGAAGTAAAAGAGGTGATGGTGAGATGGGCAATGGACTTTGGGTATAATATAGAGTTTGTTAAATGGCAGGCATTATGGAATAAAGGCATGAGATTCTCGGCATGTACAACACTCAGGGAAAATATGTACAAAATGATGTACAGGTGGTATGTAACGCCTGTAAAATTGGGAAAAATATACAAAACTGGTGACAAATTATGTTGGAAATGCAAGAACAAGGAGGGCGAGTTCTATCATATGTGGTGGTTGTACGAGCCTATTAAAAGGTTTTGGGAATCTATTTATAACGAACTAAAAAAAATCCTTAAATATACCTTTATAAAAAGACCTGAAGCTTTTCTGCTGGGGATAATTGGAGGGGAAATAAAAAAGGAAGACCAAACACTCTTTCAGTATGCGACAGTGGCCGCCAGAACCCTAATAGCGCAGAATTGGAAGACAACAAGAATCCCAACCATAAATGAATGGCAATCTAAACTATTTGACCATTTAGAATTGGCAAAAATGACACAGAAAATAAGAAATCAAAAAAATACGAAGTTTAATAAAGATTGGAATAAATTCATGGCATACATGGAAACAGAGGTTAAAAAAACTTAAAAACCACAGTAGGCGTGATAGAACACTTGTGATGAAAAAATTTCTCTTAGGAAAAGAAACTGCAGATAAAAATTTTTTAGAATATATTCCGAAACCGAGATGAAGGGAAGTCAGTAAGTGTTGTGTGTTAGGTAGCTAATGTATGTGAATGTGTTGTGTATGTCCCTTTGTCTGTATGCTGTTAAATAAATCAAAACCAATAAAAAAAGGAAGAAGATTGGAAGAAATTTAAAGACTATTTACAGAAATACTGTAAAATTAAGGAATGTTAGAATGATGTTGGATAGAAACTAAGTGGTTTTTAAATGCAATACTATAAGGGAATATGAAAAATGGATTACTAATAGGTAAAGATTTAATGTTACACTATTTTATGATTAAAGATTAGGATAAACAAAGAGGGGAAGGATTTGCTGAACCAACAAACTGAATTGGAATACAAAAAAGGGAGGCGTGAGGAGGTCCGGGAAACAAGCTAATGAAAAATAAGTAATGGAAAGATTGAGTTGTTTTTAATTATTTTTATTTTGTATTTTTCTTTTTTCTATTTTTATTTTGTAATATTTTGAAAATCTTAATAAATATCTTATAAAAATAAACAAATAAAGTTTTTATAAAACCCAGGTGTGAAACTTTCTAGGCCCAGTACTTTTTTAAAATTTTAAATTCTTAGGGACCATTTCAACCGTAAAGAGGAATCCTCTACCATCATTTGAAACTAAAGGAATGTTTAGTATATTTAGACACTATATTAGTGTATTTTGGATGCATAGTGGTATATATGGAAGAGTAATAAGGAGCAAGTTCTTAACAAATTTTCTCAGGAGAAAAGATTTTGGTTCCATCTTTTTTCAAGGTACATTGAACTATAGATTTATTTTTATTTTTTTCAAAACTCTTCACTAACACTCTAGAGTTCTTACCACCAGTGCTCATCTCTTTCTACCCCTCTTGCAATGAACAGACAACACACTGTTAAGTAAGTTTAAAACAATTCACTTGCAAAATGTTCCAAAGGTCCCATTCATACATTTATCTAAGCAGCAGCAAGAAGAACACAGGCAGAATACTCTTGAATAGAAGATGCAGAAAGATCACTTCAAACGCATGCTATAAATTGCAGCTTGCTTTGACATATCCTCCTTGGTCAGTTACAGGGTGCACAAAAAGAGAGGGAACAGGAATAAAAAGCTTCACTTCCTTCCTCATCAGAGAAGAGGGGACGTGACCTACCTGAGTCTAGGAATCTAGCTCTATTGTCTTGACCCCTTCATGCACCAACTAGCACTCATGCATAGTTATGTTTGGCTGCAATTTCCCACAGCCTGAGCCCTGATAGAGAGGCTGGGAGGGCTGAAATTTGGTTCCTGAGGCTACTCCCTAACCATCCTCTAATCCAGCCCTCTTAACAAACCACAATTCTTGCCCCCGGGGGGTGGGGGCCGCAGCGCATTTTCTTGTTCACTTCAGGTAGCAAAGTCTCTTGAGCTGACCCCATCTCCCGTTCTTAGTGAATTTTTTGGCAGGAAGGAGATGTTCTAAGTCCTTACGAGCCCTTTGAGTAACCTTGCTGCAACAGATTCACTTCGTGGGCCCGCAGAGCCTCAATAGCTGTGCTTCTAGGAGGCATAATCCACTGACTTCCTCTGCTGTCCTCATCTTGTATATTTTGCCTCATAGGGGTGTTCACTTTCAAGGTGAGAATGCAATTTTGCTCATAAAATGTGTATTTTATTATCTTGGTCAACAGGGAAAGTCATATAGGAAGGAGAAAGAAAAGGCAGGTGGGGCGGATGGTGATGGCTCCTTGTGGTCTCAGACCAGCTCCACTTTTCCGTCTTGGACTAATATTCACAGCGGGGGTGAGTTCACGGGGTCATTTATAAATCTACCTCTGTGAGTAAAGTGTTCTCCAAAGATTCTCTTTTTAAAAAAAGAAAGAAAGAAATTGAACGAGAGTTTAGAATTTTAGATAATAAATTTTGAGTGGAAATGTTCTTTCAGGAGGGTTATTTTTGTGCAGCTCCATGCTTGTGACCGATCACAGTATTTTTCCTGTGCCCATTCTTCCCCTATGAAGTGTGTGTGTGTTTAGGAGAAATGGGATTTATTATTAGACATATGAGTGAAAGGCAGGTAGGTGAAGAGCAATGGTAGGGCTGAGATGTTTTCAGGGTGAGCCAATAGTTGGGCGCTACAGTTGTGGGGCCTGCCCCTCATTGTCCATTAGCCATTTCTTGCCTTCTGGTGTGGGTCATATGTGCAATTGGGGTCCCTTCTTGAAAGTCTCAACTTCCGGGATAGCGCGAACGGGTAATGGCGGATTTCCTCCGAGCTCCGGAGGGAATCGGCTCCGTCGAGGACGGGTCTTGCCGTGCCGGCGACACGGGGACCCTTAAAAACCGCAGGCGCGGAAGCCTGCGGACTTCGTGACTCGGTGGGCACCTTAAGCGCCCTCCCCGACCCGCGAAGAGCCTTTTTAAAGGCTGCGGAGTGGACTGGGGGGTGGCGTGGTGCTGAGAGTCCATCGCTACCTCGGCGGAGCGAAGCCGCGAGCCAGGACCGAAGAGCGCTATCTTTCTTCCTGAAATTGGACTGGAAAATGAAACCCGTGAGTAGAAGGAAATTTCGGCACTAAAAGACTTTATTTTTGAATTTAAGTACGATCGGGGGGACGTGTTAAAAAGGAAGTCCACACTCCCCCCCCCCCACTAAAAGATCTAAAGCAAAGAGAGATCACTAGGTCGGAAAAGACGCTGGTGTTTAAATAGATAACTTTCATAAATTGGACTAAGAAGTATTTGTGCTGGAGAGGAAGAGAGAGGAATTTCAGAGGTCTTTTTTTTGGGTCGACCCCCCCCCTAGACCCGGGAAGTGCCCTGTGTGTGAGCCCGAGAAAAAGAACAAGGAGTTTGACAGCTGTCAAAAGAGCTATCAAACGGGAGACTAAAGATTGGAACTGTGTTAACAATATCTTTTTGGATTAAAAGTGCTACATTAAAAGTGAACTGATTGGAAACAAGGTGACTGTGAACAACAAAGTAACGGACTGTTGGAAAGGAATTGATGGAAATCCCCCTGGAGGGAACTAAAGACATTGCAATGGCTGCAGAAGGAAAAGTATGGGCGGAGATAGAAAGAATGCTTTGCCTTGTGGGAATTCTACAAGAGCACAGTACTCTTATGAGTGAACAATTGATGACCTTCAATCTTGAACTAAACAACTCTGTCGATGACACAAAGGGGATGGAAAAAAACTCTGCAGCTGCAGAAGAAAAGATAACCTTGGAGCTGGGGGAGAAAGAAGAAGAGAGAGGAGAGGAAAAGCAAGTGGAAAAAACCAACCAAGAGCCTGCAACCTTTGGAAACAAGGGAAGTAAAGAAGATGACCAGTGGATTACAAATCTGCAGAAGGAGAGAAAGATAAAGGAAGAAGCCCCTGGAATAATTCGAATATTGGATTATAAAAAAACAGACATTTATGATTGGGACTTCTTCTTTAGGTTGGAGTTTGGGAGATTGATTGATCCTGGCCAGAAATTGCTCTTGGTTGACCTGGAAAGAGGGAAATATGAGGGGTGGATGGTAGAACCCCCTCGAGAAGAGAAGGTCAACAAAATGGACTGCCAACAAAACTGGTGGAGAGAGACCAACTGGGGCTTAAGGGCCTCGGATGTGAGAAATCCGGGCTAAAATGGTTTCTTTTCTTTAAGGACATTGGTTTGGGAAGGGACGGAAACCGGGGAAGGGGGGAGGGGAGAGTAGAGTAGTGAAAATCTGAAATTTAGAATGGGAATATATGATCTTTGGTTTAACATTTTAAGGAGGGAATTTGTGGGAGAGAATTTAGGCCGACTCTAGAGAAAGTACTTAATGTATAAAGTTGGATAAGCAAAATTGGGCCAAGAAAAAGTAATAAATTTTAAGAAAAGACAAGAATAACATTTAAGAGACGGGAGAAAATAATTTGCTGAGACAATTGAGGAAATTGGAAGGTGGAAAGGGGGGTGTGGGGAAGTCAAGGAAAGAAGGGAATGAAAGTAAATTTATGAAATTATACGTGTTTTATTGTGTCTTTCTATGTTTGTATGTCTATTAAAATGTGAAAACCCAATAAAAATTTTATAAAAAAAAAAAAAGAAAGTCTCAACAAGAGCCGGGAACATAGAAGCATAGAATTGTAGAGTTGGGAGAGACAACAAGGATAATCCAGCCCCAACCCCTGCAGTGCAGAAATCGTGCATCCAATCTGGGGCTCAGACACACAGCCCTGACCTTAAGAGACTCATGCTTTATCAACTGGGCTATCGCATGAGGGACTCTCCATTCCTGTTCACTGCTTTGGAACTTAGAAAAACACCCTGTAGATAACTTATCATCATCATCATCAAAATTTGTATACCGTCCCTCATCCATAGATCTCACGGCAGTTCACAAAACAAAATTGCAATATAAAAACTACAAACAAACTCATATAGGTTTTCCCAAAGAAAGCAGGAATCCCATCCAGCCTCACAACCACAACCTCTCCAGGGACTGTCTATTACACATTTATGCTGGTGGCTGTGACAAGTGTTTTGCTGGCAAATTGTCACCACACAGAAGGGTGCCCTGTCTTGAAATATGAAGTGGATCTTTTCCCAATACTAAAACTATTCTATTGCTTTGATATTTGGTCATCCCTGTCCCCATTTCATACTTTCATTAGTAACTATGAGTGGAGGCCTATGATATTACTATGATATTGTATTTAAGTAATACAGTATTAGGCACGCTTGGCAGATTCAGACTTTTTAGTTTTCTTTACTACATAGAACAGAAACGTGCTAAATTAGACGACTCCCCAAGGCATTAGATTTCCACCCCCACCCCTGCCTGTGAAAGTGAAACACTTTCTGATGCAAATTACCCAAATTGGCATACAGTAGGGGAACGTCCCAGTTCAAAAATTTCTGCAGGAAATTCCTGCACCACTGGTCCTGGCTTCAGATCTTGCCTGAGACAGGGGTGCCGTCTCGACCTCAGGATTGTGGGTGTGCATGTGACGTTGCACGTCCGGCAACAACTCTTCTTCCTCCTCCTATCTGCAGCTAGTGAGGTGCCCTTTTCCATGGGGAGGGGCTAGTGCCTCTGTGTCTGAGCCCCACCCCCTGGAAAAGGAGGCCTTGCTCACTGGCTGCAGAGGGCGGAGCTGAACTGCTTCTCTCTCGGAGACTGTGGCATTGTCACCTGCTGGCTTTTTTCACTGACTTTGTGGGCGCCCAGTCCTATGGTCTGAGGTGTGTGGGGTCCTTTCTTTGGGCAAGTGGCTGGACTGGGTGGTCTTCTGAAGTCCCTTCCCCTATAGAAATTGAACTTTCCCAGCAGCATTACTACCAGGCTCCTAACCTGCTGAAGAGTTGTAGACATTGCTAAAGCCCCCAATATTCTTTTGTGGTTATGCTTTAAATATATGGCGTAGACTGGGTGCCGGGCAGAATAAAATATTGGAATGGGGGCCAAGTAAGCCCCACCAAAAATAATCGATCACAAGATGTGTCACACACACTATTTGAATGGTAATGTCCATCAACATTGTGGGGTCCTGGCTCTCTCAAATATTTTATTGGGGGGCTGAAGGGACCTCGGCTCCGCGGAGTTGGCTCCCACAGGCGCAGATGTGGCCATAGTCCTTGTATTCCCCCCCAAGCCTCACCCGATTTCTTTTTTTGTCTTATTCTGACTCTCCAGATGATCTACTGGTTCCTGTCCTTTGACCACTTCAGAGACAAACTCGTGCCTCCTTCCCCTGTGGGTGCCAAGCCAGGCCCAACTCCTTTAACAGAGTCTCCAGAACTGCAGGCGCTGCTCCAGCTGCTCCATTGGCCAGCTCCAGCTGAGGATGCTGTAGCCTTTGCTTCCTCCACCAGTGCTGAGAAGAGCCACTACCGGCTCTTGCAGTCTCAGAGCAACTACACAGTGGGTAACATGCTCCTGGTGTCGCTGGAGGCCAGGAACCAGAGTGGGCAGCCCAAGCACTACGGCGGAGACTTCTTGAGGGCCAAATTGCATTCCCCAGAGCTGAAGGCAAGTGTGGCAGGGACAGTGGAGGACCACAAGAATGGCACCTACACACTGACTTTCCCACTTCTATGGGCAGGTGCGGTGCAGGTGTCTGTGCGTCTCATCCACTCCAGTGAGACTGTGGCCCTCCTTCGGCGCATCCGTGACTCCCACCCCTCCACAGTCACTTTCAGGGGCTACTTTGTGGACCCAGGCCAGGGGAGCAAAGAAGAAGCGACTGAATGCAACGTGCATCCAGTCTCAGGCCCAACCTGCCAGTACGTGGATCCTGGCACTGGGGAGCACTGGTTTTGTGCCAGGCCCCAGCATCACTCCTGCAATGACCTTGTGTACCACTCTGCTGGGATCTACAAAAATGTGCTCACCTCAGCAGAGAAAGTCTTCCTTAGTGGGTGAGTGCTTTGGAGATGGCTAGGAATGGGGAAGGTAAGCTTATGGCGTGGTGATAGCGATGCTATGCCAGGATTTCTTATGGGAACCATGGGATTTTTTCTAGGGCCTTCCTGGAAGTACATATTCTAGAAGTAGCTTTCTTTTTTTTTAATGATATTTATTAGAAGTTTAGGAATTACAGAAAAAAGAAGAAAAGAAAACAACAAAAAATTGACAAGACATACATTACAATAATAAAAGGAAAAGCATAAAAAACAATACAACAATACAGCAAAAAAATCAATAACATTAAAACACACATCCAATGTTCCATATCTTTATCTTTCATTTACTTGTTTCATCGACCTCCTCACACCTCCCTTTTTGTATTCTAATTTAATTAATTGTTTCAGCAAATTCTTTCCATCTTTCTCAATTTCTGTTATATAATTTATCTTAACGATCTAACCTATTAATTAACTCAGCAAATCGTTTCCATCTTTCACTATCTTCTGTCATTCAATTTACCTTAATTTTTTTTAACCTTATCTTACCATAAAAAAACCTTAAAACTTAAAACTTAATACTTATTTGTACATGACTCCTTATATCATTTCTACTAAAGCCAAATAGTTTCATTCCAACATTTTTCCTAATACTCGTCAATTTGACTTTTGTACAGCTTCGAAAAGCTTTTACAGAGCTACGACTAGATACAATAAGCTCTGCTTATAGAGATGGGAGACATAGAGGCATACCAAAAAACGAACGTGTTTGCATTAGGGGATGTTCTGAAGTAGAGGACCTTATGCATTATATCTTGCACTGTCCGTTATATAATGATGCAAGAAAAAGATTTTTGGTACCTATAATGACAGGGTCCCCTGGCCAGAACCCCCTTGATATGATGTTATATCTCCTTGCAGACACAGATAAGTATGTGACCTGGCGGGTAGCACTTTTTGCAACTGCTGCTAGGAAAATTAGAGCAAATTATATAGCCAAGGTAGCCATTAACTGTAAAGGAGATGAATTTATTTGATCCTATCTATCTACCTCAGGCTATGCTCTATCTTTGTCACCAAACTCTGAGTATAAATTGCACACTGTACTAATTGATATTGTTTTTAACATTAGTGACCACGTGATGATTTTAACTTATGAATTTTATCATTTAATGTTTTTATTTGTACATTGGGGTACTTTTATAGCTTTGTTTAGAGTATGTAATGTTTTAATAATATAAATGTTTTAAGTCTTTTTTTACCAATTCAGTATATTTTCTTTTAATTGTCAAATAATTCTGTGTACATTGCGGCGGCCTTTGGCTATGTGCAATAAAACTGACTGAGACTACTCGTCAATTTTACACTAATTCTCAAAATAAATTTTTAAAAAACTTTCTTCCAATCTTCATCCAACGTCTCTTCTTCCTGGTCTTGGGTTTTGCCAGTCCTTCTTGTCCATTCCATCTAGTCCATCAACCTGGTGATCTTATGTCCGAGGCTCTTAAGTCTTTTCCATGTCCCTTCTGCAGATCTTCTTCTTGTTTATACCTGCACTTTACTTTGTCTTTTGTTGATCTTTTTCTTAATTTATTTCCTTTCTCATTGGGAGGTAGGTCTCGGGAGGACTCCAATGCAAAAATATATCCATCTCCCCTCAGCCGATCAACCCATTCCCCACAGTTCCATTCCCCACAGTCAACACTGTAATCCAGAAAGTATTTAAAAGCATGTTTCAAAGTCCTTCCACAATTAAGAGCCCTCACAACTCCAGACCCCCCCCCTGGTCCACTCCAGATTCAAACTTCAGGAACAGCGGCGTATGCTCCTGCAAGGCCTCGAGTCTCTCCATTTGTGTTACTTGAGGTTCAACAGCAACCTCCTCCATTATCTTCTGCACTTGCACTTGCCCTGTCAAAACAGGTTCCTGGGTTGGTTCCTGAATGGTTTCTATATGGGTATTCGCCGTTTGTCCAAAGTTTTTAACTGCAACAGTCATCAAATCCATCTTCTCATGCATCTGCTCCAGCAAAGCGCTTGTCTTGCAAAAAGCAAGCACCAAAACTTCTTCTAAACACATTTTTATTCAAGGTCAGAGTCTGGTCTCACGATCCTAATCTTCACAGCTGTGAAATCCCCAGATCGACTCCAGCAACAATTTAACAAGCTCCCTCTAGAGGAGACAATTTCTATTTGTATCCATCTTTTGAAAGCAGGACCAACAAAAGAAAATTACTTTCATTTTTCAAATATTTTGTTTCTTTTGAATGCAAGAGGCAACATTGGAATCAATTTGTTTCTCTTTTTTAACTATCTGTCAAAAGACGTTCCATTCACAGTCAATGAACTTCCCCATAAATTTCTGTCTCTGACACCCCATTCCCAGGTTTAAGACGGTGGAAATTTATCTTTCTTTACTCTCTCTCCTGCAGGCTTGAACAGTCAAAAATCCCCCCCCTTTTCTCCTGCTTCCAAGAGGGGTTTTGGTGGTAATAACTGAAGGAAATCTAGACCTTTATATACGACTTTCCAGACTTTAGCTTGCAAAGTTTTTGCTTCAATCTATTTACAAAAACGGGAGGCGGACTTCCTGTTTAGAACCTTCCCGCTTCAGTGCCAAATTAAAATGTTTCTTAATCCAATTTTCCGTTCTACTCACAGGTATTTGTTTAGAGTCCAATTGTCCACAGGAAAAAGTCAGCGCTCTCTGGCAACGGTTGTGCGGCTTCACTCCGTAAAAGTAGCGGTTGATTCAAAACACCGCGCCACTCACCCTGCGTCGCTTTGGATCCCCGAAAAAGGGTTTCCCTGCAAGTAGGGGAGGCGCTGTCAGCATCGCCCTAGAGCCAGTGCACCAACTGGACTCATGCACCTCAACCCCGACTGGGCTAGGCGAGCTGGGTAGCACCGCCAGAGACCTCCTTTTCTCACAGGAACAGGTCACAGTGCTGTGGACTCACAGCTTAGAGCTGAGAGCACCGGATTCACTGTCTCAATAATACAGTCGTTGCGCAGCAGAGTTTTGCAGAGTCTTGCAGAGTATAAACCACTCGGAGAGCAGCTCTGTAGAATATCTTCCTTTTATTCTATAACTACAACTATGATACAAAACTATATACAGAGCTGAATATTCTAAGCATAAATCAATGCTACACTGAGAGTCTGCAGCTGCACTTAGCAGCAATCTAGAATCTCTGACACTCTCACTTTCTCCAATACACTGACTGACTGACTCTCACTCACACACACAGAGATGTTGCTGGGCAGAATAAGTAGATAGGCAGGACACGCCTCCTCTTCTCTGGAGGGTCAGCAGAGACCATCAGGAGATGATCAGGAGATTCTTGGGTATGGGAGGGGTGAATTCTCCTCATCCTCCCCCATTTCATCCGACCATTTCAAGAATCTTTAACATAACTGCAATTTACACATACACTCCAAAAGTTGTTCTTTGCTTACAACCTTGGTTAACATATCTGCAGGTATCTCTTTTCCCAGCATATAAAACACTTTTACAATACCATTGAATAAGCAGCTTCTAGAAAAATCTTCATACACGTTTCTCTTTCTCTCAAATGCAAATTGACATTTCTAATTAGGCAGATTTGAACAAACAATTTTTCAGAACTCAAATACACGCTTTCCTTCAAATATCAGGTAAGGAAATAAATAAAGCGTTTTGTGCTACTACTCTCAGCACACTTCATGCTAGGTTTAAAAACCCCACCAGAGTTGCTCGTGATCGCAATCTTTGCAAACTCTTCAGAAAACCTTTTCGGTGGTACACCCTTGGTTGTTCTCTCGGATCTGCACAAAACTCTCTGATCCTCTTGTTCTGGTGCTTCCTCCTCTTTAGGAGAATGGGGAGCTAAAGTATATGAAGCTGCTAAGTCTGAGTCAGCGTCAGACTCTCCTGAGGCTTTTGGGCTCTGATAATCTGTGCCTTCATCTGGAACTACATTGGCATCAGGATTATCACCACCAACAACACTTGCCTCTCTCTTAACTTTCTTTGCCCCGTTTGCACCATCATCACAAATGGGATGGCACTGAAAAACGCCAACTCTGTCCCATTGTGGATTGTCATCAATACTCCTGGTCAGCCTTATGGTTTTCGTGTCTGTGATCAGAACATGATAAGACCCTTTCTCATATCCTAGGAAAACACCATGTTCTCCACGCTTGCTCAGTTTGTCACCCTGCGAGGTGTGCACCCAAACCTCCGAACCAAAAATTTTAAAATGCTTTACACATGGCTTTCTTCCGTGAAGCATCTCATATGGGGTGCAATTTACACTAGACTGGTATCTCCTGTTATACACATGACAGAAAAACGAAAGAGCTTCAGCCCAAAAAGGATTGGGCAGCCCCGAATCATGTAACAGTGTTCTGATTCCTTGCTGCAGGCTCTGGTTTACTCTCTCACATAAACCATTCTGCCAGGGTGATCTGGGCGTGGCGGTCCTATGCTCAATGCCCTGTTCAGAAAGAAAACTCTCAAACTCTTCTGAACAAAACTCTCCACCCTTGTCTGTGAAAAGAAAACGTACATTCTCATTATGTACATTTCTGAGCCATTTACAAAACTGGCGAAACTTGGTAAAGGCTTAAGACTTTTTCTGCAGCATATAGACCCAAACATATTTCGAATAGGAGTCTATCAGAACCATGAAAAACCTTGAATTGCCTCTAGAGAGCGCTAGAGGCCCCACTAAGTCTGCATGAATGACTTCATATGGTTTCTTGGCCTCTCTCCCAGACTCTGTACCTTTGGGAGCTTGCCTTGCCTTATTCTCAGCACAAGAAACACATTTCATGTGGTAGGGACATTCTTTCAATTTCATACCCTGAACCATATCAGGCATTTTTGCCACAGCCTGGAAATTCAGATGACCATAAATGCGATGGTAATAATGAATACATTGGTCATGCAACTTCTCATTCTTATCTACAGATAAATTGCAACACTCTTTCTCAGTTGCTTCTGCAGTGCCTGTACCTGAAACAAAAGGCAATTGGTACAATCCATTTACACATTTGGCATACAAAATGAGCTTGCCATCTCTAAGAATTTCACAGCGAGATTTAGCAAACACCACCTTAAACCCTTGACGATCAAGCTGGGAAACACTCAACAAATTGTCCTGAATATCAGGTGCATACAGGACATTCTTAATAGTTGCATTCAGGCTCTTTAAGAACACAGTTCCCTGAGCCATACTCGTGAGAACTGTCCCATCTGCTTGATGAATTTCTTTCTCTTGCTTCTCAAGCTGAACAAAGAGATTCTTATCTTTGGCCACGTGGTTTGAACAGCCAGAGTCGACCACAAAGAAACTCCGCCCACGTTGACTGGAACAGCGAGAGATCAAGGCCTTTGAAGTACCAGGTGCTTGGGGATTTCTTCCTCCTCCCCCTCTGCCTCTGAAGTTTCCCTTCTTCTTTGAAGACTTCTTGCACTGGAAACTCAAATGGCCTTGTGCTCCACATGAAAAGCACCGCTTCAATTTCAAAGCTTTAACAGCAGCAGTTTCACTTTCACTTTCCCCTGCTGAAGACTCAGGCACATTTTCAAGCACATTTTTAACAGCACAGTTTTCCCGGCTTTCTCTAACAGCCTGTCTGCGATCCCACTCATTCAGAAGCACGCTAGACACATAATCTTCTGTTAGCCGGTCAGAAGGCATTGTAGAAATCTGGGCAGCTACTCCATCATAAGACTCATCTAGGCTATTGATCATCAGCATTGCAAATACAGCCTCTGAAATAGCCAGGTCTCGCTGAACAAGGTCCTGTCTGAGACGCTTTAATTGAGACAGATGGCTAGGCAAATCACCACCTTTCTCCAACTGCAGCCTGCAC
Source organism: Podarcis bocagei (assembly GCF_964188305.1). Classification (NCBI taxonomy): domain Eukaryota; kingdom Metazoa; phylum Chordata; class Lepidosauria; order Squamata; family Lacertidae; genus Podarcis; species Podarcis bocagei. Next base: position 30,539,705 of record NC_138133.1, read on the forward strand.
AGCTTCTTAAAGAAAATCACACTGGAACCAGCATTCTGCCTCAGATGCATATCTCTCAACTTATGCCAAACAGCTTGTGCAGTCTCTTGACCCTCTAAGTTCACCAGCAAGTGGTCTGAAACACTCAAAATAATTGTCCCTCGGGCTTTCATATCTGCAGCATGCCACTCAGCCCAATCATCATCATCCTTATCTGGAGGGTCATCTTCTATCGTGTGAAATAGCTTTTCCCTCTGTAACAGCGCTTTCATCTTTACTTGCCAAACTCCATAGGTTTCAGGCGTGAGGAGAGGAAAGGACAGAGCCATCTGGCCAGAATGTGCACAGGCCATGTCTGCTATTACTTAGAGCAAGACACTTCCCTCGTGCAACACAGATAAAGCCTTGACTCCTTCAGCCACTCTCTCTCCCACTCAGAGCGCAATTAACAGGCAAACAGGGATGCTATCTTCTTCCTTTGGCAATCAGCAACATACCTCCATAAATCAAGCAGCAGCAACAGCAACAGCGGCAGCTTGAATACTCTGCTCCAAAACAGCTCTGCTTCTGGGCACCACAAATCAGTCCAGCATGCAGCGTCCGTTCCACCGTCCGGCAATCAGCAACAGAAACCTCTGGCGACTAGGACGACTGGGACGCCTAGGATGACTGGAACAACGTCAGGTCAGACGACTGGAACAACGACTGGGCCCATAACCGATGTCAGCATCGCCCTAGAGCCAGTGCACCAACTGGACTCATGCACCTCAACCCCGACTGGGCTAGGCGAGCTGGGTAGCACCGCCAGAGACCTCCTTTTCTCACAGGAACAAGTCACAGTGCTGTGGACTCACAGCTTAGAGCTGAGAGCACCGGATTCACTGTCTCAATAATACAGTCGTTGCGCAGCAGAGTTTTGCAGAGTCTTGCAGAGTATAAACCACTCGGAGAGCAGCTCTGTAGAATATCTTCCTTTTATTCTATAACTACAACTATGATACAAAACTATATACAGAGCTGAATATTCTAAGCATAAATCAATGCTACACTGAGAGTCTGCAGCTGCACTTAGCAGCAATCTAGAATCTCTGACACTCTCACTTTCTCCAATACACTGACTGACTGACTCTCACTCACACACACACACAGAGATGTTGCTGGGCAGAATAAGTAGATAGGCAGGACACGCCTCCTCTTCTCTGGAGAGTCAGCAGAGACCATCAGGAGATGATCAGGAGATTCTTGGGAATGGGAGGGGTGAAATCTCCTCAGGCGCTCCTGGTGTCAGCCGAATCCCACGTTCCCAGGCTTCCTCCGCCTGGGATTTTTAAACGGTCTCCGCCTTCGCCGCGTGCTAAATTAGACGACTCCCCAAGGCATTAGATTTCCACCCCCACCCCTGCCTGTGAAAGTGAAACACTTTCTGATGCAAATTACCCAAATTGGCATACAGTAGGGGAACGTCCCAGTTCAAAAATTTCTGGAGGAAATTCCTGCACCACTGGTCCTGGCTTCAGATCTTGCCTGAGACAGGGGTGCCGTCTCGACCTCAGGATTGTGGGTGTGCATGTGACGTTGCACGTCCGGCAACAACTCTTCTTCCTCCTCCCATCTGCAGCCAGTGAGGTGCCCTTTTCCATGGGGAGGGGCTAGTGCCTCTGTGTCTGAGCCCCACCCCCTGGAAAAGGAGGCCTTGCTCACTGGCTGCAGAGGGCGGAGCTGAACTGCTTCTCTCTCGGAGACTGTGGCATTGTCACCTGCTGGCTTTTTTCACTGACTTTGTGGGCGCCCAGTCCTATGGTCTGAGGTGTGTGGGGTCCTTTCTTTGGGCAAGTGGCTGGACTGGGTGGTCTTCTGAAGTCCCTTCCCCTATAGAAATTGAGCTTTCCCAGCAGCATAACTACCAGGCTCCTAACCTGCTGAAGAGTTGTAGACATTGCTAAAGCCCACAATATTCTTTTTTGGGTATGCTTTAAATATATGGCGTAGACTGGGTGCCGGGTAGAATAAAATATTGGAATGGGGGCCAAGTAAGCCCCACCAAAAATAATTGATCACAAGATGTGTCACACACACTACTTCAATGGTAATGTCCATCAACATTGTGGGGTTCTGGCTTTCTCAAATATTTTATTGGGGGGGCTGAAGGGACCTCGGCTCCACGGAGTTGGCTCCCACAGGCGCAGATGTGACCATAGTCCTTGTATTCCCCCCCAAGCCTCACCCCATTTCTTTTTTATTATTATTATTCTGACTCCCCAGATAATCTACCGATTCCTATCCTTTGACCACTTCAGAGACAAACTCATGCCTCTTTCCCTTGTGGGTGCCAAGCCAGGCCCAACTCCTTTAACAGAGTCTCCAGAACTGCAGGCGCTGCTCCAGCTGCTGCATTGGCCAGCTCCAGCTGAGGATGCTGTAGCCTTTGCTTCCTCCACCAGTGCTGAGAAGAGCCACTACCGACTCTTGCAGTCCCAGAGCAACTACACAGTGGGTAACATGCTCCTGGTGTCGCTGGAGGCCAGGGACCAGAGTGGGCAGCCCAAGCACTACGGCGGAGACTTCTTGAGGGCCAAATTGCATTCCCCAGAGCTGAAGGCAAGTGTGGCAGGGACAGTGGAGGACCACAAGAATGGCACCTACACATTGACTTTCCCACTTCTGTGGGCAGGTGCGGTGCAGGTGTCTGTGCGTCTCATCTACTCCAGTGAGACTGTGGCCCTCCTTCGGCGCATCCGTGACTCCCACCCCTCCACAGTCACTTTCAGGGGCTACTTTGTGGACCCAGGCCAGGGGAGCAAAGAAGAAGCGACTGAATGCAACGTGCATCCAGTCTCAGGCCCAACCTGCCAGTACGTGGATCCTGGCACTGGGGAGCACTGGTTTTGTGCCAGGCCCCAGCATCACTCCTGCAATGACCTTGTGTACCACTCTACTGGGATCTACAAAAATGTGCTCTCCTCAGCAGAGAAAGTCTTCCTTAGCGGGTGAGTGCTTTGGAGATGGCTAGGAATGGGGAAGGTATGCTTATGGCATGGTGATAGTGATGCATTTCCAGGATTTCTTATGGGAACCATGGGGTTTTTTCTAGGGCCTTCCTGGAAGTACATATTCTAGAAGTAGCTTTCACACCATGTAGGGAACCTTTGGTATTCCAGCTGTTGCTAAACTACAATTCCAAGCATTCCCAGGAAGACATACATCACTATCCCTCGCATGCTGGCACTCCTTAGTGCAAAATGTAACCAAATGTAAGTGATGTTCATGAAACCATTTCATTGAATAATATTCCATGACATTAAACAACCCTCTTCTAATGCATAATAGGGTCTAACAGCAGAATACAAAGTAATTACAAAAAGAGCAAAAATAACGCAGCACCAAAATCAAATCTTGGCCCCAACAGAAGTCCTTAAACACCACCATAATCCACATCACATTTGTGGAAATTATTGTCTGGGGACTTTGGGCCTCAATCCAGCACATTGAGAAAAGCAATAGCACCAGAACTGAATTAAATCAAATTAAACACAGATTGAGAGATTGCCTGTAGAAGGTGTGCTAGTGTGACCAGTAAGCAACACAACCCACTATAGCATTGCTCAGATGTGCTATAACACCTCCTGGACCCCCTCGAAGTGATGAGCTTCAAAGAAGAAACTCACACTTCAGCCGTGATGCAGCTCAAGTTGCCCTGTTCTTCATTCCTCTCTGTTCACACAGAGCTGCGACAGACCGGATTATCCCAGGGAGTGTGCCCATCATCCAAGTGCTGCCTAGCCACCAGCTGACTGTTGGTGAGTGGAAATAGAGGGTGGGAAGTCAGTTGGCTCTGTGTTTATATTTTTGAGAACGGCACTTGTGACCATCCCTTGCCTGTGTTCCTGTAGCCACCTCCCCACCGCTCCCATGCCATCCAGGCCTTGCCCTCACCAACCCTTCAGGTTTCTACTACAAGGATGTGTGGGTTTCCTTGGGATGTTCTAGCCGGACCTTCCCTACTTCTGGCTTGGCACTCGGCTGCTTGCGAGGCAAGATAGTCCATATGATTGGAGACTCCACACTACGCCAGTGGTGGGAATTCCTGCTGGCCTTCATTCCATGTAAGTCACTGTCTGGATGTGGAAAGGGCATTGTTTTGGGGGAGAGGTGTCCTGGTGTGGGGATAGATGTATAAGAAAGGTACGGTTGAGCTTCAGAACCAGAATGAAGGAAACAGAGGTTGGTGTGGGAAGTGGTAAGAATTGTGTTGGCTGGGATGGTTGGCTTTGGCAGAGAACTAAGAATGAATGTTTGGGCTAGGAGAACAGTGAGGGAAGCTACTCCCTCACTGTTGCACATGTGTAAGGGTATGCAAATCATGGATAAGAGCACATGAGAACCTTTGAAGGATGACTGGAGTGTGGAGCTGTCCATTTGGGACTCTAACTCCTGAGTCTCTCACACACTCTGTCTTTCTTTTTCTCTGTATAGCAGTCAAGCACATAGACCTTCATGTGACCTATAGGTCTGGCCCGCTGCTGGCCGTGGAGCCAGCACAGGGCCTTGTGCTGAGGTGGCGTTCCCATGGCGTTCCACTGCGCACTGGGAAATCCAAGATGGCTGACATACACTACTTGGCCAATGAACTGAATGCACTTGGTGGGGGCCCGGACATGGTGGTAGTTTTCACGCTCTGGGCCCATTTCACCACCTTCCCAGTGGATGTATATGTGCGGCGGGTGCACGGCATTCGGCAGGCTGTGGCTCAGCTCCTGGCCCGCAGCCCCCAGACCACCGTTGTCATCAAGTCAGCCAACACAGGATACAAGTCTGTCTATGGCAGTGACTGGCTCTCCCTGCAGCTGGACAACATCCTTCGTGCCATGTTTGCAGGCATGAAAGTGGCCATTGTTGATGCCTGGGCCATGACCTCCTGCCACTACCTGCCTGAAGATATTCATCCTGGCAAGGTCGTTGTGCAGAATGAGGTCAACTCCTTCCTCTCCTATGTCTGCCCAGGAAAGTGACTCAGAATGGAGCAGACCTGGCACTCTATTTCTGCAGAGCACATGGAAAAACTTCCACAAGGAAGAGGGGATCTCTAGAGAGTTTCCAATGAGGGTGGGACACCCTTTTGTCATTCTTCAAATCCCGCAGACCTTTCTGTCTCTCTGAAGATATGGAGGAAGATGATGGCTTTCTTATGAAAGAACTTGCCAAGACCTGTTTTGGGTGGGTGGGAATTTTACAGCATGGAATAATAGGACGTGATCATCTGGGGCTTCTTCCTGCAGAAAAAGGGCTGCTGCTTAAGGTGAGATGAAATGGGTCCATCCTTCTCTGAGATGAATCTACAGGGCTGTGTCCCTCTACTGGACCACATTTGCACTTGAGACCTTCACTGTTGATGGGAATGAGGCCCAGCCCAAACTGTGTTCTTATGTGAGAAGGCTTGTGTGGCAGCCAGGGGTGGAGGAAGGGTGTGTGGTGATGGCGGACCATCCTAGGTGTCTTCGCTGTGGGGGGTGACATTTGGCGCGCCGCCCGCCCGCGACTCCCAAGCCTAACCCAAAACATTGGGGAAGTGAGAGAGCTGCACTGCTTTGCTGGGGTCATTCCCCCCCTTCATTTTGACAGCTGGGGGAGGCTTGGGAGTCGCAGGCACGCGGTGCACCAAATGTGCACCTGAGCAGCTATCCCATGCCTGGGAGGGCACCCTCTGTGCCCTGCCCCCCTCGGGAGTGCACCCGCCCTGGGCAGCGTGGGCATATGCTTTGCTGCTGGTGGCAGCAGCAGCAGCACTGTAATGGACTGGAGAGCCCAACAGCTGCCTCTGCCAGGGAAGCTCAGTTACACAAAGGGTTTGGACAGCCTCCCCCTTGCAAGCTGGTTTCCCTAGTGGGAGCAGCAGCAGCTCTGTAATGAATCACCACCAGGTAAGCCTGCCAATGCATGAGCTCAAGGGTGTGGGGAAACTGCCAGCCGCCTCCTCACACTTGCAAACATGCTTAGCTGACTGTGGTGCTGTAATTGTCCAGCGAGCTCAGTGCCCACTTGTCTGCCTGGTCCCTTACAATGCTGTCATTGCTGCTAGGCACCTTAGCATGTGCAAGGGGGTGGCTAGAGCACTTTCTCCAGCGGGGGGGGGGGGGCAGCTGCAGTGAGCACTGAATGGGGGCAGTGACAGGAAGTCAATTCTGGCAAAACAGAAATCACACACACCCAAGGGCAAACTTAGGGGCTGCTTAGGTTGACCCCTGCCAACGGTGCAGAATACCTAGGAGCCCACCCTTCTATCGGCACACTTCACAAGCCACTTCTGGTAGAGTGCTAAAGGAGATGAAAATAAGCTTCTTGAGTTTCCGGTCCATGGTCTCTCCTGGCTTTGGATGCACTGATACAGCTCCTTGCCAAGAGTTCAAGAGAACCCAGGTATGTCTCAATTGTTTCTATGTGTAATCAGAAGCATGTCCGGTCAAGTTCAGTTGGACATTCCTCCAGCTTAGAGGGCTATAGGATTGTAGCCTGAAACAGCTCCAGAGATTTGTTCTTCCACCCTCCAATAAGCACTGTGTTTGAACGTAAGAGGAAAGCCCTGGTGGCTACTTACCTGACTTTGTTAGTATTGACTAGGGAACATGAATGTAGGGGAGACTTCAGGTTTGCATCCATAACATGCAGTAATTGCTCACTACAGATGAAGTGTGCTAAATTTTGTTGTGTCAGCACTACAGAGTATACGTGTTTACACATACAGGCACATACGGGCACAGCATTCAAGCACACATACACCAAAGCAAAGTTTCTCATTGTGTGAAATGTAAATCATTTGCCTACAATTTGAAAGTGCCTTCTGTTGAACACAAAAGCATTTGATTATCTAGCTTTTATTTTTTTAATGTGGCCATGATTCTAATGTTGTATGTGTGTATTGAGTGTTTTACATAGAAAATGGAATTGAAGTAATAAATATTATTTGTTCATTATTTTGCTTTTGAGCTCATACTTAATTTGTTCACTTTGCCATGGTGGATTGTAACAATAAACTTGGAGCAAAAACCATTTAGAATGTACATTACGAGAATACAGTACTACTGGAGACTAGTAATAGCTGTCTCCTGACAGGCAGGCTCCCAGGTTTGCAAAAGAGCAGCTTCTGTCTCCAAAAAGTAAACCATGGTGCAAAGGCAAGAGAGGGGACATACTGCTGAATTGAAAGAGGTAGTGTGTTTTGTGGGGGCAGGGAAGCACTCTCTCACCACCACAGTACATTCTCTTCATCCAAAGAAACATTTCAGTCCATCAAAGCAGAACTGGAGAGGAGTGGCCTGAGTCCCGACAGGCTGGGAGGGCTGCATGTGGTCCCTGAGACTGATATTTCCTATCAGTGCTTTAACCCATTGTTTCCCAATCGGGGACCATATGGTCCCCTGCCCCCCCCCCCCAGGATATTCCAAGGAGGCCATAGGTGAAAATTGCATAAATGGGGGGGGTCACGGCACAAGACTAGGGGCCACAGAAGCAGTGGCGTAGCGTGGGGGTGCAGGGGGGGCCGGCCGCACCGGGCGCAACATCTGGGGGTTAAGGTTAGGGGGCACAAATCCACGGGTTAGGGGGCGCAAATTACTTGCCTTGCCCCGGGTGCTGACAACCCACGCTACGCCACAACACAGAAGGAAGTGAGAAGTGAAGAAAACAGAGAAGTGACTGAGAAAAGAAAACAGAAAAGTGAAGAAAATAGAAAACAGAGAAATGACCGAGCTTCCCAGTGGATGGATTGCCATGCACACTCTGCGGCAATGTCGCTTCCGCTTCTCCCTCCAACTTTCGCACCCCACCGCTGCACGCACCAAGATGTCCGCATCTTGTATGTCATGGTGCATGGCTGCAGCAGCATTAGTATGAGGGGCTGCTGTTTCTTTGTGCAAGCATTACTACGAAAGGAGGTATGTTGCTGCATGCATGCAAGAGTTACACAGCCTAACGCGGAATCTTGTTAACATAAGAGGTGATCTTCGGTTATCTCTCACAGCAACACAACCGGATATTTTAAAAAGCTTGTTTCTGGTCATCAAGTGCAAGGGTCACATTGATCAAGAAATACTTAAAGTATAAATTGCTATGTAATTGTATTTTGTATAAATTATAACAATTATAAATAAAACATGTTCTACTTACAAACAAAACATTTAAATAGCTACCTTTTTACTGGTAAGACGGGGAGCGGGGGCACAAGAAGGAAACAAAGTCGGAAGGGGGCCACAGAAAAAGGTTGAGAAACACTGCTCTAACCCACCCCCCTAAACAAATGGCAATTCCTGGCCGGGCATTTTGTGGTTCACCTCAGATAGCAGAGTGTCTTGGGCTGAGCCTGTCCCCTTGCTTCATGAATTGTTTGGCATGAAGGGGAGATTCTCAGTCCTTATAAGCCATGGGCATAGCTGGGGGGGCAGCTGCCCCCCTAAATCAATACAAATCTGAGGTTCTGGCCCCCCTAGCAAAAGCCTGCCCCGCCAACAAAAATCCTGGCTACGCCCATGTTATGAGCCCTGTGAGTAGCCTGGCTGCAGCAGATTCACTTAATGTCCCAGATAAGCCTTAGTAGCTGTGCCTCCAGGAGGCTTAGTTCACTGACTTCCTCCCCTGCCCTGCTCTTGTGTGTTTTGCCCCACAGATTGAAGTACCTGTTTTGTATATCTATTTACGGGAAAGTCATGCAAGAGGGAGGAAGCAAAGACAGATAGGACAGATGCCAAAGGCTTCTTGGGGTGTCAGACCAGCTCCTCTTCTCTGTCTTGGACTAATATTCACAGCAAGGGTGAGTCCAGGAAGTCAGTTATAAATCTACCTCAATGAATTCATGTGCTGTCTATAGATCTTTGAAAAAAGAAACAAAGAAAGAACTGATATGTTATAATTTATGATAAATTTTGAAGGCAAATGTTGGGTTCTTTCAGGAGCATAGGGAGCTTTCCCAATTCAATAATTTCTGGATAAATTTCCTGCCCACTGGCCCTGGATTCAGATCCTGGGGGGTGGGGGTGTCCTTTCCTTGGGCAAGTGGTTGAGATGAATGGTTTTTTGAGTTCCCTTCCCCTGTAGAAATCCAGCTTTTTCAGCAGCATTACAGCCCTTTCTCAGAGAACAGGTTTTCAAACAGTCTTTTGCTTTTGAAGAGTTAATTCCTGGTTGTTTGGGTGGCTCCCTTTATCAGGAAATAAACATAAATTCACTAAAGGCTTGACTTATAGGGGGCAGAAGAGAACTTGCAATTTTTGTTTAATCCACCTCTCCCTGGTAGTCCTTCGACTGGGGCTTTTAGGGTCTCCCAAAGGAGGCAGAAATTTCTTCATCCAATTCCTTTGGGGCCAATGTGCTTGCTGCAGAATTCTTGTCTGATTCTGAATCTTGTTGCTCTTTCCCTTCTCTTTCCCTTGCTCCTCACCCCCAATCTCTCTCTACTTCCTCTCCTCTCATGTCTCTCTAACTTGTTGAAGACTTGCAGACCTTGTTGCCAAGGGGGACAAAAATGGGAAGCAACCCCCTGCATCCTTAAAACTGTTGTTTTCTTGGGACAAAATTGCCATGGGAAAATGACCTGCAACAGATACACATACTACTTAATGACACAGCTAACACTTATGCAGGTTGTGTGTGTGTGTGTGTGTGTGTGTGTGTGTGTGTGTGTGTGTGTGTATGTTTTTGCTAATCTTCTCCGGGACCAGAGAGCTACAAGACTTGCTTCTCTTCTGCCTCCTCACCCCTGTCTGGAGCTGGACCTTCCCTTCCCTTCCTGCTGGCTCTTGCTAGCTTCTTCTCAGCGGATGCCATTCCTCATAAATTATTACTGCCTGTGGCGCTTCTTTCTTTTCAAAGGGTTTGTCCACACTTCTGCTTGTCCCATGCCTCAAAAAGTGGGGGGATACTTTCTGGAACTCCTGAGAGCTGGATGTAAAGGAGAACTTATTTCATAGCTGCCTCAGCATAGTCCCCCCGCAATACCCTTGAAGATTCATGAGTCCAACTCCCCCAAGAGCAGGGTGTGGAAGCCTTGGCTTTACCTGTCTATCTACAATTCTTCAACCTCATTGCTCTCTCTTTGGCGAGGCTGTGGCTGGGAGCCTCCTTTTCTATTGCCTTGTGGGGTTTGGACAATGAATCAGCAAAGTGAGGTGTTCTGTAAACCTTCCTTCCCCAAGCTTGCTAAACCCAAATGACTTAGATAAGATGCAATTAAGAACAAAGGGAGGCATGGTGGGGTGAGGTGAGGTAGGCTGCTTAATTCTTTGCTCTCCACTCATTTTCCCCCAGCTCAGATTATCCTCTCCTGGCTGATTTTTTTCTCACAGGCGAAGGTGCATTGGGTGTACGTGTGTTGATGGGCGATGGGTGGCACAATGCTGGGGCCCCTCTGAAGTCTGGAACCAGCCCTTCCTCACCCAGACCGATTTTGGTTTTAAAAGGTAAAGGCACCCCTGACCTTAGGTCCAGTCACGGACGACTCTGGGGTTGGGGAGCTCATCTCGCTCTGTAGGCCAAGGGAGCTGGCATTTGTCCGCAGACAGCTTCCGCGTCATGTGGCCAGCATGACTAAGCCGCTTCTGGTGAACCAGAGCAGCACACGGAAACGCCGTTTACCTTCCCGCCGGAGCGGTAGCTATTTATCTACTTGCACTTGACGTGCTTTTGAACTGCTAGGTTGGTAGGAGCAGGAACCGAGCAACAAGGGCTCACCCCCGTTGTGGGGATTCAAACTGCCAACTTCTGATCGGCAAGCCCTAGGCTCTGTGGTTTAGACCACAGTGCCACCTGTGTCCCTGATTTTGGTTTTAATAGCCCACAAAACCTGGGAGGAAATAATTGTGGCGCTATCTGCACGACCTTCTTGACCAGCAGCCCAGCTCTATTCTTTTTTCCCCTGTGTTACACCTAGCTGATCAGATGATTTTCATTTGACTGCCATTCCACACATATCACACCCTAAACAAATACCTAAACAAATATCTAAACCATTCTTCAGTAGCTTTTGTTTGAACCTCCCTGAGGCTGCTGGAGTTGCTTGGATGGAAGCCAGAATAATAGGTTGGCATGGGTGTGGGTGTGAGGCCCTGATCCCCCTTAATCTGCACCTTCAATCTGTCAGTTCTGAACAATTAAATTTTTACTCTAATCATTTTTATTGGACTTTGCCATTAGCCTTTAGAACACACCACAAAGCCTAACTTATAAAGCCTGGAGGTTATTAAATAAAATTCAGAGTAAAATGTTATTAGACCTGTACAAATAACCTGCTGCACTATTCAAAACCTTTATCTGCTGTTTTCTTAGCTGCCAGTGCTATTTTAAAAAGGCCACTCTGTGGGTGGATAGAAAGCAAGTAATATCAATTATAGCTATATTTTCCTTCTCAGCCCACCATGCAGTGGGCATTGCATCTCATTGTGAGCTAAAACATCCACATAGCCAACCCAGCAAATACAGCACCAACAGGTTACAGGGAATCTGCCAGTATCTTCCATCCAGGTTTGCAACCTGCATAACGAGGGAAGAGGCAAAACAACTCAAAGCAAATCTTGGGACTGGGGTCTCTCCCAGGTGCAGCCATCTGTGTGACCAGCACATCCAACTGAGGCTTTTTTATCGGCTGTAAAACACATATGGAGAAGCGCTAGGTCATGAGAGATATAGATCACACCCACACTATGTATTTAAAATACTCTTATACCACTTTAAGAGTCATGGCTTTGGATTTGTAAAAATTAAGCTGTGAGCCCAAGACTAGACCAAAGCTCATGGATTCGGCCCCTTGAGGTTATCACTGGCTCAGGTGTCATGATTAGCATGTAATCGGCATTTAGTGAGAGCCTATACAGTTGCTTCTTTATTTCTACTCCAATAATATCTGGAGCCTCTCAAATTGCTAAAGTTTCTAACACCAAAATAAAAGTGGACAAAGGGCAGCCTTGTTTTACTCCCAACCAAACACAGATGTTAACTCTAAATTATTGATTCTGATCATAGCCATAGCTTCTGAATTTTTTTTCTTCCAAATTTAGGGCAAAATTGCAACATTTTCAATAGTACCAACAAGTAATCCCACTCGAAACAGTCAAAGGCCTTCAAAATACTCATGATTGTAAGAGGGGATGCTGAACCCCTACAGAATTCTATAACACTTAATGATATTAGAATTGGATCTGTGATATTTCTGCAGGAAACAAAATCAGTTTGAGGGCAACTAATTTATGAAGGAAGTGTTTGATTCTATTGACAAATATAAAGGTAAACATTTTGTAGTCTTGATTGATAAGGAAGATTGGACAGAATGATTCTAACCTTGAATAGTCTTTAAAAGGATTTTGATATGGTCCAAATTTTAGTATCAAGTTTTAAGATAAAGATGCACCATGTTAAAGATAATTAAAATGGCCACGCTATATAAGGAAGAAGTTGATAATAGGATCATAAAATTGTAGAGTTGGAAGGGACCATGAGGGTCATCTAATCCAAACCTCTGCAATGCAGGAACCTGTTGCCCAATGTGAGACTCAAACCCTGAGATTAAGCCTTTTGTGCTTTACTGACTGAGCTAACACAGCATCATCCAATCTTTAAAGTTTTTACAGAACCCAGATGTGAAACTTTCTAGGCCCAGTACTTTGTTAAATTTTAAATTCTTAAGGACAATTTCAATTTCAATCCTAATGAGGGATTCTCTATCATCATTTGAAACTAAAGAAATGTTTAGTATGTTTAGACACTATATTAGTGTCTTTTAGATGCATAGAGGTATATATAGAAGAGTAATAAGGAGCAAGTTCTTGACAAATATTCTCAGGTGAAAAGATTTTGGTTCCATCTTGTTTCAAGATGCATTGAACAATAGATTTATTTTTCTGTTTTTCACAACTCTTCACTAACACTCTAGAGTTCTTACCACCAGTGTTCCTCTCTTTCTAACCCTCTTGCAATGAACAGACAACACACTGTTAAGTACGTTTAAAATTATTCACTTACAAAATGTTCCAAAGATCCCAGTCATATATTTATCCAAGCAGCACCAAGGAGAACACAGACAGAATACTCTTGAGTAGAAGATACAGAAAGATAGTTTCAAAGGCATGCTCTAAACTTGCAGCTTGTTTTGACGCATCTTCCTTGGTCAGTTACAGGATGCAGAGAAAGAAAGGGAACAGAAAGAAACAGCTTCACTTCCTCCCTCATCAGAGAAGAGTGGGCGTGACCTAGATGAGTCTAGGAATCTAGCTCTATTGTCTTAACCCCTTCATGCACTAACTAGCACTCATGCATAGTTATGTGTGGCTGCAATTTCCCACAGCCTGAACCATAATAGATAGGCTGGAAGGGCTGCATCTGGCCCCTGAGACTACTTCCTATCCATCCTCTAACCCAGCCCTCTTAACAAGCCACAATTCCTGGCCCCAATTGGGTGGGCACATTTTCTTGTTCACCTCAGGCAGCAAAGTCTCTGGAACTGACCCCATCTTCCCTACTTCATGACTCTTTGGGCAGGAAGGAGAGATTCTGAGTCCTTACGAGCCCTGTGAGTAGCCTTGCTGCAACAGATTCACTTCATGGGCCAGCAGAGCCTCAATAGCTGTGCTTCTAGGAGGCATAATCCACTGACTTCCTCTGCTGTCCTCATCTTGTATATTTTGCCTCATAGCGGTGTTCACTTTCAAGGTGAGAATGCAATTTTGCTCATAAAATGTGTATTTTATTATCTTGGTCAACAGGGAAAGTCATATAGGAAGGAGAAAGAAAAGGCAGGTGGGGTGGATGGTGATGGCTCCTTGTGGTCTCAGACGAGCTCCACTTTTCTGTCTTGGACTAATATTCACAGCAGGGGTGAGTACAGAGGGTCAGTTATAAATCTACCTCGGTGAGTAAAGTGTTCTCCAAAGATTCTCTTTTGTAAAAAAGAAGAAAGAAATTGAATATGAGAGTTCAGAATTTTAGATAAATTTTGAGAGGAAATGTTCTTTCAGGGGGGTTATTTTTGTGCAGTTCCGTGCTTGTGACCGATCACAGTATTTTTCCTGTGCCCATTCTCCCCTATGAAGTGTGTGTGTGTTTAGGAGAAATGGGATTTATTATTAGACATGTGAGTGAAAGGCATGTAGGTGAAGAGCAATGGTAGGGCTGAGATGTTTTCAGTGCTCCGACAGGGTGAGCCAATAGTTGGGCGTTACAGTTGTGGGGCCTGTCCCTCATTGTCCATTAGCCATTTCTTGCCTTCTGGTGTGGGTCATATGTGCAATTGGGGTCCCTTCTTGAAAGTCTCAACAAGAGCCGGGAACATAGAACCATAGAATTGTAGAGTTGGGAGAGACAACAAGGATAATCCAGCCCCAACCCCTGCAGTGCAGAAATCGTGCATCCAATCTGGGGCTCAGACACACAGCCCTGACCTTAAGAGACTCATGCTTTATCAACTGGGCTATTGCATGAGGGACTCTCCATTCCTGTTCACTGCTTTGGAACTTAGAAAAACACCCTGTATGACTTGTAGATAACTTATCATCATCATCATCAAAATTTGTATACCGTCCCTCATCCATAGATCTCAGGGCAGTTCACAAAACAAAATTACAATATAAAACCCACAAACAAACTCATATAGGTTTTCCCAAAGAAAGCAGGAATCCCATCCAGCCTCACAACCACAACCTCTCCAGGGACTGTCTATTACACATTTATGCTGGTGGCTGTGGCAGGTGTTTTGCTGGCAAATTGTCACCGCACAGAAGGGTGCCCTGTCTTGAAATATGAAGTGGATCTTTTCCCAATACTAAAACTATTCTATTGCTTTGATATTTGGTCATCCCTGTCCCCATTTCATACTTTCATTAGTAACTATGAGTGGAGGCCAATGATATTACTATGATATTGTATTTAAGTAATACAGTATTAGGCACGCTTGGCAGATTCAGACTTTTTAGTTTTCTTTACTACATAGAACAGAAACGTGCTAAATTAGACAACTCTCCAAGGCATTAGATTTCCACCCCCACCCCTGCCTGTGAAAGTGAAACACTTTATGATGCAAATTACCCAAATTGGCATACAGTAGGGGGACTTCCCAGTTCAAAAATTTCTGGAGGAAATTCCTGCAGCACTGTTCCTGACTTCAGATCATGCCTGAGACAGGGGTGCCATCTTGACCTCAGGATTGTGGGTGTGCATGTGACGTTGCACGCCCGGCAACAACTCTTCTTCCTCCTCCTATCTGCAGCCAGGGCGGAGCTGAACTGCTTCTCTCTCGAAGGCTGTGGCATTGTCACCTGCTGGCTTTTTTGACTGACTTTGTGGGCGCCCAGTCCTATGGTCTGAGGTGTGTGGGGTCCTTTCTTTGGGCAAGTGGCTGGACTGGGTGGTCTTCTGAAGTCCCTTCCCCTATAGAAATGGAGCTTTCCCAGCAGCATTACTACCAGGCTCCTAACCTGCTGAAGAGTTGTAGACTTATTGCTAAAGCCCCCAATATTCTTTTTTGGGTATGCTTTAAATATATGACTGGGTGCCGGGCAGAATAAAATATTGGAATGGGGGCCAAGTAAGCCCCACCAAAAATAATTGCTCACAAGAGGTGTCACACACACTACTTGAATGGTAATGTCCATCAACATTGTGGGGTCCTGGCTCTCTCAAATATTTTATTGGGGGAGCTGAAGGGACCTCGGCTCCGCGGAGTTGGCTCTCACAGGCGCAGATGTGGCCATAGTCCTTGTATTCCCCCCCAAGCCTCACCCCATTTCTTTTTTATTATTATTATTTTGACTCCCCAGATGATCTACCGATTCCTATCCTTTGACCACTTCCGAGACAAACTCGTGCCTCCTTCCCCTGTGGGTGCCAAGCCAGGCCCAACTCCTTTAACAGAGTCTCCAGAACTGCAGGCGCTGCTCCAGCTGATCCATTGGCCAGCTCCACCTGAGGATGCTGCAGCCTTTGCTTCCTCCACCAGTGCTGAGAAGAGCCACTACTGGCTCTTGCAGTCCCAGAGCAACTACACAGTGGGTAACATGCTCCTGGTGTCGCTGGAGGCAAGGGACCAGAGTGGGCAGCCAAAGCACTACGGCGGAGACTTCTTGAGGGCCAAATTGCATTCCCCAGAGCTGAAGGCGAGCGTGGCAGGGACAGTGGAGGACCACAAGAATGGCACCTACACACTTACTTTCCCGCTTCTGTGGGCAGGTGCGGCGCAGGTGTCTGTGCGTCTCATCCACTCCAGTGAGACTGTGGCCCTCCTTTGGCGCATCCGTGACTCCCACCCCTCCACAGTCACCTTCAGGGGCTACTTTGTGGACCCAGGCCAGGGGAGCAAAGAAGATGTGACTGAATGCAACGTGCATCCAGTCTCAGGCCCAACCTGCCAGTACGTGGATCCTGGCACTGGGGAGCACTGGTTTTGTGCCAGGCCCCAGCATCACTCCTGCAATGACCTTGTGTACCACTCTGCTGGGATCTACAAAAATGTGCTCTCCTCAGCAGAGAAAGTCTTCCTTAGTGGGTGAGTGCTTTGGAGATGGCTAGGAATGGGGAAGGTAAGCTTATGGCGTGGTGATAGCGATGCAACGCCAGGATTTCTTATGGGAACCATAGGATTTTTTCTAGGGCCTTCCTGGAAGTACATATTCTAGAAGTAGCTTTCACACCATGTAGGGAACCTTTGGCATTCCAGCTGTTGCTAAACTACAATTCCTAGCATTCCCAGGAAGACATACATCACTATTATTCGCATGCTGGCACTCCTTAGTGCAAAAAGTAACCAAATGTAAGTGATGTTCATGAAACCATTTCATTGAATAATATTCCATGACATTAAACAACGCTCTTCTAATGCATAATAGGATCTAACAGCAGAATACAAAGTAATTACAAAAAGAGCAAAAATAACGCAGCACCAAAATCAAATCTTGGCCCCAACAGAAGCCCTTAAACACCACCATACTCCACATCACATTTGTGGAAATTATTGTCTGGGGACTTTGGGCCTCAATCCAGCACATTGAGAAAAGCAATAGCACCAGAACTGAATTAAATTGAATTAAACACAGATTGAGAGATTGCCTGTAGAAGGTGTGCTAGTGTGACCAGTAAGCAACACAACCCACTATAGCATTGCTCAGATGTGCTATAATACCTCCTGGTCTCCCTCAAAGTGATGAACTTCAAAGAAGAGACTCACACTTCAGCCGTGATGCAGCTCAAGTTGCCCTGTTCTTCATTCCTCTCTGTTCACACAGAGCTGCGACAGACCGGATTATTCCAGGGAGTGTGCCCATCATCCAAGTGCTGCCTAGCCACCAGCTGGCTGCTGGTGAGTGGAAATAGAGGGTGGGAAGTCAATTGGCTCTGTGTTTATATTTTTGAGAATGGCATTGTGACCATCCCTTGCCTGTGTTCCTTTAGCCACCTCCCCACCGCTCCCATGCCATCCAGGACTTGCCCTCACCAACCCTTCAGGTTTCTACTACAAGGATGTGTGGGTTTCCTTGGGATGTTCTAGCCAGACCTTCTCTACTTCTGACTTGGCACTCAGCTGCTTGCGAAGCAAGATAGTCCATATGATTGGAGACTCCACACTACACCAGTGGTGGGAATTCCTGCTGGCCTTCATTCCATGTAAGTCACTATCTGGATGTGGAAAGGGCATTGTCTGGGGGGGACAGGTGTCCTGGTGTGGGGATCGATGTATAAGAAAGGTATGGTTGAGTATGCAAATCATGGATCAGAGCACATGAGAACCTTTGAAGGATGACTGGAGTGTGGAGCTGTCCATTTGGGACTCTAACTCTTGAGTCTCTCACACACTCTGTCTTTCTCTTTCTCTGTGTAGCAGTCAAGCGCATAGACCTTCACGTGACCTATCAGTCTGGCCCACTGCTAGCTGTGGAGCCAGCACAGGGCCTTGTGCTGAGGTGGCGTGCCCACGGCATTCTGCTACGCACCACAAAGTCCAAGATGGCTGACATGCACTACTTGGCCAATGAGCTGTATGCACTTGGTGGGGGCCTGGACATGGTGGTAGTTTTCACGCTGGGGGCCCATTTCACCACCTTGCCCGTGGATGTATATGTGCGGCGGGTGCATGGCATTCGGCAGGCTGTGGCTCAGCTCCTGGCCCGCAGCCCCCAGACCACCGTTGTCATCCCCTTCATGCACCAACTAGCACTCATGCATAGTTATGTTTGGCTGCAATTTCCCACAGCCTGAGCCCTGATAGAGAGGCTGGGAGGGCTGCATTTGGTTCCCGAGGCTACTCCCTAACCATCCTCTAATCCAGCCCTCTTAACAAACCACAATTCTTGCCCCTGGGGGGTGGGGGCCACAGCGCATTTTCTTGTTCACTTCAGGTAGCAAAGTCTCTTGAGCTGACCCCATCTCCCATTCTTAGTGAATTTTTTGGCAGGAAGGAGATGTTCTGAGTCCTTACGAGCCCTGTGAGTAACCTTGCTGCAACAGATTCACTTCGTGGGCCCGCAGAGCCTCAATAGATGTGCCTCAAGGAGACATAATCAACTGACTTCCTCTGCTGCCCTGCTGTGTTGTACTTTGCCTCATAGGTGTGCTTACTTTCTAGGTGAAAGTCCAATTTTGCTAATACCATGTATCTTTTGTTATCTTGTTCAACAGGGAAAATCATACAGGAAGGAGAAAGGAAAGGCAGGTGGGGCGGATGGTGATGGCTCCTTGTGGTCTCAGACCAGCTCCACTTCTCTGTCTTGGACTAATATTCACAGTGGGGGTGAGTTCACGGGGTCATTTATAAATCTACCTCTGTGAGTAAAGTGTTCTCCAAAGATTCTCTTTTTAAAAAAAGAAAGAAAGAAATTGAACGAGAGTTTAGAATTTTAGATAATAAATTTTGAGTGGAAATGTTCTTTCAGGGGGGTTATTTTTGTGCAGTTCCGTGCTTGTGACCGATCACAGTATTTTTCCTGTGCCCATTCTCCCCTATGAAGTGTGTGTGTGTTTAGGAGAAATGGGATTTATTATTAGACATGCAATTGGGGTCCCTTCTTGAAAGTCTTAACAAGAGCCGGGAACATAGAAGCATAGAATTGTAGAGTTGGGAGAGACAACAAGGATAATCCAGCCCCAACCCCTGCAGTGCAGAAATCGTGCATCCAATCTGGGGCTCAGACACACAGCCCTGACCTTAAGAGACTCATGCTTTATCAACTGGGCTATTGCATGAGGGACTCTCCATTCCTGTTCACTGCTTTGGAACTTAGAAAAACACCCTATATGACTTGTACATAACTTATCATCATCATCAAAATTTGTATACCGTCCCTCATCCATAGATCTCAGGGCAGTTCACAAAACAAAATTACAATATAAAACCCACAAACAAACTCATATAGGTTTTCCCAAAGAAAGCAGGAATCCCATCCAGCCTCACAACCACAACCTCTCCAGGGACTGCCTATTACACATTTATGCTGGTGGTTGTGGCAGGTGTTTTGCTGGCAAATTGTCACCGCACAGAAGGGTGCCCTGTCTTGAAATATGAAGTGGATCTTTTCCCGATACTAAAACTATTCTATTGCTTTGATATTTGGTCATCCCTGTCCCCATTTCATACTTTCATTAGTAACTATGAGTGGAGGCCAATGATATTACTATGATATTGTATTTAAGTAATACAGTATTAGGCACGCTTGGCAGATTCAGACTTTTTAGTTTTCTTTACTACATAGAACAGAAACGTGCTAAATTAGACAACTCTCCAAGGCATTAGATTTCCACCCCCACCCCTGCCTGTGAAAGTGAAACACTTTATGATGCAAATTACCCAAATTGGCATACAGTAGGGGGACTTCCCAGTTCAAAAATTTCTGGAGGAAATTCCTGCAGCACTGTTCCTGACTTCAGATCATGCCTGAGACAGGGGTGCCATCTTGACCTCAGGATTGTGGGTGTGCATGTGACGTTGCACGCCCGGCAACAACTCTTCTTCTTCCTCCTATCTGTAGCCAGGGCGGAGCTGAACTGCTTCTCTCTCGAAGGCTGTGGCATTGTCACCTGCTGGCTTTTTTGACTGACTTTGTGGGCGCCCAGTCCTATGGTCTGAGGTGTGTGGGGTCCTTTCTTTGGGCAAGTGGCTGGACTGGGTGGTCTTCTGAAGTCCCTTCCCCTATAGAAATGGAGCTTTCCCAGCAGCATTACTACCAGGCTCCTAACCTGCTGAAGAGTTGTAGACTTATTGCTAAAGCCCCCAATATTCTTTTTTGGGTATGCTTTAAATATATGGCGTAGACTGGGTGCCGGGCAGAATAAAATATTGGAATGGGGGCCAAGTAAGCCCCACCAAAAATAATTGCTCACAAGATGTGTCACACACACTACTTGAATGGTAATGTCCATCAACATTGTGGGGTCCTGGCTCTCTCAAATATTTTATTGGGGGGGCTGAAGGGACCTCGGCTCCGCGGAGTTGGCTCTCACAGGCGCAGATGTGGCCATAGTCCTTGTATTCCCCCCCAAGCCTCACCCCATTTCTTTTTTATTATTATTATTTTGACTCCCCAGATGATCTACCGATTCCTATCCTTTGACCACTTCAGAGACAAACTCGTGCCTCCTTCCCCTGTGGGTGCCAAGTCACTCCCGGATCCCTTTATGGAGTCTCCAGAACTGCAGGCGCTGCTCCAGCTGATCCATTGGCCAGCTCCAGCTGAGGATGCTGTAGCCTTTGCTTCCTCCACCAGTGCTGAGAAGAGCCACTACCGACTCTTGCAGTCCCAGAGCAACTACACAGTGGGTAACATGCTACTGGTGTCGCTGGAGGCCCGGGACCAGAGTGGGCAGCCTAAGCACTATGGCGGAGACTTCTTGAGGGCCAAATTGCATTCCCTAGAGCTGAAGGCGAGCGTGGCAGGGACAGTGGAGGACCACAAGAATGGCACCTACACACTTATTTTCCCGCTTCTGTGGGCAGGTGCGGCGCAGGTGTCTGTGCGTCTCATCCACTCCAGTGAGACTGTGTCCCTCCTTCGGCGCATCCGTGACTCCCACCCCTCCACAGTCGCCTTCTGGGGCTACTTTGTGGACCCAGGCCAGGGGAGCAAAGAAGAAGTGACTGAATGCAACGTGCATCCAGTCTCAGGCCCAACCTGCCAGTACGTGGATCCTGGCACTGGGGAGCACTGGTTTTGTGCCAGGCCTCAGCATCACGCCTGCAATGACCTTGTGTACCACTCTGCTGGGATCTACAAAAATGTGCTCACCTCAGCAGAGAAAGTCTTCCTTAGTGGGTGAGTGCTTTGGAGATGGCTAGGAATGGGGAAGGTAAGCTTATGGCGTGGTGATAGCGATGCAATGCCAGGATTTCTTATTGGAACCATGGGATATTTTCTAGGGCCTTCCTGGAAGTACATATTCTAGAAGTAGCTTTCACACCATGTAGGGAACCTTTGGCATTCCACCTGTTGCTAAACTACAATTCCTAGCATTCCCAGGAAGACATACATCACTATCATTCGCATGCTGGCACTCCTTAGTGCAACATATAACCAAATGTAAGTGATGGTCATGAAACCATTTCATTGAATAATATTCCATGATATCAAACAACCCTCTTCTAATGCATAATAGGATCTAACAGCAGAATACAAAGTAATTACAAAAAGAGCAAAAATAACGCAGCATCAAAATCAAATCTTGGCCCCAACAGAAGCCCTTAAACACCACCATACTCCACATCACATTTGTGGGAAATGTTGTCTAGGGACTTTGGGCCCAAATCCAACACACTGAGAAAAGCAATAGCACCAGAACTGAATTAAATCAAATTAAACACAGATTGAGAGATTGCCTGTAGAAGGTGTGCTAGTGTGACCAGTAAGCAACACAACCCACTGTAGCATTGCTCAGATGTGCTATAACACCTCCTGGACTCCCTCAAAGTGATGAGCTTCAAAGAAGAAACTCACACTTCAGCAGTGATGCAGCTCAAGTTGCCCTGTTCTTCATTCCTCTCTGTTCACACAGAGCTGCGACAGACCGGATCATTCCAGGGAGTGTGCCCATCATCCAAGTGCTGCCTAGCCACCAGCTGGCTGTTGGTGAGTGGAAATAGATGGTGGGAAGTCAGTTGGCTCTGTGTTTATATTTTTGAGAATGGCATTGTGACCATCCCTTGCCTTGTGTTCCTGTAGCCACCTCCCCACCGCTCCCATGCCATCCAGGCCTTGCCCTCACCAACCCTTCAGGTTTCTACTACAAGGATGTGTGGGTTTCCTTGGGATGTTCTAGCCGGATCTTCCCTACTTCTGACTTGGCACTCGGCTGCTTGCGAGGCAAGATAGTCCATATGATTGGAGACTCCACACTACGCCAGTGGTGGGAATTCCTGCTGGCCTTCATTCCATGTAAGTCACTATCTGGATGTGGAAAGGGCATTGTCTGGGAGGACACGTGTCCTGGTGTGGGAATAGATGTATAAGAAAGGTACGGTTGAGTATGCAAATCATGGATCAGAGCACATGAGAACCTTTGATGGATGACTGGAGTGTGGAGCTGTCCATTTGGGACTCTAACTCTTGAGTCTCTCACGCACTCTGTCTTTCTCTTTCTCTGTGCAGCAGTCAAGCAGATAGACCTTCACGTGACCTATCAGTCTGGCCCACTGCTGGCTGTGGAGCCAGCACAGGGCCTTGTGCTGATGTGGCGTGCCCACGGCATTCCGCTGCGCACCACAAAGTCCAAGATGGCTGACATGCACTACTTGGCCAATGAGCTGGATGCACTTGGTGGGGGCCCGGACATGGTGGTAGTTTTCACGCTCTGGGCCCATTTCACCACCTTCCCAGTGGATGTATATGTGCGGCGGGTGCATGGCATTCGGCAGGCTGTGGCTCAGCTCCTGGCCCGCAGCCCCCAGACCACCGTTGTCATCAAGTCAGCCAACACAGGATACAAGTCTGTCTATGGCAGTGACTGGCTCTCCCTGCAGCTGGACAACATCCTTCGTGCCATGTTTGCTGGCATGAAAGTGGCCATTGTTGATGCCTGGGCCATGACCTCCTGCCACTACCTGCCTGATAACATCCATCCTGGCAGGGTCATTGTCCAGAATGAGGTCAATGCCTTCCTCTCCTATGTCTGTCCAGGGAAGTGACTCAGAATGGAGAAGTCTTGGTACAGCAGAAATAGAGCACATGGAAAATTCCACAATGATGAGGGATAATAATAATAATAATAATAATAATAATAATAATAATAATAATAATAATAGTCGTTAATTTATTTATTTGTTTATACCCAGCCACTCTGGTTTCCCCGTCCACTCTGGGTGGCTTCCAACTGAATATTAAAAACAATACAGCGTCAGACATTAAAAACTTCCCTAAACAGGGCCGCCTTCAGTTGTCTTTTAAAAGTAAAATAGTTGTTTATTGCCTTGACGTCTGCTGGGAGGGCGTTCCACAGGGCAGGTGCCACTACCGAGAAGGCCCTCCTGAGAGCACCTTGACATGTTCAGGGGGGAGTTTGGTGGCGAGAGCAACTTCTCAGCAACCAAGTTGCAGTGGGTGTCAGATGGGAACATACAAGGTGTGGTGCTGCTGACCACAACTCCGGAAGAGTCAACTCCGGAAGAACAAGGAAATCACACACAGCACAATCCCTTCTATGTGTACTCAGAAGCAGCACTTTGAATTGGGCCCGGAAACTAATCGTAGCCAATGCAGTTGGACTGGTGCTCAGACCGTCTTGCTCCGGTGAGCAACCTGACTGCTGAATTCTGCACCAGCTGAAGTTTCCAAACCATCTTCAAAGGCAGCCCTACATATAATGCATTGCAGTAATCTAACCTTGAATATGAGGGAACAAGACAAAATTGAACTACAAAACAACACTGGCCTGATGATAAAATTAGTGGGTCTATACAAACCAAAAAGCAATATTGATTATTAACGGCATTACCACAGAAAATACAGAGATTAGAAAAGGTACATGGCAAGGCTGCCCCTTGTCACCCCTGTTGTTCATTATGGTGCTAGAAATCTTAATGGAAAAATTAAGAGAAGAAGAAAAAATAAAAGGAATTAAACTAGGAGAAAAAACATATAAGGTAAGAACATATGCGGATGATCTGATAATAATAACTGAAACCCCAAAGATAGTATCCTCACAGCAAAAGAATTAATCAATGAACTTGGCAAACAAGCAGGATTTAGATCAAACTATTTAAAAAAACTAATTTGTTGGTTAAGAACATGAGCTTAGAGGAGAAGAAAGATTTATAAGATAGCATGGATCTAGAGATCAAGAACAAAGTAAAATACCTAGGAATTTGGTTATCTGCTAAATGCATAGACTTGTATCAAGAAAACTATACAAAATCATGGAATGAAATTAAGAAAAATTTGGAGCAAACTTCACCTCTTCCTTTGAGATAGGATATCAGCAGTTAAGGTGAATGTTCTACCAAAAATGATATTTTTATCTCAAACCATTCCCATTTTAAAGGTAAAGGGACCCCTGACCATTAGGTCCAGAGTGGCCGACTCTGGGGTTGTGGCGCTCATCTCGCTTTATTGGCCAAGGGAGCTGGCGTACAGCTTCCTGGTCATGTGGCCAGCATGACTAAGCCACTTCTGAATTTTAATTGCAATGTATTGGAAAAATGAAACTATACCTACAAAATCAGAATGGCAAGTTAAACTATTAGAATATCTGTGAACGGCAAAAATGACAGGGAGGGTAAGAGGGTATTCAATGCAAAAAAGTAAATCAAGAATGGATTATATTCAAGGAATATCTGAAAAATTACTCTGATAGCAAAAACCTCCTGGCAGATCTTGAATGAGTCTTGCAATGTACAGATAATATATGTAAATTTAATGTTTCTATTTAATTTTAATTTTTCTTTTTGATTTCTTTATCAAAAGGTTTTATGAAAATAATATAATAATATGACACTGTGTAAAAATATAAGAAGTGTAATTTAGCTTTTTAGAGAACATTCAGAAGTCTACTTTAGGTCTTTTTAAAATTTCTTGTATTCTTTTTAATTTTTTGTTATATGGGATGAGATATAAATTGTAATACAGTATATTGTTGTATAATTTTGTGAAATGTTTAATAAAGATTTCATATATCGATATATCTGTATCTGTATCTATATATATCTCTAGGAATTTGGATATCAGATAAAAATATTAATTTGTTCAAAGAGAATTACACCACGGTATGGAAAAAGACTAAAAGGAATTTGGAAATCTGGGACAGACTAAAATTATCATTCTGGGGAAGGATTTCCATAATAAAAATGAGTATGTTGCAAAAAATACTATTTCTGTTCCAAGCCATCCCAGTAATTGGGGGATCAGGACACTTTAAGATCTGGCAGAAAGACATTTTACAGTTTATTTGGCAGGGGAAAAGGCATAGAATTAATTTCAAGCTATTAGCTGATATTAAAGAAAGAGGCAGTTTCACGCTGCCAAATTTGGAATTGTATTACGAAGCTGCATTCCTTTCTTGGATCAAAGAATGGATAATTTTGAAAAATACAGATCTGCTAGACTTAGAAGATTTAAACAACAGATTCGGGTGGCATGCATACCTATACTATGGTGAGGTGAGAGTTCACAGAGAGTTCATGAATCATGTGGTAAGAAGATCGTGATATTCAGTATGGGCAAAATATAAGGACATTTTGGAACAGAAAATACGCTGGTGGTTGTCGCCATTGGAGGCTATGACAATTAAAAAAGATAAATATGGAGCATGACTGGGGAACCTATAAAGATTTACTGATTGAAGAAGGTAACCAATTAAAACTTAATAACTTTGAGGAAATTAGAGGCAGATTGATAGGCTGGTTACAGTACCACCAATTACATGAGGCTTTTAGCCAAGATAAAAAAGAAAGGCTTTGCAACAGAATTTTTGAGATTTGAAAAGGAGGTGATCTATAATGAGGAGAAAACACTTTCTAAAATGTACAAAATTTTGTTAGAATGGCTGGTAAAGGAAGAGGAGGTTAAGTCAGTCATGGTAAAATGGTCTATGGATATAGGCCACAACATCCAACTTTCAGCATGGGAAAAACTGTGGAAGGAAGATCTCAAATTCACGGCATGCTATACCCTCAAAGAAAATTATATGAAGATCTTTTACCGCTGGTATTTAATACCTAAGAAATTGGCGATGATGTGTAGAAAAAAATCAAATCTGTGTTGGAAATGTAACAAAGCAGTAGGAACAATGTATCATGCATGCTGGAGATGTAAAAAAATAGGAGAATACAATCTACAATGAGTTTAAAAAGATGGGATACAATCTACAATGAGTTTAAAAAGATGTTTAAATTATCATTTTCCAAAAATCCAGAAGCTTTCCTTTCAGGAATCATTGGGGAGGGGGGGAGACCCGCAGCGAAGTTATTTATGTACGCTACCATGGCAGCGAGAGTATTGACAGCACAAAACTGGAAAGGAGACCAAATTCCAACAAAGAGGGACTGGCAAGTGAAGCTGATGGAATATGCAGAGATGGATAAGCTGATGGGGCAGTTAAGAGACCAAGAGTACCAAAAAATTAACAATAGGAGTAATTTTTAAAAAATATCTGAAAGACTACTGCGGCAATTTTGACTGCGCTAGAATGACTCGTAAAAACAACTAATAGAAACGGTGGGAATGATGGTTAATAGAAGATAAATTTGGAAAGGCATACAACATAGAATTCGAAGGACCCAAGTAAAAGGTGGAAAGAAGTCTGGTGGAAACAAAGTAAAAACACAATAAGTAGAAAAGTAACATAATTTTTATTTTCCTTTTTGTTTATGCATACATGTTCAATGGTGGAATGTCGAGGGATTTCGATTATTTATTGTGAATGTTGACGTGTATGAAAAGAATGGTTGTAAATCAATTGAAAAACCAATAAAGATGTTTTAGAGAGAGAGAGAATCCCCTAATGCCAGGATAACAAGAAGGGGCTCCAACTTTAGATCTTAGTGCAAGACAGGTTGGTATAGTCAGCTTCAGAAGATCCTTATTGAATTCTCAACACTGCTCAATGCCCTTATATGACCCCATTGCCCTTCTGCAGTTTAAGCCAGTGATCGTGCTCTTTTGGGACAGACTATACTGCTGTCTTGCTTTTGCTTCAGGCTCCAGCCTTCAAGCTCTTCATCCAGTCTCCCTTTGTTTTCTGTGCTCTTGTCTTCCTCTTCTTCATTTCTCTCAGCACTGGTAGAATAGATCTATTTATGCTCCAGCCAGCCTTTCAACCAATTAGATATGATTGATGTAGAATTCCTCCCCTCCTCAGACCACTTCTCCCATCCAATGAGTGACCAAGAATTTCCACCCAGTATGCCAATCAGAAGTCTAATTTTACAATCCCCTCTGTCAGTATTTAAAAGAACCCAGGTTTGCTCAGACCAACCTTATGTAACTGAATAACAACCAACTGCTAGCCACCAATAGACAGGTCATAAGAAGTCAACCTAATCCTAAAACGGAAAGCTGTCTGTGGACAAATGGTGGCTCCCTCAGCCTGAAAAGCGAGATGAGCGCAGCAACCCCTTAGTCGCCTTTGGCTGGACTTAACTGTCCAGGGGTCCTTTACCTTACCTTTTACCTAATCATGAAATGAAATGAAAGCAAAGGGACTAGGCATTTAGAACTTGTTTTAATGTTATAAAGCGGTTCCCCCTCCCTCAACCGAAAACATTTCTGGCAACCTCAGATTATGTTCTGGTAGGTTTGTGTTTATTCTTCCCTACACTGTGTGCTCAGCATCAATTTCCTGATTCCAAGCCTAGATCTAAAACTAGCATATACACATTTTAAACATTGAGTCATGTTCTTTAGAGGTCAGAAGTGTGGCTGAGAAATTGCTCATCAGCACAGAATAATCTCTTGGCCATTGTTACAATCTCTCTGAAGGCAGATTAAGGAGAAAATAAAAGTGATGTGACATGACTATATGAACATCTAGCTAAATGGCAGATAATTTAATGGAAACTGAAGGCCTTTCTTGGTTGGGACAACCTACTCTTCAGAGTGTTACCTTATTCTATTGACATTCATTGGTTTTGGCACAAGATGGCGGCATTTTTTCATCTCCGCCAAGCTAAGCAGTTGGCCCCTTATCTCTCTCACCCTGACCTAGCCACTGTGATCCACACGACGGTCACCTCCAGACTGGATTATTGTAACTCGCTCTACATGGGGCTGCCCTTGAGACTGACCCAGAAACTCCAGCGGGTGCAGAATGCCGCGGCGAGACTCCTTATGGGGTCTTCGCTGCGAGATCACATTCATCCAGTACTATACCAGCTGCACTGGCTCCCGGTGGAGTACAGGATCAGGTTTAAGGTGCTGGTTTTAACCTTTAAAGCCCTATACGGCCTAGGACCCTCGTACCTACGGGACCACCTCTCCTGGTATGCCCCACAGAGGAACCTACGGTCTGCAAATAAAAACATCCTGAAGGTCCCAGGCCTCAGATAGGTTAGGCTGGCCTCAACTAGAGCCAGGGCTTTCTCAGCTGCGGCTCCAATCTGGTGGAACACTCTGTCACAAGAGACTAGGGCCCTGCGGGACCTGACATCTTTCCGCAAGGCCTGCAAGACAGAGTTGTTCCACCAGGCCTTTGGTCAGGGCCCAGCCTGACTCCCTCCTCTGGCAACCTGCACAGAATTTTGCTTAACGGTTGCCATTAATTTGATTTTAATTAATTTTTATAATGAAATGTTTTAGTATGTTGGATTATTTGATTGTTTGTTTGATTGTTGTTAGCCGCCCTGAGCCCGGCTTCGGCTGGGGAGGGTGGGATATAAATAAATTTTATTATTATTATTATTATTATTATTATTATTATTATTATTATTATGGATCTCAGTGGCTGCCTGTTAGTATACAATTAGGACCATCTAAACCTGAGGAGCCCAATACAATTTAAATTACTTCCGTGGGAATAGGTATTTCAGTCATTAATCATTTGCACTTGACTAACAGTGTACTCTAATACATCTTTATTTAGACTGTTTTGCAGAGAAGACTGTGTAAACATGCATCTGACTGTACTGTGAATATTACCTTCTATTAAAGGGATGGGCTGCAAGCTAGGCAGTGCTTGGTTTCTACTGCAAGGTGTGCCAGGGCTCCAGCTTTCTTGGCAATCACACCTATTGCAAAGGAAAATCAGGGACATCTCAAGCCCAGCCCTTTGGAGCAGACCTTGAGAGAAGGGCTGCGGGGGGTGGGGAGGAAGGGAAGTTCCAATGCACAAGCAGAAGTCTATTTCAACAGGAGTGTTGGCTATCGCCCTATAATTTTAATAGAAATGTGAAAGATCTCACCATAGTGAGGAAGACTGTGAGCAGGTGATCTGTCAGCTCAGTCTGCAGTTGACAAGCAATTTCTGGGGTTCTGCTCTTCCTTATTATGCTTCTGTGTATTGCACTTAGACCAGAAAGCCTTCAGAGGACTTCTTCAAATACAGGTCTGTCCTCTGGACGGCAGACTAAGCCAGACACACAGGTCACCTGATAATGGTCATCTTACCCCCTGTGGGGTGATGTATTTCTAATTTATAGCATTTCCCACCTCTAAATAGGTATCAATACATACAAATCAGCATATGCCTGATGTCCTCTATTTTGGTAATGTATTCCCTCTTAGGATTTTTTTTTAGAGGCAATGGGGTGCGGGTTTTTTGGGTTTTTTGCTTAACAAATTTTCCATATAAAAGGATAAATTAGATAAATAGGTAGACCCTGGAAATATGGGCTGGCATGGTGTATGGATGCTAGGAAAAACTTGCATGCATGAACAAGCTTGATGACAGCTATGCCATGTGGGTTCTGCAAACAGCAGCAACAAACAAACAATTAAACAACCCTGCCTGTGTCAAAAGCACCAATTCCACAATAAACCCCCGTCTGGAAGCATGTTTAGTTTCCAATCTGCATAGAATTTTTGGTATGGAGCATCAGTCAGTCATGTGAGTGGCACAAAGCTTATACAGAGGTTATATGGTGTTTGCTTTTCAATGAGCATTCATCCTACTTTGCTTGCATGGAAGTTATATGTCTTGCTGTTAATCAGTCATTTATTTCACATTTTTTGGAACATTTTTCCATCACTTTCCTGATAGCAAAAAGTCTTTAAAAAAAGCTAGCAAATGGGCATGTGTCACGGAAGATGTTTGCAGAAAATGTTGGTGATGATACATGAAGCACTAAAGTTACGGTAGCTAGGGGCAATAAGAAAGGTCCAATTTTTTAGCTGATGTCCTAGATAACAGATGAAAGAAGAATGCTATCAGAGACATGAAGAAGCTGATTCTATTTGTGTGTGTGTGTGTATGTGTGTGTGTGTGAGAGAGAGAGAGAGAGAGAGAGATAGAATATTATTTTATTAATTTTCCAAAAAAACAAAAAATGAAAACAACAATACATATTCAAACATAGAAAGATATAGAGTTGACTTCCCCCTGTTCCCTTCCCTGGTTGCCTTGTTTATCATCATACCACATCTCCATTTTAAATTATAAAATCATTATATTTTTAAAATCGTATTTAAATCGTGCTAATGTATTAACCTGTATACATTGCTTCTGTATATATGCAATAAAGTCCTTCCAATCTTCTTTAAATGCATCGTCATCTCTTCCTTTTAATTTCAAAGTCAATTTTGCCATTTCAGCATATTCCATTAATTTCTCTTGCCAAACTTCTTTAAATGGGACACCTTTGAAGAAGCTGATTCTAAACTTTTCCTAAAACCACCACTATATTCTAATGAAACAAACTACAGTGGTGCCCTGCAAGACGAATGCCTCGCAAGACGGAAAACCTGCTAGACGAAAGGGTTTTCCGTTTTTGAGCTGCTTCGCAAGATGATTTTCCCTAAGGGCTTGCTTTGCAAGACGAAAATGTCTTGCAAGTGTTCCGATTCCCCCCCCCCCGCTTCCCCCCCTTTTCTAAGCCGCTAAGCCGCTAGTAGCCTTTTAGCCGCTAATCCGCTAAGCCTTTAATAGCCGCTAAGCCTTTAATAGCCGCTAAACCGCTAATAGCGCTAATCCGCTAAGCCGCTAATAGGGTTGCTTCGCAAGACGAAAAAACCGCTAGGCGAAGAGGCTCGCGGAACGGATTAATTTCGTCTTGCAAGGCACCACTGTAATCATAATTAAGGGTATCAAATTAGGGGTATTGCAATAATGCCCAGCATGCTAGCAAACAAATGAAGGCTGTTTAGCCTGCGGATTAAGTCACGTTTCCAAACAGAGATAGACTAGAAATATTGGCAATTGTTACCAGAAAAGGTTAAGTCAATGTTTGTTTGTTGTTGAAATTCTGTCCCCAGGGAACACAGTTTAGACATTTCCATGCTGGAAGTAAACACAAAAAAGGTCAAAGCAATTAACAGATAAAAAAAGATTTCTAGGCCAAACTAATGGCGATTGTAAGAGATCCATTTTGGATCTCCCACTTAAAAAGAAAGAAAGAGAAAGAAAAAAGACTAAATGTAACAGCTTTGGACCAGAGAGAGGCAGTTCTTGGGGAGAGGGGATTGGCTTCTTTCCCTATGCCATCTTCACAATTCTTATTGCTGTTACCAGCGATGTGACCAGGATTTCCTCAGCCTGGTACACTGTATCTGGATTGGGCTCCCTGCAGTATATTGACAAGAACTGCTGCTTATGTACCGGTATTTATATTAACTTAATCTAGCCTACCTCACAGGGCTGTTGCAAATATGAAAGGGGGTGGTGGAAAATGAACACAACTTTGAGTTCCTGTGTGGAAAAGCAAGATGAAAATACCAACTCCCTTCTTACTGTACTCAAACCTTTTTTTAAAACTGCTACTTCCCCAACCTAGTGTCCCCCTATGCTCGCTCTACTCAGACCTCTGCCTTAGTTTAAAATTGCTACTTTCCCCTCTCAGTTTCTCTCTAACCCTGATTTATTCTAACTTCTGCTGTTGTTTGAAACTGCCATTATAACCTGTGACCCTCCATCTTCTGCCTTCTCTTTTCCTCCCCTCCCCTCCCCTGACTTTATGCAAATCCAGGATTGTGATGCAGAACAACAAATTCTGCATTGGTGGTATGCAAAGACAGCCTTACATTTTTTTATATATAGGAAGATACACACACACACACACACACACACACACACACACACACACACACCATACTAGTATAGTATATACCTCCAGTTTGAGAAATAGAGACATTCTAGACCAGATTGCAAGTCTTAGTGTGACCTTCCACCCTCTCATATAATTCTGATCCAAGGAGAATTCCTAAGCCTTTAATAACTGACTAGAAGGAGACCATCACAATTAGTGGAAAAGTCATGCCTGCAATATTTGCATCACTGCAGGTACCTTCTTCTTCTTTGGTGATCACTCGTAGCTGAGTAAGATTGTCTTTCATGAATATGGTCTTAATGGTGTGTCTGTGACTGTGGAGGCCAATTCTGGATCCACATGTCCTTCCACAGTGGGGACATAGGTTTCTGGGCAGGAATTGATCATGGTGAGGATTTGCCACAGGTGCCTTCTTCTTAGCTTGTTTCTCCCTTTCACCCTGAGTTTGTGCTGTTTCAAAGTCCATGACGCCTTTGGTAGAGGCTATTCTCCAATTCCCCTTCATGGATCACTGCCTTGCCCCTTCATGGATCACTGCCTTGCCGTGGCGAAGGGGCTTGAAGAACTCAGAGAAGCTATGAACTATGCCGAGCAGGGCACCCAAGATGAACAGGTCATAGTGGAGAGTTTTGACCAAACGTGATCCACCTGGAGTAGGAACCAGCAAGCCACTCCAGTATCCCTGCCAAGAAAACTCCATGGACAAAGACAACAGACATATAAAAGTTATGACGCTGGAAGATGAGCCCCTCAGGTCGGAAGGTGTCCAACATGCTACTGGGGAAGAGCGGAGGACAAGTACAAGTAGATCCAGAGCTGATGAAGCGGCTGGGCCAAAGCCGAAAGGACGCTCAGTTGTGGATATGCATGGAAGTGAAAGGAAAGTCCAATGCTGTAAAGAAAAATATTGCATAGGAACCTGGAATGTAAGAACCATGAACCTGGGTAAGTTGGATGTGGTCAAAAATGAGATGGCAAGAATAAATATTGACATCCTGGGCATCAGTGAGCTAAAATGGACGGGAATGGGCGAATTCAGTTCGGATGACTATCATATCTACTACTGTGGGCAAGAAACCCGTAAAAGAAATGGAGTGGCCCTCATAGTCAACAAAAGAGTGGCGAAAGCTGTACTGGGATGCAGTCTCAAAAATGATAGAATGATCTCGATACGAATCCAAGGCAGAC
Organism: Podarcis bocagei; assembly: GCF_964188305.1. NCBI lineage: Eukaryota > Metazoa > Chordata > Lepidosauria > Squamata > Lacertidae > Podarcis > Podarcis bocagei. The sequence goes on from NC_138133.1 coordinate 30,573,006, forward strand.
CTTTTAACATCACAGTAATCCAAGTTTATGCACCAACTACTGGTGCTGAAGAAACTGAAATTGACCAATTCTATGAAGACTTACAAGACCTTATAGAAGTGACACCAAAGAAGGATGTTCTGCTCATTATAGGGGATTGGAATGCTAAAGTAGGGAATCAAGAGATAAAAGGAACAACTGGCAAGTTTGGCCTTGGAGATCAAAACGAAGCAGGGCAAAGGCTAATAGAGTTCTGTCAAGAGAACAAGCTGGTCATCACAAACACGCTTTTCCAACAACACAAGAGACGACTCTACACATGGACATCCCCAGATGGGCAACATCGAAATCAGATTGATTATATTCTCTGCAGCCAAAGATGGAGAAGCTCTATACAGTCAGCAAAAACAAGACCTGGAGCTGACTGTGGCTCAGATCATCAGCTTCTTATAGCAAAATTCAAGCTTAAACTGAAGAAAGCAGGAAAAACCACTGGACAGGTAAGATACAATCTAAACCAAATCCCTTATGAATACACAGTGGAAGTGAGGAACAGGTTTAAGGATTTAGATTTGCTGGACAGAGTGCCTGAAGAACTATGGGTGGAGGCTCGCAACATTATACAGGAGGCAGCAACTAAAACCATCCCAATGAAAAAGAAATGCAAGAAAGCAAAGTGGCTGTCCAACGAGGCCTTACAAATAAGAGAGCCAGTGTGGTGTAGTGGTTAAGAGCGGTAGTCACGTAATCTGGGAAACCGGGTTCGTGTCTCCGCTCCTCCACATGCAGCTGCTGGGTGACCTTGGGCCAGTCACACTTCTGTGAAGTCTCTCAGCCCCACTCACCTCACAGAGTGTTTGTTGTGGGGGAGGAAGGGAAAGGAGAATGTTAGCCGCTTTGAGACTCCTTAAAGGGAGTGAAAGGCGGGGTATCAAATCCAAACTCTTCTTCTTCTTCTTCATTATACAGGAGGCAGCAACTAAAACCATCCCAATGAAAAAGAAATGCAAGAAAGCAAAGTGGCTGTCCAACGAGGCCTTACAAATAACGGGGGAGAGAAGGCAAGCAAAATGCGAGGGAGATAGTGAAAGATACAGGAAATTGAATGCAGATTTCCAAAGAATAGCAAGGAGAGACAAGAAGGCCTTCTTAAACGAGCAATGCAAAGAAACAGAGGAAAGCAACAGAATGGGAAGAACCAGAGATCTGTTCAAGAAAATCGGAAATATGAAAGGAACATTCCGTACAAAGATTACCATAATAAAGGACAAAAGTGGTAAAGACCTAACTGAAGCAGAAGACATCAAGAAGAGGTGGCAAGAATACACAGAGGAATTATACCAGAAAGATATGGATGTCTCGTACACCCCAGGTAGTGTGGTTGCTGACCTTGAGCCAGACATCCTGGAGAGTGAAGTCAAATGGGCCTTAGAAAGCACTGCAAATAACAAGGCCAGTGGAAGTGATGGTATTCCAGCTGAACTGTTTAAAATTTTAAAAGATGATGCTGTTAAAGTGCTACACTCAATATGCCAGCAAGTTTGGAAAACTCAGCAGTGGCCAGAGGATTGGAGAAGATCAGTCTACATCCCAATCCCAAAGAAAGGCAGTGCCAAAGAATGCTCCAACTACCGCACAATTTCACTCATTTCACATGCTAGCAAGGTTATGCTTAAAATTCTACAAGGAAGGCTCAAGCAGTATGTGGACCGAGAACTCCCAGAAGTGCAAGCTGGATTTAGAAGAGGCAGAGGAACCAGAGACCAAATTGCAAACATGCGCTGGATTATGGAGAAAGCTAGAGAGTTCCAGAAAGACATCTATTTCTGCTTCATTGACTATGCAAAAGCCTTTGACTGTGTTGACCACAGCAAACTATGGCAAGCTCTTAAAGAAATGGGAGTGCCTGATCACCTCATCTGTCTCCTGAGAAATCTCTATGTGGGACAAGAAGCTACAGTTAGAACTGGATATGGAACAACTGATTGGTTCCAAATTGGGAAAGGAGTACGGCAAGGCTGTATATTGTCTCCCTGCTTATTTAACTTATATGCAGAATTCATCATGCGAAAGGCTGGGCTGGATGAATCCCAAGCCGGAATTAAGATTGCCGGAAGAAATATCAACAACCTCAGATATGCAGATGACACAACCTTGATGGCAGAAAGTGAAGAGGAATTAAAGAACCTTTTAATGAGGGTGAAAGAGGAGAGCGCAAAATATGGTCTGAAGCTCAACATCAAAAAAACGAAGATCATGGCAACTGGGCCCATCACCTCCTGGCAAATAGAAGGGGAAGAAATGGAGGCAGTGAGAGATTTTACTTTCTTGGGCTCCATGATCAGTGCAGATGGTGACAGCAGTCACGAAATTAAAAGATGCCTGCTCCTTGGGAGAAAGGCGATGGCAAACCTAGACAACATCTTAAAAAGCAGAGACATCACCTTGCCAACAAAGGTCCGTATAGTAAAAGCCATGGTTTTCCCAGTAGTGATGTATGGAAGTGAGAGCTGGACCATAAAGAAGGCTGATCGCCGAAGAATTGATGCTTTTGAATTATGGTGCTGGAGGAGACTCTTGAGAGTCCCATGGACTGCAAGAAGATCAAACCTCTCCATTCCGAAGGAAATCAGCCCTGAGCGCTCACTGGAAGGACAGATCGTGAAGCTGAGGCTCCAATACTTTGGCCACCTCATGAGAAGAGAAGACTCCCTGGAAAAGACCCTGATGTTGGGAAAGATGGAGGGCACAAGGAGAAGGGGACGACAGAGAATGAGATGGTTGGATGGTGTTCTTGAAGCTACCAGCATGAGTTTGATCAAACTGCGGGAGGCAGTGGAGGACAGAAGTGCCTGGCGTGCTCTGGTCCATGGGGTCACGAAGAGTCGGACACAACTAAACGACTAAAACAAAAATTCTCCAATTGGAGAGTTTGCAGGCATGGTCTAGTCACACCATCTTTCATACTTCAAACAATGGGATCTATTCATCAATGGAAGGCAAAATATAAGGCTCAGTGGCCTACAAACTGAAGATTTCTGTTCCAGGCACTATTTTTTAATATATGCAATAAAGATAGGAATTTTAATGCCATGGATTATGTTTTTGCATTTCAGAACAGAATTCTGATGTCCGAGTCCCACGCATATATCATACGTAAGCAGAGGCTGCAAAAACTCTGCCTGTCCTTAGAGGTACTTGGTTATTTATTTTTATATGTTGGAAGGCAGAACTTTGACTATGAAAACAGGTCCTGGGGCTGAGCCCTAATAACCTTCATGATAAATCAAGTCATGAAAATCAAGCCATGCTTCCCAAACTCACCTAGCTATGTTTACCATACCGTACTTTTCGCTCTATAGGACGTACTTTTCCCCCTCCAAAAAGTAAGGGGACGTGTGTGCATCCTATGGACCGAATGCAGGCTCCTTGGCTTTAGCGATAGCAACGCGAAGCCTCCAAAGCGCAGAGGGAGCGCTCCCTATGTGCTCCGGAGGCTTCGCGTTGCTTTCGCTGAAGCCTGGAGAGTGAGAGGGATCGGTGCGCACCGACCCCTCTCGCTCTCCAGGCTTCAGGGATAGCCGCCTGAAGCCTTCGGAACGCAGCGCGAATTCCCACTGTGCTCCGTAGGCTTCGGGTTCCTTTTGCTGAAGCCAGGAGAGCAAGACTCTCCTGGCTTCAGCAGAGAGGGAGAGCTGTGCAGCGCACCTTCAGCCAAGCGGGAGGAGAAATGGAAGGGGCTCCATTTATTCTGCCGTTTCACTGAAGGGGCGCTGAGCGGGGGGGGGGGAGAATTTTTTCCCCTTGTTCTCCCCCTCTAAAACAAGGTGCGTCCTATGGTCCGGTGCATCCTATAGAGCGAAAAATACGGTAATTTGTCTCACAATTTTCCTTGTATTTTTCACAGGCTCATAACCAACCTGCTCATTTTTTGTCTTTTTGACAACTCTTTGCAGCTTTACACAGTGTCAAATCTCTGAGGAGAATTGTTGCATGCTGTTTTTGTGTAGCCCTTCCTCGTTGAAATGCTCCCCAGAGTGCTCTTCTTAGTTGTTTTGTGTATGAACCAGGAGCTCCTCTGTTGTAAGCATGCATGCAGTCAGCATTAATATCATGCCCCGCACAAAGCAGCTGAGTGTGCTGCTGCCAGACACTCATTGATCAGCGATTGTACATGTCATCGTAAAGAAAGCCCTTTAATAAGCTCAAAAACAGATCCTGGTGGCTGTTCTCGAAAAGCCTCGGGTGGAATAATCAGCCTTGTAAGAAACTGGTGAGGGAGAAAAACACAATGCATTCGGTCAAGGCAAAACACTTAAGACACTTCATCAAAACCATGCCTAAGTCATTCTTATTAATGGAAACTCGAATGGATTGTCAAGATTAGAAAACAGCATTTGAAGGGCTATTTATACCTTTCTCAGTACCAGTATGAATTTTTCATATTAAATTGCTCATACTATTGGAGGGAAGCCAATGAGCAGCCCAATCCCATGAATGGACTGTAGTGGCTGCAGTACAAGCATTGGGGCCCAAAAGATGTGTCATTCATTGCAAGCAAACAATTAAAGTGCAGGGTTGTTGTTGTTTTAATGTAAATAACTGTAGAGGATTGGGAACAAACAGGATTGGAACTGTGGTGTGCCAGGATAGGGGAAGATGCTGTGATCCCAACACCTCTCTCCAAGCTGCTTTTAAGCCCAGGGGAGTTCCTATTGCTATCATCTGTGCACACAAATTGCTTCTGGGTTCCCCCAATGTGGTCCACAGCCATCACGGTGCAATAGATGACTCTCTTGGTGCTAGCTGATTCCTCCTGCACCTCTAATTCTTTAAAACAAAACAAAGAGGTGTTGGGTTTGTTATTGCTTGAGGGGGGATTTCTCCTCTTTTGGGGAATTATTTTTTTGTTTTTACATGGGTGTAGATGTTTTGCTTCTGTGCGTGGGAGAGGAGTGCTTCTAAGCATCAGCAGTTTTTATTCTGTGAAATGAGCACTTTCATACATTCAACTGCAGGATTATTGTAGTCAGGGCGCCACTTGGAAGTCTTCTCTTTTGTAATAGTGTTTTGTGCTAATATTCAATGCATTTCAAACCTGGGCAGAGAGCGGTGAGTCACAGTGTAATTTGGAATAGAAAAACAGCAGACAGTGGAAAGATCAAATGTCGCTACTTTCTCTTATCATTTCTCCATTCTAAATTCTCTGCTTCCTAATAATAATAATAATAATAATAATAATAATAATAATAATAATAATTTATTACTTATACCCCACCCATCTGGCTGGGTTTCCCCAGCCACTCTGGGCGGCTTCCAACAGGAGATTAAAAATACATTATTATTATTTAAAATAATTTTTATTAATTTTCCATTAAATACATCCAATTAATAGCAAATCCAATCCAATCCTAATCCAAATCAAGGGGGGGAACCAAATTATTAATTATTAAATTTCAAATGGACTTCCCAAATTCTGGACCTCTGAAGCGATCATCTCATACAATTATAATTTCAGCTTTCTTTTTGTTGTTCTCATATTTTCCACATTCCGATCTTAAACTCTCAAAGTCCTCAGTCCCTGGTTGATCAATTCTCATCATGTTAGACAGCCATATATCCTTTCATTTGCCAAGTACAGTTATACACACACACACACACACACCCTTCTGTCAATTTATCAGTGCAGTTTTTCCTGCCTCCACTCTGGTCTTATCTCCCAGTCTAGGCTGTTGTCCAAGCCTGCTATTTGAAGTTTAATGACACAGTAAATTCCAAAGCTGTTGTATTCTTAAAACATACTGTTTGCAGATACATGCAACAATGAAGATATAAATCATCTGGCAATTGATCAGCTTTTCCAGGGATCACACAGAATAACCCCCCCCCCCGGGCCCTTAAGGGGGGCTGCTAAATACCTGCTTCACCTTTTCTCTCACCCATAATGAAGAAAAGCCTGCAAACAGATGTACTATATAGTGTGGGATATTTCCCAAATTATTGTCTCAGATTGTTGTGGAGTCAGCCACCAAATGTTTTCCACTCCCTTGAAAAAGGGAGAAATTCACTCTTTTTTTTTCCTGCGTCAGAGCTGGCAAACGCCATCTTGGCCACTCCTTTATCTTTTGTCAAGTCCAATTAAAACTGCGCAGCTGAATAATTAATTGTAAATAGAAGTCATGGTTTTCCCTGTAGTGATGTATGGAAGTGAGAGCTGGACTATAAAGAAGGCTGATCGCCAAAGAATTGATGCTTTTGAATTATGGTGCTGGAGGAGACTCTTGAGAGTCCCACTGACTGCAAGAAGATCAAACCTATCCATTCTTAAGGAAATCAGCCCTGAGTGCTCACTGGAAGGACAGATCCTGAAGCTGAGGCTCCAATACTTTGGCCACCTCATGAGAAGAGAAGACTCCCTGGAAAAGACCCTGATGTTTTTATTCCTTTGGCATCTGATGGGAGGGCGTTCCACAGGGCGGGAGCTACTACTGAGAAAGCCCTCTGCCTGGTGCCCTGTAACTTTGCTACTTGCAGTGAGGGAACCGCCAGAAGGCCCTCGGCGCTGGACCTCAGTGTCCAGGTCGAATGATGTGGGTGGAGATGCTCCTTCAGGTATACTGGGCCAAGGCCCTTTAGGGCTTTAAAGGTCAGCACCAACACTTTGAATTGTGTTCAGAAAAGTACTGGGAGCCAATGTAGGTCTTTCAAGACTGGTGTTATGTGGTCTCAGCTCCCAGTCACCAGTTTAGCTGCTGCATTCTGGATTAATTGTAGTTTCCAGGTCACCTTCAAAGGTAGCCCCATGTAGAGTGCGTTGCAGTAGTCCAAGCGGGAGATAAACAGAGCATACACCACTCTGGCGAGACAGTCCGTGGGCAGGTAGGGTCTCAGCCTGAGTACCAGATGGAGCTGGTAGACAGCTGCCCTGGGCACAGAATTGACCTGCGCCTCCATGGACAGCTGTGAGTCCAAAATGATTCCCAGGCTGTGCACCTGGTCCTTCAGGGGCACAGTTACCCCATTCAGGACCAGGGAGTCCCCCACACCAGTCCCCCCATCCCCCCAAAACAGTACTTCTGTCTTGTCAGGATTCAGCCTCAATCCATTAGCCACCATCCATCCTCCAACCGCCTCCAGGCACTCACACAGGACCTTCACCACCTTCACTGGTTCCGATTTGAAAGAGAGGTAGAGCTGGGTATCATCTGCATACTTGAAAACAGGTATCAGGTATGTAGCAACTGATATGTAACAACACACATGTTACATGTATGGTACAAGTCTTCTACATGTTTCTACATCTCATGGAAACAGTGAGGCTTCCAGTGGAAGTGGATATGCACGTCATCCATTAATACGTAGCCATTCAAAAAGGAAGATGGAATGGAAAGGTCAGAAACTTTGGGCACGTACAGACTGCTGCTATTTTTGGATGGGATTCAATCACATCTTGGCAAATTTAGGCTACACAAGTAAAGTTTGTTTGGTGCTCTTGTGCAACAAACCCTTGTCCCCTACTGAAATCGGACACTTTGCAATAAGGCAAGTGGTGGAAAAGTACACTGGAAAGTGTGAGATAACATTTGCTTGCTTAATTCAACATTGTACAAACTCCTCACAAACAAATCAGAATGAATGCTCAATAAACAGCTGAAGTTGTATAACATCTGTGCAAACTTTGTACAAAAAAATAATAATTATTAAAGCATAAGCAGGTTGCCTGGGAGTGACCTTGAAGAAGGTAAGGATGGTATGGGAATACAGGTTGCAGAAGTGGCTTTTGGGGGTCTCAGTGTATTACAAGTCCAGGCTTCAAAGACGAGGTGGATCTCCAAACTGGGGTACAAAGAATGGTCACCATTCTAATATTTCATATTTCCCCCTAGAAGAGGTAAACTGGCCCTTGGTTATGATGTGCCTTTTATTGGACTCATGTGCTGGTCATATTTTGTAAAGCTTTCCAATTTCACAGAGTTCCTCTTCAGGAAGAGGTAATGGACGGTTAATGTGAGAAGTAATGAAGTGCGACTTACAGTGGATGACTGGATGAGGGAAATTTGCAGCATCCCAGGCATAAGGCGCCAAAAGTGAATGTAGCCCATTCCCTTCTGAATGCTTCGATGTTTCTCTCAGAGCTTTATGCTTTCTGACAATTCCTATTTTGTTAAAAAATGGTCACATCTTAACTGCCTCTATCCTGAGAGGCCAAAAGTGAATTGTAAAAATCAATTTAGCAATCTGACTGCATTAATGGTGCATGAAGTAAAATGTGGTAAGTCTGTTAAACACGAAGGGGAAAATGATACATTCAAAAAGAGAGGGAAGGTCACGGGAGAGCAGGGGGGTCAATTCACTTCAAAGACATATAAAATCAACTTTTTAATTATTATTACATGTTCACTGTGAAGTAAAGTAATTGCACAACACTGGAATAAAAAATAATGCTTGTCCACAATTAAGTCATATGGGGTAGGATTGTCTGGCACAGCTCTCATGTCTTTAATGTCCAGTACGGATAGCAGAAGTTCAGCGGGGGAAGTTTTCCCTTGCTACTGTGTCCACAGGAAGTGGACCTTGCTTGGTGCATATTGCAGGTGATGTGCTGACTCTAATGTGCCAGTGGGTGATCTTCAAAGTCCAGAAAGTGCTTACGAAAGACTTAAAGGACTAGAAATGTATTATTTGTATCATATTGCCAATGCACACAGTACTTTACAGTGAAACATGTGCAAAGAAGGCTGGTTCCTGTCCCAACAACCTTGCTTCTGGTTCACAGAGAAGCATGAAACTGTTTGCAAAAGTACTCTTAAATCAGCCCATGTGACACTTTGAAATTCCCACAACTGGGACTTCACAGTGCAGCATAGCACCGGATGTCAAGTGATTAACAGGTGGCTGGTCTGTCAATTTTTGCACTGCAAGAGTGGGGAAATAAGGATCAGGCCCACTGGCTAGAAGAGGTTCCCAATCCATCTTAAAGGGGCAGGTTATGGCAGAGCAGAACTGCATGGCAGGAGAGACAACACATGGGCTCTTCTTTTCCCGAAGGCGATGATGACGCCAGTGATTAATTACTGTGCTAATTTTAGTTTGCAACATGCAACTCATTTGTATTCGCAACATTATTAATCTCTATTAATGGAGAGGGCTCTTGATATAAGAGAAAATATGCTTGCATCATGGGTTTCTATGGCTTGCCTCATAAGGTCATCTCTGTCCTTGTCCATTTCACCCTTTCCCTTCAGAAATTTGCTCAGTCCAAAAGGAGGAAATCTGTGAACTGAAAAATCTTCATTGAGCTTAATGTTTCCTGTCAGACTGTGCACATCTGCCTCCCTGGATAACACAAAATAAAAATCAAACTTGAAAATAATAAATAAAACAGAGGCTGCAGAGGAACATTTATAATCTCAGAGGGACAAGAAGAGGCCAAGGGAAAGGATGTGTCGGTATGTCTCAAGTGTATCTGATTGTACTATGGCATGTGAGTGGGAGGCAAAACTTGAATGCTCAGCTCATTCTGTTTACAGCCTATCTAATATTCAGTGGATGAAGCATTGGGATTGGATCTGAGAGATCCAGGCTTCGTGAGAGTCTTTGACCTCAGGAGTATGCTGGCAGCAGCATATACTATTGGCAAGGCCTCTCAAGTTTCACCGGTCAAAAGGGAGAGATAAGACTAATTAAATCCGCCACAAGGCGGAAAGTACCAATGTTTCTGGGTGGATAAGCTTCTAATTTTGTAGAATAGCACCTGTACACCACAGGAGCTGTTTTGTTGTTGTTGTTGTTGTCTTTGCATCTGGTACCATGAATGGGTAATCAGATATTTTATTTGGAAGCTGTTTTAAAATGCACATTGAAAATACTTGCAGCAAAAAAAGTTTTAATACCACACTGTGCCTGGCACAATGTACAAAAGGTGTTGGGATTTGGGCAGAGTGTACTGGCTAGACTTTAGAGGGTGAGGACCTAAAGTCACCTGTCAAGGGTGTAATTAGAAATTCTGTTTGCGTGATTTTAAATTAAATAGCAAGCATGGGGAAGGGTGAGTTGTTATCAAGATAACAATGCAATTAACATTAGGGAGGAAAAAACCCTTCTCTTTAATGCTCATTTTGACAACATGGCACTATAGCCCTCGAGATTCAGCAACCAACTGCTTGTGGTCAGATCACATCCCAGAGGAACTGGGAAAGAATCACAAGCAGACAAAGTTGGAAGCCACAGTTTTGAGTCCACTATCTGCACTTTTTATTGTTTGCACTTCAGACAAGACAGAGTGTTCCAGCAGGCAGGGCAGTGGTAGAGTGTTTAGGTCCTGCGGTACAAAAAAGAACTCCATTTTTGTAGAAATTGATTGTTTTTCCTAACTGCAGCATTAAGGTCTTTTTTTAGTTTAGAGAAAAGGAGAGTAAAAGGTGAAATGATAAAAGTTTATAAAACTATGCATGGCATGGTTAAAGTGGATAGAGAAATGTCCCTCATAATGCTAGAAGTTGTGGACATCCAATGAAGTCAAATGTTGGAAAATTCAGGGAACAGAGAACAGAAAGTACTTCTACATGCAGCACAGGTAAACTATGGAACCTGCTCCCACAGGAGGCAGTGGTGGCCCCCAACCTAGATGGCTTTAAGATAGGTTTTGACAAATTCATGGAGGAGAGGACTATCAAAGGCTACTAGTTGTGATGGCTATGCTCTGCCTCCACGTTTAGAGGCGGTAATGTGTCTGAATACCAGTTTCTGGAAACCACAGGAAGGGAGGGTGCTCTTGTGTTCAAATGCCGCTTGCAGGTTTCCCATAGATACCTGGTTGGCCACTGGACTAGATGGGCCATTGGCTTGACCCAACAGGCTCTTCTTATGTTTTTGTTTGGGAAATGTCTGTCTAACATCTCCAGGGTGACATGGAAATGTGGAGAACCAAATTTAAGACTGGAAAGCTGACAGAAACTAAATTGACTGATCTGCCCATCCCTAACCAGAACTTATTAAACTTCAAGTGTTATCTGGGTGAAAAGTATGAGAGTTGGGACCAAGAGTTTTTAATCCTTTATATTTGGGTGAAGGGGGAGTGCAGTGCTAACATTTTTGAGGCTATTACTATAGATATCTGTAAAAGAATGAAATAACAGCCTGTGTAATTCCTTCATAAGGCCAGTGACTCGTGTGATTGTCAAATGTGGGTCTCTAAATGCCTCCAGCATACTAAGTGGCATCATTGTAGTGTTACAGGACATTGCACTTTGTCATTTCCTTATGTACTAATGGTTGGATATATAACTTGAGCCTTAATGACCTTTTTCTAGATAACATGCTGTTCAGTTATTGAATCCTGCCTGCAAGGCCCCATTTCCACTTGTTATCAATAAACAATTGGTTTACCAAAGTGGCAAAGAAACGGATGAATGTCATGTTGGAATTCTAGGTGAATCTGAACAACTAGATCTTTTTTCCAGAGCTGTTCAATTCCCTCAGAACTAAACCTTTTTGATGTGGATGAAGCAATAATTTTTCTGATGAAGTCTCTGACAGCAACAGTTCCCTGGTTGTCAATTTGCACATGATGAACTTCAGCCGTTAATTAAAGCACAAACTCTCTGAGTTAATAATCTCACAGGCCAGAGGCAGCCAACATTTAAAATCATTTTCTCTTCCAAGATTCCAATCTTATTGAAAATACCTCCTTTGCAGAAACATGCCCCTTGTTTTTAACATATACAGGGAACCTCACTTTCTTATACACAAAATGATACAAGTATGCCAATTAAATTCAGAAAATGAGAACAAAACACTTTAATGGCAACAGAATCGACATATTCACTGAATCTCAGGAGATTTCCTAAGAAGCTGTTGCATGAGCCACTGTAAAAGCTCATTCAAAAGCCTACCGAACAACACCCTCATCCTTTGATTCCTCATTTCTCATGCTGGAAAAGGCTCACATTGTCTCCTTTGACAATATCATTTTTACACTGTGCCATTTTAACACAGCTTTTTGTCTATAAAGTATGCTACATGCTTTTAAAAGTAATGGTAGATACCTGGCTAGAAAATAAATCAAGGTAATAAATGTCACTGCAGTCATAATGGGTGAGTTGTTAGGAAGAGGAATCAAACTGGTGCTGAAATACATAACATTTAAATCTTTTTTTAAAAAATCAATATGATTTTTTTCAAAGAAGGAGGAGGTGAAATAATCTCATTCATTATCCATGCAGGTGATTGAATTTGTTTGATAAAGGGTTGTATTTGGAGCTTTTCTTCTAGAAAAAAAGTGTTGGTACTCAGCATGGAGTTGCTACAGTAAGTGCCATGCTTTTAACCAGTGCTTTTCTTCTAGAAATAAAGGGGCTGCTACTGCATACCCATGAGTACCCCCAGAAAAAAGCACTGGTTGTATTCAACTAAGGGTCACGCACCTTCTCTCCACCTGCTTCCTTCTGGAGCATCCATTCTACTCCCTGGACTTAATCCTGGTTCAGTGCTACATTGGCAGCAGCATTCCACAGTTAGGGCTAACCAGAGTTGTTGCTTAAATCAGTACAGTCATACCTCGCGTTACAGATGCTTCAGATTGCGTGTTTTTGGGTTGCGCACCGCGCCAAAGCCAGAAGTACTGGAACAGGTTACTTCCTGGTTTTGGCGCTCGCACATGTGCAGAAGCACTAAATTGCGCTTTGTGCAGAAGCGCCGAATTGCGTCTCCGCTGTGGGTTGCGAACATGCCTCCTGCATGGATCACGTTCGCAACCCAAGCGTCCACTGTATATGAAATAAGTTCAAATCCCTGGTTTCATATGCTAGGTTAAGAGGAAATATAGGTTAGCCCTAGCCAGTGCTTTTTTTCTGGGGGGACACAGGGGTACGCATACCCCTAAACATTTTGTGAATCTAAGTTTGGACTCATTGAGGGGCAGTATTTCAATATGAGTAGGAAAATTAGAGTACCCCTAAACATTTTTTTCTAGAAAAGAAGCACTGGCCCTAGCCCTTGTTAACTTTCCCAGTGTTGTTGTTGTTGTTTAGTTGTTTAGTCGTGTCCGACTCTCCATGACCCCATGAACCAGAGCACGCCAGGCACTCCTGTCTTTCACTGCCTCCCGCAGTTTGGTCAAACTCATGCTGGTAGCTTCGAGAACACTGTCCAACCATCTCGTCCTTGTCGTCCCCTTCTCCTTGTGCCCTCCATCTTTCCCAACATCAGGGTCTTTTCCAGGGAGTCTTCTTTTCTCATGAGGTGGCCAAAGTATTGGAGCCTCAGCTTCAGGATCTGTCCTTCCAGTGAGCACTCAGAGCTGATTTCCTTAAGAATGACTAGGTTTGATCTTCTTGTAGTCCATCCAGCAGGGGAAATTGGTACTCCAAAATGGAGAATGGGAGGAGTATCACCAAGCAATCTGCTGTTTTGCATCCACTCCAGCTTGCACATGGGTCAGAAAGGTCTGACAGATGGATTAGAGTTATTTAGAACTCCAGGACATGGGTCAATGTCTTTTCATTCAAGGCTGGTTGACTGTTTCACTGGAGTATTAAGAAGACATGCAGATTAATGTTAATCAACTACCTGCACTACCTATGAGTAGTTCATCTTAATTCAAACCACTAGGACTGGCCCTACGATGAGGCAGATTGAGGTAGCTGTCTGAGGCAGCAGGTGCTGAGGGGGGAGGGAGTGGCCAGAGCTGTGTGTGCCATGTGACTTGGCCTATACCCCCTACAGTAACCTGCTGCCTTCAAGTACAGTGGAGGACACTGTCCTTACAAAGGTACTGGAGTAAGATTCAACTTCCTGTCCAATTGGCTTCTGTAGCTGCCTTGGGAAAGATCACCATCTTGACCTTTGCCTCAGGCAGCAAAATGTCCTGAGCTGGCCCTGCAAAGCATATAAAAATGAAGCAAAAACAAAAGCTAGCTTGTCTGATAAATAGAAGATAATCTAGCCATTAGTCGTCCTTCGGAGCCATCTGATATCAAAGAGGTTGAGTAGGCTTTTGTATATGTGAGTAATCTGATAGCATTCTCCTTAGCAACAAAGGATGCATTGTAGCCAAAAAGGGTCTGCTAAAGCCCCTTTGTACAGTACTTCACTTTCCTTGCTGAAAACACATTTGATTCAATTACATTGATACTTCAGAAGTAGCATCAGGCTATTATAGCACAGCAGAGGCTGCTATTATTCTGGGCGAAGGGAAAATGTTTTGGCCCTTTAGAAATTCCATTAGGTTGGAACTAGGGGTTGTTGTGCTGTTGTTTTTAAATTACGGTGATTATTTTTTAAACCCAGCAGGATCATATTTCAACCAAAATGGGATTCGTGCTTTTACAGGAGGCCAAAACAAGGGGGCAATCTGACTGAAATCAAAGGAGGAACATCGACAGATTGTAATGGAGCTAAATTGTGCCTATATGCTTCTGACTTAGCCTGTTCAAAGAATAGAGGTCTGGTGCTCTGGCCTAAAAAAGGCAATCTAGCTCAAATGTGCCTTGGTGCCTCTGGCAGTGGCATCCTTTCTTTTGGAATAGAGAGCAAGAACTGTCAGGTGGAGACTACAGGCAAGCCCAACACCAGTGGGCACTAGTGGGCACCAATGGGTCAGGTTGGGCACTAGTGGAGGGCCCCAGGAGCCCAGTAGAAGCCCTACACATTCACGCTGTCACACACTGCTGTCCCCGCTGCCACCCCCACCCTCGCCGATGACTATTTCAGCAGAACAGCAGTTCTGCTTTTGAATGGAAGCACAGTTCAACTCCAACCCGCAGTGACTTCATGCCATCTTAATTGACTCAAAATGCAATGCTCCAGCCTGTAGACCTATGGAATCTATAGGCAGAGTGGGTGGTGAGTGGTTTTTCTGTTGCAGGAGCAACACAAGAAGAAATAACACTGGGCAGTTGTTGCTATGGGTATGTGTATTGGCCCTTCAGTGGCACTCTGCTTAGGGCTGCTGGAAATCTGGCACCAGCCCTGACTTCCGCCTAAACATTTTCCTACATTCCTCAGTAAGCTGACCTGCATGTTACCTCAGCTGCCTGCAAGACTAGTACATCAGCACTGCAATTCTGTACTTTGCTGTTAGATCTAATATGGTATGCTCCACATGGATTCTTTTGAACATGTAAATAATTGGCACAGGGTTGCCTGAGTATCTGTGACACTTGTGGCTTCAAACGTGGCACAACAATCACAATGCCAATGGTATTTTCCCAGGTACAAAATATTTGACATAGGATATATTATAGACTTAAGCGAACTGGTTTCCCAGAGAACCCTGAAAACTGTAGTTCTGTGGCTGGGGCTACAGACCTTTAAGAGAAAAATCAAGGCCCTCAAAAATTCCTATGATTCTTGGGGGAGGGGGGCAGAATATTAACAATTTGATAGTTTCATTTTTGAATTACCTACCCCAGGGAGGCTTTCTGGGTGCCTGCTTTTCTGTCTTATTTGCCCATGTTTCAAGAGGTAACACAGGATATTTTTATCTGCTTTGCTAAAGTTTAGTGCTGAATTTACCAGCTGCTGCTCTGCTCTATTGTCTGTTTATATGTGATTTTATATCTTCATTATACACTGCCCTACATGTTTTGCTGAAGGGATATCTAAAAAGAATAAAAACATAAAGTAGTAGAAAACTAGTATGATGTCTGCAGACTGTGTAGACAGATGTTTTTGGGTGCTCAAATGCATGGAAACCTACAGGAGGCTTCATTTCAGTAGGGCTGAGAATTTAGGTGCGGAGTGATACAAAATTCATTGGAAATGTGAATGCCATCTAATGGGAGTAAGTGGTCGCATGCATTTTGGTTTGGTTTGTTACAACGTTTGCATAGTTTTGGAATTACAAAATGAACTGAAATAAAAAAGAGCACCAAGGAAGGTAGATGGACTGGTGCCAACAGGGGAGGGGGTGCAATTCAAAAGAGGAAATGTCTGTTTGTTTTCATAGAGAAATTCAGGGGTTTAATCTGAAATCAAGCTGGATTTGAGTTTGTTGGTGTCTCTGGTAACTTCTCTCTCTTGCATCATGGATGTTGGCAAATTGGATTTTAGAAAGGCAAAATAATACTAGAATTGGAGCTGTCAAAGATGCACAAGGGAAACTGTTTTAATCCTCAGGAACTTGGCAGTGTATTTTTTATATTATGTCTTTATATGTTATGGATGGATGTTCTGTACTATATCTATTGCCTAGTACAAGTTTGTCATGGCATTTGGCCAGAACAATAAACTTATGAACTTGGAACTTTTGGATAAGGATCTTGCCCATGGGACAGATCCAGTTCCCCAGCCGAGGTTACAGGGGGGCTCAATTGGATTCTTAAATGGTGTGCATTTATTTACACAACTTCTGTAGCCTGGATGTTATTTTCACAGATATAAGGAGGGAATCACATACAACAGGACAAAATTGATTCTCATTTTGGCACCCTCACTGAAGAGGCATGGTAATGTGGCCGAATCACACTCTTTCTTTTTGCGGCTTGTCACAAGAGGCAGTAATTGTTCAGAATGACTAAGCACAGGCATTAAATGCAGTCAAGAGAGATGGGTTCATGCATATGTTTGCCTTCCCTCCCTTTGTTTGACAGGAAAACTGACTCCAAAGATACACTGTGGTTTCCTGCCGAGCTGATTAGAGGCTCAGTGTGCAAAAAGAAGCATTAGGTAACCATTTTAAACTTTGTTATATACATGTTCCTGAAACATTATTGGACAATTCCAGAGCATGAAAAACAATAATGTTGTAGGGTTGGTGTGACCTTAGTTCTGTGTCTTCTACCTGAAGACTACTGGAGAGAGAGAGAGAGAGAGAGAGAATAAATAATAATAATAATTTTATTATTTATACCCCGCCCATCTGGCTGGGTTTCCCCAGGCACTCATAAACATGTATGAGCTGAGGTTGAGCAGATGGGGCTGTCAATTGAGAAAGGGTCATGTTTAATGCAGCTCATCATGGTCTCTACATATGGGCCAACGAATTTGCATAAGTATGTAGTCAAAAGTCAAACAGAAGAGTACAGGTAAGTTTTGAATTGGGGGGGCGGGCATAGTGGGAAAAGGGGAATTATCTACTAATGTCCTCATAAAATGATTAATACTGCAGTCTAATGCATGCTTACGTTGCGTCAGTCCCACTGAATTTAGTGGTACTTGTTTCTGCATAGCATTTATAGCAGCGATGGCAAACCCTTCTGGGGGCCACATGGCTGTGTTGGGCAGGGCCAGTGGCAAAAGTCTACAGTAAGCTGGTTTTAGACATACTCACACATACTTCTCTGTCCTTTGTCCTGGCAAGCAAGAGGCATTATTGGTATTCAAGGGCACATTCCAGCCAGGCAAAAACACTCAGGGAGTGCAAAGTAGGGCTAGGGAGAGGTATGGCCTTGGGAGAGGAGTGTATGGCTAAGGAGGAGGAGTCCTGAGGGCCAGATAGAGAGATCTATAGGGTGCTTTTGTTCTGAAGTACATGAAGAGGTCTGTGTATTCAGGAGCAGGTCATCTAGTCGTCAGGGAAGTGGATAATGTTTTGTGTGTTTTGCATTAACAGGAAAGAGCTGTGTCCACAACTGAACAGAACTGTAAGCCCCTTCCCATTGCAGGACTTGGATTGTCCCCATACTCTACGAACAGACTCGTATACTGTGCATATGGGTATGCCAATATAAACAGACATTTTAGAATTCTGTACTGAAAGTAAATTATAGGACCAGAAAAACAATCTGTAACTGGAATGGATTTCATAAGAATGCCTCTTGCTGTTTCGCTGCATTGAACCACCTCTGGTCCAGAAGCCCATGTATATTTAACCACCCAAAAAGTAACTCATGTTCTTTGACATTCCAACAGAGGGTATTATTGTGTTGGCAGCAATTAATAAAAATTCTGCTTGGTGCTTTGTTGCAAATAGATTTGCCTTTGGGCTGGACCATCTGCACCAGCCTGCAGCTTTGCTTTGGTATTGTTTCACTTTAAGTTCTAGCCTTTTCCATGAAAAGATAGCACTGTACAGAAAACAGTTGTGTTCCTAAAAACCTGCCCCAAATATAACTCTGTGCTAATGCAGGGTTTGTTACACAGAAGTGGGATAGCTACACAACAGCAGCACTGAATAATTCATATTCACAGGCACTATCAAATGAGATTTACCCTCTCTGCCTGTGCAATGTGTTTGCATTTCCATATACTTGCGATAATACTTAGATGAATGATAGTGGATACAGTTGAAATCCAAAATGATATGGGCATGACCAATCTATTCTGCAGAGGATCTCCTCTTAATTCTGTTTGGTATAATGCTCAATTGCTGTTTTGGTCTCTGAAAAGCAAAGCATTTATTTATTTTTTTGCATCATCTTTAGGCCATACAGAACTCTTCAGCAGGTAGTATAAAAAAGGTAGCTAATTCTAAATGCTACAGAGAGCAAAGTGTGATGTGGCAGACAGGTTGACAGAGCGATCCTATCTATGGTGGTGGGAGCTCCACATTACAGCCACTGCCACCACTTCCAGAGCCCTGCCAGCTCACAGCAGTTTGGATAGGTGGGAAGTACTTGTCTGTAATCAGTTTACCTTTTGATGTCTCCCCCACCCCCTGAAGTATGATATATGACAATTTCAGGGCTGCCGTTGGTTTAGAGCTTTGGGGAGGGGTGTCTGAGGGGAATGAGTGTGCATAGGATCCTATGGATCTATTGCCTTTCCTGATGTGCCTGTTCCTGGCCACACTGCCATTGGAGAACCACCACCATTGGAACAGCAGTGATGGTGGAGATTTTCATTGCCACGCAAGACAGACTTCCAGCAGCAGCAGCAGCAGCAACAACAACTTCTCAGACAGCAGAAAGGGAGGCCCACAGCACCCTGTGGTCTCTCACCTGTTCTCCCAGGTAGCTAAGGATTTCTACCTTACACTGCACTCTCCTAAGAGTAAATCCCATTGTACTCAGTGAGGCTTGGTTCTGAGCAGACAAATATTTTTCAGCTGTGTTGTACTTCCCCTAGAAGAAAGTAATTGCTGTGTCCTGCATAGAAAGTAAATGCTGTGTCCTGGCTTTAGAAACTAAGAGGTAAGTGCTGTCCTGATTACAAATTAATTTCAGTACTTTGTAGGTTCCAAAGTAATTCTCATTTCCTGCAGCTTTCACACAGGAAATTGTTCAGTGTAAGTAACTGTGAGTTGGACAAAGGCTTTTGATATTGTAAAGGAACCTCACTTTAGTCTTCAATAATTCTTTACCTACAAAAATAATTTGTCAGCATAATGGGTACTGTGTCAACCCCATGGGTGTCACCTAGTAGGCACTTTATAATCCTGCCAACGTAATGATTAAAATGTACTAGAAAATTGAATCAATCCATCAGTAGTACTCTATTCCTAGTGAGACTTGCAGTTCTTTATATCCACAAAATGCTTCTTTCTTCAATTTGCACTGGAACCTCCAACCCAATAATTAGAACTGTACAGATAGGGATGTATGAAGGCAGTGGATGTGAACAGCCTGGAAGTGGAGTTTTGCAGCAGATTCTGGACATGTAACCTGTCACTGATGACTGCATAAAGAGGAGAGGTGCTGGTGGGCATAGAAAGCAGCAAAGGGGACATTGCAGGAACAGTTCATCAGAAGAAGAAGAGGACAGGAAGAAAGGAGAGCCATCAGCAGAAATCCAGATTTTGGGAGCCTGGTCACTAACCTGCACTGGAGCAAAGGCAAGGAAGGTGATAAGGTGGAGGCTTAGGGGATCCCCAAGAAGGTATTAGTATATATACTGTATATATTTTTTTACAAAACTTAAATTTTATTGGACGTGAAACCGCCCACAGAGGTATAATCCCGAACCACGACACCTCGCTCCACCGGGGTGTACATTTACGAACTCAAAGCTTCATTGGAAATCATTGCCAGGGCACCCAGGAAAGTGACGTATTCCTGGAAGTTCACCACTTGGTCCCCATTGCGCTCCAGATCTTTCATTAATGCCTGTATCTCTGCTTCCTGCAGTTTCAATAGTGGGCTCCTTCTGTATCAGCTCCTTCAACTCCTTCTTGCTTAGGGTGTTCTTAACGCCATCCTTGTTGGCGTATTTGTGGAAGATGACAACCAGCATGCCAATAGCTTGGTCAAGAGGTGCTGCCATGGTGAGGGATCAGAAGCAAGATGGTCCAGTGCTGAGTGGCAGGAAGTGATGGGGAACGTGGTCAGGTCTTAGTATTGTTGAGAAATCCCTCTACACCTATACTTATAGCTCCCTGGAGGATCCCTATGATGAGTCGGGTCTTAAACTCTGCTGAAAGAGGTAAGGACCCTTCATGCCTTCTCTGAAGAGGTTAACTGGGGCTCTGTAGGCTTTTCTCTTCATTGTGAACCCCCTATCTCAGGCATAGAAGCCAATTCCTAGGGGTCAAGGTCCCTCTGCCCCCCCATAAAATATTTGCCCCCCTCAAGTTGATGGGCATTGTCATTCAGATGGTATGTGTGTGCTGTGCCATGTGATCAATTGTGCAGGGCACACCTGGGCTTCCCAATATTTCAGTCAAGTTGGCACCCATGCATTTCCGACACCATTCAGGTGTTTTTCCACAAGGGCTCATGCAGGATCACTCTGGAACGATCTGAGTTGGAAAATACAGTCAGGAAAGTGGACAGACTTGATAGGCAGTTTTCCTCCCTCTGTTATAGTACTAGAACTTGAGGCCATTCAGAGAAGCTAAATGGTGTTAGGTTCAGGGCAGGCAAAAGAAGGCATTTACCAGGATTGGTTCGCTCCCACGAGACGTAGTGATGACTAGCAACTTGGACAGGTTTAGAAGAAGAAGAGACAAATTACTGGAGGATAAGGTTATCAATGGCCGGTAGAGACGGTGGCTGTGTTCCGCCTTCAGTGTCGGAGACAGTATGCTGGGAATCACAAATGGGGAGAGTGCTGTTGCACTCAGGTCCTTCTTGTGGCACTGTGAAAACAGGATGCTGAACTAGATGGGTCTTTGGTCTGACTCAGCAGGCCTCTTCTTAATTATGGTCTTATTTAAGTTCTTAGGTGGGCAGGTTGCATATCCTTTCCTCACCCCGCTAATCTAGTTCTTTCTCTATTTGTGAAAGGGGGGCAGGTTTCAGTGAGACATAGGAAAAGTGGCAAATAATTCACTTTCAGCTCTGCAAGCTTCTCACTGCTCGGAAAAGTTGGGGCAAATGTAATGGTATTAATGGTTAGACAACAAGGTATACAAGGGCAATTCTATAAGGCTGATCAATGACTTGGCATCAGTGATAAGCAACAAAAGCTAAATTGGTCTACTCTGCTGGCAAGGGATTATCAATGCCCACCACTTCTGCTGCCTCATCAAGAGCTAAAATATTTTTTCCTGGCAACCTGTGGGGTAGTATTTTATCATTTTGTGCGTATGCACATACAATCAATCAATCAATCAATCAATCAATCAATCAATCAGTGAGTTACCATTTAAGAGGGCAGGTTCTTACTCAGAGAAGTTTACCATTTAAAATTCAGCGTAAAGGAAACAGAGGAAGGGGAGGAGGGGCAGAAGGTATAAATAGGGAAGCAATATGTGGTTGTTTCAGTTACGTATGCTTAGGTTTAGTTATAGCCCCTATTACAGTAGGGCATGGAAGCACATAAATCAATATGAACATGGAAGCAATTATGCTATATAGAACCCCCTCCTCATCTTTAAACAGTCATTACATGTACCCAGTCCACATCTTTCACCTTCGCCTAAACGTCTTAAGAAACGGGAGCAGGAAAAGTGAGAATTGCTGGAAACCGATTCAAAAGCAGTTAGTATCTAGCTCAATTTATTTCAATAAAGAGCAGATCAATAGGGACCTAAAGCAGTCTGTCAATTTTTCTGTCACATTTATCAGAAATTCACTGACTTCAATCTTTTTCTTGCTGGCCGCTTCTTCATGGAAACTATCCTCACACTCAGCATTAAAATTTGCTAAGCACTCTTACTGTGCTGAACGCTAAGCAACAATCTTCCCTCCGAAATGGTCTGTCAGGCACTGTTTTCCTGGAGCAACAAGAAATGGCAGTATGCAGTGCAACTCAAAAATGCTTGCACCTTTAATAATATTTAAAAATTTTAAATATTAAAACAAACAAACCCCAAATCTTGCACATAAATACGTTAGGCCATAATTATTAAAAAGGGAAGATAAGTTCTGAGCCAAAATTGTCTGTATTATTTAACTATTTCCTATTTCCTGCTTCTTTTCCAAGTTAGTCCGAGTTAGCATGTGCTAGTGTTCACTTCTTGGCTCTAGCTTGGCCAAGTATAAAACCTACACTTCAAATGGCTTTGTTTGCCTTAATGAAGTTTAAGTTTGCTTTGTCTTTACAACCAGCAGCTTTGCCAGGCTATTTCATTCTGCGCACTGCTGTACTAGATTTCCCAAATAGCAACACCAATCAGGTGTGACCATGTGGAGTCAGGCTCACCTCTAAGGCAGAATTTTGACACTTGGGACATGGCATATCCAACATGCATATTATATGAGAGGGCCCACTGTCACCTTTCAACAACCCAGAAGGTGGAAGTAAAACCGTACTGTTCTTTTTTTCATGCTTTGTCATATTAAATTGACTTTGAGGACCAAAAACTACATGTCCCTTCCTTGCTTTCCAAAGATACAGTTCTTCAAATACCTAGAGAAGGCAGGAAAACAAAGGAAGACAAGAAGGGAAAAACACATCCCCCTGCACATAAATTATTTCAGTGGTTAATGAGAAAAGAGTCTTCTAATGAAGCTCTCATCCGTGAAGATTGGAAAACAAACTGCAATGCATCCTCTTAGGTTCACAGCAAAATACGAACCTGTCACAAGGTAGAGAAATAGGTCGCGTGGAAGTTAATGGAAAACCATGAATGGAATACATTGTGTCACAATGCATCATCCCAATTAAGAAATTATAGTTAGAATTCTATTCACAGTGATTAATGTGCTGGATTGAATTGTGGGGTGTTGGTTTTGTTTTCTTATATTAGAGAGTTTTTCTTATTTGTTTGAGTCGTTTCTGAAACTAGGATTGCTAACTCTAGAACTAAACATTTCTGGTATGGAGGGAAAGCTTGATGGTGGAGACAAGTCAGGGCAATAGAGCTCAAAGCAAATCTGATAATGGAGACATTGGGAAGAGTCCCATGAGAGTGAAGCCAAGTGTTAGAGTTTGTTATATTAAATGGGTACAGCTAAAAAAAACCCCAGAGGTGGTGGTGAATCTGGCATTGCACCTCAAAAAATGTTACAGCAGGTAATTGGCAGGTGGGTGTCTCCACAAATCTGTTTCACGGTTACAAGACTCCAAAATAGACTTTATTCACCCTCTACAAGTTGGAGGGAGACTTTCTGAAGCAGGCAGCCGCTTCTGCTCATGGAAGCTCCAGGTATCTGACATAGAATCCCCACTTCAGACAGTTGTCTGCGCAACTCATTGGAGACAGAAATAGCAATGCAAGGGAGACAAAACTAGCTCACTCATCCCTGCTCTCCACATTCACACATTGTATTTCCAAATTTGTTTTCACACCAGATGTTTTGGACTACAACTCAACTGGCTGGGGCTGATGAGAACTGTAGTCCCAAAAATCTGGAAGGCAGCAGGCTGGTGATGGGCTGAGCTGGAGACTTTAGGTAGAAAGAGAATAAGTCAGACATCTCACCATAGCTGTCAACCTTCCCTTTTTTGCGGGAAATTCCCTTATTCCAGCACCGTTTCACGCTGCTTCCCGCTGCTATCCCGGATTGTTAGATATCCTGTAGACTGTCCCCAGGACAGGTGAGGCTGCTGATCCCTTATTTTCAAATCTGAAAGTTGACAGCTATGCATCTCACACTTGCCTTAGAATCACAGTGATGAATTTTTCCAGTGATGCAACTCCTAGGTTCAAAAAAGGCAACAACTTTGTTCACCTGAGACGCACTTTCAACAATTTCTAACTGATTCAAGCAGAATTATGTTGAAGGTTATGCAAAATTCACTTGAAGGTCAGCAAGACAGATCTGCATTTTTTAACTTTTTGTTTTTATTTTTTAAAGTATAAGAATAATAGTTAAATAACACCCACGCACCCACACCAAAGTGACATATTTTAATATGTTTTATATCATTCTACATTAATTGATACAAAATTGCTTGCTTTCTTGTTTTGCAAATTGATGGAATCCCAGGTTTCCTCACAGACCTTAAAATACAAAAATACAAAATTACCGTAACCGTAAACTAATTTCCGTCATGGATATTGATTTTTTTAAAAAAATTCTGGTTCTCTGTCCTGCTTTGCAATGTACATGAGCTATTAGAATGAATAAAACACAACAAACATCTTAAACGGCCATTCCATATCCGATGGCACCCACAGTTTGTTACCACCTGGCAATGATAGGACAGATGCTGGCTCACACAGCAGTGATGTTATCTGTTTGCATCAGCCAATAGAGGCCATGCTTGCATCCATGCAACCCAGGGGAGTATCTGCCACCATTTCTCATGTCAAGTGCAGCTTTGGATGAGGCCCTGAGCTTGTTTATGAATTCCTAGTACATTCTATTGACAAACCTTTCCTGTCACAAGCTGGAAAAAGTATGTGCTAAATGCCCCTCTAAAGTGCCTCCAAATGGATTTTCTACTCTGTTAATATTTTAGTACCCTTTACAATACACATCATTAAATGTGTGCACTTTGTAAAACTATGAATAAGAATGTGTATAACTCCATGCATTTCATACTAAATGTAACTGATTCTTTTCTACACTGCAGAAGTAGTGGTCTGTTGCTGTTACTCGAAACAGCCACTCCTCTGGAAGATGCTCAGCACAGTCCATATATCTTAGTTTCTTCCTTGCAAATGGAAACTATCATAGTGTAGATGATGCTTGTTTCCCCCCCTCTTAAGCACACTCTCAAAATAATTCATCCTTGGGGTATATTGTACTACATGCTATCATTAAATGAGCACCTGGATGATAGATGATTTGAAGGTAATTTATTTTATACTGTATTGTATTGTTATTTAACCTGTTAGCTTCCTTGTGTTTCCTTAGAAAATAACATGGGAAACAAACAAAAAAGTTATACAATAAATAGAATAAATAGAATAATAATGATAACAGGCAGGGTTATGTTTGAAATGTTTCACAATAAATGAGAACTGAGTTAGAGCAGGAACTCTTCGCTTTAGCTTTGAGGTTTTTGGGGGTGGGTGTTGACACAGTGGTGCTCAACCCCTGCTATGGTAAAACAGTAAATGTTCCTACTGACTTCTGAGGGTAGTTCTTTCTTCCATTCAAAATTCAGCATTCAAAATTCACTTCAAGCATCCCTCCCCCCCTCCGCCCCACTGCTAAGGCCAACCATGACGAAGAGTGAAATCCTATTTTCTTTAGAGACAAATATTTAAGTTTGATAAAATTAATTGTAGCTGCTGCTTCTTTGCCTCCTGTCATGAGGAATTTCTGTCAGGAGGTGATTATATAGATGTGAAAAAAGAGATATAGAGAAGACCTGTATCGCTGGAGAATGCAGCATCAGCATCAGAATATCATCATTTCTTTGGCTGGTCATAGGGGGACTAACAGAGCATCCAAGTGGAAAGGTTTCTAAGATAGTGTCTCTTCTTCAGTGGAGCACAAGGAGATGATAATAAGCTGATTGGGTGCAATATACCCCCCACTGAAAAAAAGTCCAACTACTGCTATTGAGCAGAATGGATATGGATTGCTATCAGTATCTCTTTACTTGGTCAGCATAGAAATGATTGTTCAAATTTTGTCAGTGGACCTATGGTGCAACTCTTTTGTGTGTGTGTGTACAATGTAGCTGTACAAAGGAACCAAGGCAGTGGTGGAGAGAGAGAAGGAGAGAGCACATTTAAGTAGAAAAACAAACCATTGAAATACTGACATGGCAGTTCAAGAGAACTGCCCTGCAGCAAATAAGAAGATGAGTGTTTAATGAAAGCTAAGATCCAGCTTAAATGTAATTAACGCATTAGTAAGTGGAGAGAAATCATGTCAGCTCCTTGTTCACATCTAACATAGTTAAGCATAACTTTAGCAATGGCCACTCCAAATCTTTTGTGTTATTGTATTTTATTTGGAACAGTATTTAAAAACACACACAAAAACCCTCATGTAATGAATTCCTTTAATTCTTCTTAAAGGGGGAGTGCCCTATATCACAAGCAGTGGCTGTGGCTATCGGTTCCTGCATTTAAGGTACAAATATTTAGGAGGATGGGAAAATCAGATACCATGAAGTATCCTATTAATTTGAACCAGCTCTGCTGTCTAGCGTTAAAGTTCCTCAGAAAGACTCATTACGTGTCATAAAGATGTATAGGTATCCTCTTCTTAATAAGATGGAAAATAGCAAGGGACTGGAAGTCCAAGGTTACATGAGACAGAGATGGTTTACCATGATTTGGCAACCAGGCTTGGCAGGAAAGCTTACCTGTCAGAGCAGACTGGCAATTGTAATTCTTGAAACATGGTTTCCCGTTCTTACCTATGTCAATGGAAAAACATCACAATTTACTTATTTATTTTACTAAATTTCTATACCAACCTTCATCCAAAGATCACAGGGTGGTTTACAGCATAGGAATACAAAATAAGAATACAAAATGCACCACCACCACCACAACCACAACAACAACAGTAACCAATAATCGTTTGTACCACAAAAACATTTAAAGTCCGTAGGTTGTTTAATCAGCCAAAGGCATGGTTATAAAGGAACACTTTTGCCTGGCAACTCACAAATCTCACACATCTCTTTCTGGAGGGATTTATTTACCTGAGCAGTTAGAAATGGGTTTTTTAATTATCAGTAGCAATTAATGATCACATACACTCATTCACATAAATTGCAAATTCTACTTGTTAATGTCTAAAATTGCCATTGAGCATTTATCATTGATGAGCAAAATAAGCAATATAAACATTTATAAAAACAATCAAATATGGAAGCAAAACCAAACTAAACATCCACAGCCACCATTTTAAGATAGACCTGCTGGTGGATGGATTGAGTGGTATCCCATGTACAGCGCCCTTCCCTCAGAAAAGTCACCTGTTCTCCATAGTTTCATTTTCGTTTTGTTAAGATCAATATTATAATATATGTTTTGTGTACATTTGCCCTCTTTCCCCTCTCCCTTCATCCCATGAACATGGTCAGCTTCTATTGAGAAACCTCTGCCACATTTTTATCATTTAAAACTGTATTCACTGCCCTCAGTTCAGGACAGGGCAAGACAGGAATAAATCTGAATTATTATTTAACTGTTCGATGTATTCATGAATGGTGCACTATTGCCACTTATATTTGTTTCCTAGGAAACCAGCTTGAAAAGTACTATTTGCCTAACATCAGGAGGTGCTGGGTTTGCTATGTGCATGAAACAAAAACATGGTATGAAAGAAAATCAAAATTTACAATTTAGCTTGAAAAAAAATACGAAGGAAATTATAGTGATCAAAGCATGTGTACTGAAATACAATTTTTCTTGGAAGAGCACTTGAGATTTGATTATCTTAAAACATGATAAAGGGTCTTTGTGTGACCTCAAAACTGAATGCTAATTATGATTTAAAAAAACCCTGATTTATAGTTAAATAAGATCAACCATACTTTCCCCCCACAAAGCAATTATGACTCTGTTCACTAGATGAAAGCTAGTATAATTACAGACCATTCTAAAAAAATTACAGTTTCTTCAGTGTGTTTGCCTCTTGGTAGAATGGCATTATGTAAAGCTATCCAATACTGCTTGGTAATAGCAACCCATGAAAAATCTGCTTCCCTGTCAAATGCATTGCATAGCCATGTTTGAAAAAACCAGCCACAACCCTTCTCCAGAAAATCAATACTGTGCAGGCTTATTTCCTTGAGTGTAATAATCGCTGCAGACCCCAGGCTGTTGTGCTGACCACTTTGAAAGATTCACAATGATCAGCTCTACATTTCTATTCATTAGCCACAAACTTAACAATATGCCAGGCCAATAAAGGCCACAATTACTCAGGCATCAATCCACAAAGCTTTTCTTGAAGAAAGATAAAAGTCAATAAGAAAAGTTAACTGTGGGCGTGTGGCAACAGGGTGTATACTGACTGACTGGCTAAAAAACATGCTTTTGCTTTCCAGGAAAGTTACAGAAGCTGGATTGGTGTTCTTGATTTCCGAAGCCTTTTAAATGCAAAACTGCCAACACTGGTAAGTAAAGAACTAAGAAAAAACTGAAATAGCACATGTCACAATATTGGACTGCAGTATCCAATTGAAAGCTGCCATTTAAGGAATAGGAACTAAGTGTGGATAGTGGAGCCAGTTAAGCCTCTGTATCATTGTGATGCTTTGCCTTACTTTCTTAGCATTGCTTACCCAGAACACAGCAGTGTTCAATTTGTGGCCAGCCTGTAGCTGTTGAGCTCTATTAATCGGTGACCCAACTCCTGTGTATGAAGCCTGAACCAATTTGCATGTTCTGAACATGCAAAGTTGTGATGTTATTTTGCATTCCAGACTATCCTCTGGATTCTCATGGAAATGTTTGCATAGTTACTTTGCAGGGATGGGGGGGGGGACACATCTCTCAATAATCACCAAGATGAGTGACACCAGCATCACACTACAGGTGCAAGGCTCCCCATTCCTCCTGAATATGCAAACTGTTGAGTGCTTTGTATACTAATAGTGACCCCTTGAACTTGGCTAGGCTAAGTTCAAGGGTTCTTGTCTACGTAACTGTATAGATAAATTTTATAAAATTAAAAATGGAGTAACAAAAAAGTTGGTAAAATGTCAAAAACATACAGTAAGCAACAAGATAATGTGCATTATTCCTTCACTTTCATGATTTCTAAGTCCATTTTTATTTTTCAAGCACCTGGTGATGCATTTCATATTTGTGGGTACCACTAATTTCTCCAAAATAGCATTGCAAGAGGGTGGCAATTAATATGAACACAAGCTTGATATCTGCTATGTTTATGGAATGGAGCTACTGAAAGCATAAAAAAGGTAAAGGGACCCCTGACCGTTAGGTCCAGTCACGGACGACTCTGGGGTAGTGGAGCTCATCTTGCTTTACTGGCCAAGGGAGCCGGTGTACAGTTTCCGGTCACGTGGCCAGCATGACTAAGCCGCTTTTGGCAAACCAGAGCAGTGCACGGAAACGCCGTTTACCTTCCCACCAGAGCGGTACCTATTGATCTACTTGCACTTTGACGTGCTTTCGAACTGCTAGGTTGGCAGGATCAGGGACTGAGCAATGGGAGCTCACCCCGTCATGGGGATTCAAACCGCCAACCTTCTGATTGGCAAGCCCTAGGCTCTGTGGTTTAGACTACAGTGCCACCCACGTCCCCAGCGCCACCCGTGTCCCACTAAAAGCATTTAAGAGGCACCAGTAAAGACCTTTGAGGTGCCATGGTGCCACCACCAGTCTCTTGACTTGACAGTCCAAATGGTTAAGTAACCAGCAGAACAATCACATCTACAGCATAGTTATGTCTAGTATGGGGCAAACAATTGTACCCAGCTAAAGCACAATATTTTAAATATTTGCAAGTGCTGAGGGAATATGTAGTGCATGATAATGGAGGCAATGATGATGATGATGATGATGATGATGATGATCATATAGAAAGGGTCCAATATGAAGATCCAAATTTGTTTTTATATGAAATATTTGGGGCCCATGTCCAATTATCATCTAATAGGTGGTACAGAAGCATGTCATCCATGGGAGCTCATAGTAGAAACTAAAATAGCTGAGTGCACCAAAATACATAAATGAAAATAGCATATTGTAGAAAACATTTCATCCACCTATATGAAACTACGGTATGTTTTATCTGAACTCCATTCATAAGCAGATAGCCCATGATAGAAATGCAGTTCTCCAGAAGAGTTATAACCCCAGCCTCATGTTCAAACGGATTACTTCACGCACCTTTGACATGAAGGCATTAATGAGATGAAAATGAAAATTATCCCACTACTCCATCAATTACTACAGGTGCCTGTAGTCTGCTAAATGCCTTTTACCTTCTTCGCAGTATGAACAAGTGTATTTGAAAAATCACATTAGGCTAAAATTGAGCTGCATTAATAACATGTTAATGCGCCCTTGAAATGTTTACCCCAGAATTTTAAGAGCAAAAAGTAGAAGCTCTAAAATACCATGAAGGCAGCTTATTTTTTAAAAAAACGATCTCCAGTTCTATCATGAATGAACCTCACTTCATGTATTTGACCTTGACACAACATTTTATGCCGTAATAAATCTGATACCAGCTAAATCTGATATTTTTAGTGATCATAGCAAAAATAAAGTACTAATACATCTACCATTAATCCAGAATGCGGCAGCTAGACTGGTGACTGAGAGTGGCCGCCGAGACCATATAAAGATCTTCATTGGCTCCCAGTACATGTCTGAGCACAATTCAAAGTGTTGGTGCTGACCTTTCATACCCTAAACGGCCTCAGCCCAGTATACCTGAAGGAACGTCTCCATCGTTCTGGCTGGACACTGAGGATCAGCGCCGAGGGCCTTCTGGTGGTTCGCTCACTGTGAGAAATGAGGTTATAGGGAACCAGGTAGAGGGCCTTTTCAGTAGTGGCACCCGTCCGGTGGAACACCCTCCCACCAGATGTCAAGGAAATAAACAACTATCTGACTTTTAGAAGATATCTGAAGGCAGCCCTGTTTAGGGAAGTTTTTAATGTTTGATGTTTTAGCCTGTTTTTAATATTCTGTTGGAAGCCACTCAGAGTGGCTGTGGAGGTCCGGCCAGATGGGCGGGGTATAAGTAATAAATCAATTGTCATCATCATCATCATCTCACATTCTCCAGCAATGCAGAGCTCTACAGCCTATGTACCAAGGGTGGGAAATCTGTGACCCTCCAGATGTTTCTGGACTCAGCCAGCTCCAGTCAAAAAGGCAGATGGTTTGGGAAGATGGGACATGTAACTCAGGCACATCTTGAGGGCTACAGGTGTCCCAACCTCTCCTATATACAAATCTTGGTGTCTGAGCCCCATGGTTCCCCAAAGGCACATATGCCATTAGGGAGGGGGTTGAAAATGAAACTGTTGATATCATAACACCATCAAACAGATCTATGATGCCAGCACACTGGGATTTCTGTGTAAAGCTCTGGTTGCCTCACTCAGAGCTGGAAAAGGTTAAGAAAAATGCAACCAACTCTTGTGGCTTTTTAGTTTAGAAAGAAGGTGAGCATAGGGTAGTGGTGGTGATAGAGGTTTATAATATTATACATAGTGTGGAGAAAGTAGTTAAGGAGAAGTACTTGGGGCCAACCAATGAAGTGGATGTTGGTAGATTATGGACAGGCAAACTTCTTCACAAACATGCTCCCAGAAGATGTAGTGATGGCCACCAACTCGAATGGCTTTAAGAGAGGATTAGGCAAATTTGAGGTGGGTAAGGCTATCAATAATGACTAGTCATGTTGTTTTACCTCCACCGTCTGAGGCAGTATGCCTCTGAACACCAGTGGCTGAGAACTGCAGATGAGGAGAGCACTGTTGCTTTTTGATCTTGCTTGTAAGCTTTTCACAAATGTTTGGTTGGCTGCTGTGAGAACAGAATGCTGGAATTGATGGGCCTTTGGCCTGGTCCCACATGCTAAACTCACATCAGTCAGAGGCGCCAGCTTCTCAAGATGATTGAGGGGCCCCAATGCGACGTTCTGAGGTTGCATGTGCGAAAAGCCAGGGGGTGGAGCCGAACGCCTTCTGAACTTTGAGGGGGGCTGCCCCCTAAAAACAACAACTGGGGGGCTCAAAGTGCCTCAGCCCCCAGGAATTGGCACCTAGCAGCCAAGTTCATCAGGCATAGGCTGCTTAGAGAAGGGGACAAATTATATTTGATTTGGAGGAACAGATTACTTATTTATTGGAAAGTATTTCCTAACTGCCCTTCATTAAAATATTCCAGGGCTGTGTAAAAAAATGTCAATAGAACTAATCACAAAACATATATTTTAAAACTAATAAAAGCACAACAAAATACAAGATGACAAGAGGCAAATAAAAACCTGAAAATCTAAACATAAAAATAAAAATTGGAATATGCAGAAATTCCGAACACACCTTGGGAAAGAGGATGATCTTCACCGGGCATTCAATTTCCCCATACTTCCTAATGCCCTTGTGCTTCCTTGGGGAATGGTGATGAGCTGCATTCACAAACCATCATCAGACAAGTGCTGCCCCTAGGCATGCCTTTGTAAAGGGCTGAAAACTGTTATATGACTGAACAATCTTCCTTTGTTATGGAGACTGGCCTAGATAGCTAGTTCCTCAATGGGAGTTAATGGTCAGGAAATAGTTGAGAGATCTTGCTTTGAGCACTTTAAATGGGGGAGAGGTGTGGAAGAATCTACATCCCTTGACTCCCCCTCCCTGCATATAAAGGAAGGGGCTGGTGTTAGAGTGTTTTGGTTAGTTTTTTATTTTCTATTTTGCAGAGAGACAGCAGAGCCTGATCTGAAGGCAAAAAGCACCTGGAGCTGAAGATGCCTCTCCTCTTTCTTGAGATCTGAGGTGAGATAACAGATTGTAACAGATGTGCAAGAGTGCACATGCACACCTAGGCTCTAGTTGTATATTTGTAGATTGACAAAAATGCTATCAGTCTCTTCCAATGCTGGGAAATCTAGGAAAAGCTGCCCTGGAATTTTTCACTGCTTGGAGAATTAGGTAAAGGTAAAGGGACCCCTGACCATTAGGTCCAGTTGTGACCGACTCTGGGGTTGCGGTGCTCATCTTGCTTTACTGGCCGAGGGAGCCAGTACAGCTTCCGGGTCATGTGGCCAGCATGACTAAGCTGCTTCTGGCGAACCAGAGCAGCACACGGAAACGCTGTTTACCTTCCCGCCGGAGCGGAATCTATTTATCTACTTGCACTTGATGTGCCTTCGAACTGCTAGGTGGGCAGGAGCAGGGACCGAGCACCGGGAGCTCACCCCATCACGGGGATTCGAACCGCCGACCTTCTGATCAGCAAGCCCTATGCTCTGTGGTTTAACCCACAGCGCCACCCGTGTCCCTGCTTGGAGAATTGGGAAGTACCAAACTGTATCCTAGGCAATGACAGCACAATCCTATGCATGTCTACTCAGAAGCAAGCCTATTGCTAAGTACTGGAAACATTTGGGCTGCTTTAAATGCATAACTTTGAAACAGATGGGGGAAAAGATATTTACTTTTTGCATAATAAAGAGTAACAAGGTTGCTGTGAGGGGTTGCTTGCAAAATGTGACATTTCCATTATGTAACCCATAGCATAAACTTTTTCACAAAGATCTAACACCTTTGTTGTAGGGTTTTTTTAAACACAACTCCTGCCGCTAGGTGTACTGCCAAGCAGAACACATCTGTTCTAGCGCTGAATGTGCTGTGTTGATCTCCTATTGATTAACATGTCATTGATTTAAGTCCAATGATGGTTGAATGAGTAAGAGCTGCACAGCAGGGATGAGAAAAGCCAGGCTTTCATCTACACCAGTGTAGCTGAGCAGCTCCTGGGCCTTTTGCAGCCTTCAGGGTTTTTCCCATCTGTCCAGCCTGCTTGTTTGTCTTTTCTCCATGTTTTTTCCCATGAGAAAAGGCAGCTCAGTAGTAAACAGAGGAAGAAGCTGCCTTGTACCAGGTCAGATCATTGGTCCACCTAGCTTAGCATTGTCAAAACCGACATGCAGCAGCTCTTCAGCTTTCAGGCAAGAGCCTTTTTCCAGCCCTGTCTAGAGATACCATGGATTGAACTGGGACTTTTTTTTTTGCATGCAAAGAATGTGCTCTACAACCGAGCTAGTATTCCTCTCGAAAGAAATCCTGTGGCTGAAGATTGTGCCATTTCCTGTGGGGTACTGATCTGTTTTTCTTTAAATACAAACTGGAGAGAGAGAGAATTTGAACCTTGCGGACAGGGCAAGAACTTGACACCTGGTAGAAGTCTCTTTGCCTCAGAAAAACTGACCCATAGTTACCCTACCTGTGAAATTGACACGTTTGGGTCAGTCTTCACTTCAACCTGGACAAATGTCAACTTTGTAATAAAGTTGTTCCCATGTGTTTGATTTCCACATTTCCACTTCTGGACAGCTGCATCAACACAGGTTGCCCAAATCACATGGCTGCTCCCCACACCAGTATCAACCACCTCTGAGCAGGTAGATCAACTGCTGGAAGTAGTGATGTGAACCATCACTCATGTGATATGGAACTCCAGATGTTTATAACACACAATGAAGTAGCAGAAAAGGTAATGGCTGAGCAAGACTGAGCGTTCAGTACTATGCATGCTTATTTGGGAGTAATTCCACTATGGGTCAAAGGTGGGGAACTCTGGCCTTCTAGGTGACTCCAATTCACCTCATGAGCCTCAGCCAGCATGTTCAATGGGATGATGGAGTTGTTGTCCATGGAGGCCACGGGTTCCTCCTCTCTGCTGTAGATGATGCCAGTCTACCCACAAACATACCAGTAAGTAATTTATAGTTACATTATTCCCGCCATGCACATTGATAGGCTCAGCTAACTTGGGATCAGTTGTTTCCTAGTCACAATGGTTTTTAATTGGCCCCGGAAGGTAAGATATCATCTAGAAAGAACAAAAAGGAGATGATTCCCTAATCTATAGCACAAGTTTAGAATTTTAACCATTTAAGGAACAGCCTAGACATCAGCTAAAGTGATGGCAGATTTCAGTTTATATTCACCATTGTTATAAAGGGGGCACATTGTAGCTATGCAGGTACAGTCTGAAAAACCCGCAGGATGAGGACAAATTAAAAGTCAAGTCTTCAATCAGTACACCATTTCCCTTTTTGGCCTCCATGTTTAATTTATATCAGCCAAGGATAGCCTAAGTTTGTCTACTGAAATGTCATTTGCACTCTTTACAAACCTTTGAATTTGTTCAAGAAGGTGAAGAGAAGATTAAATATCAAAGGTGGGTAAAAGGTTGAATGGCTTGAAAAGCTGAATGACAGTGGTTCCTAGGATGTGGTGTGTGTGTGTGTGTGTGTGTGTGTGTGTGTGTGTGTGTGTGAGTGAGAGAGAATGAGAGTGAAAGTAAATTGGCTTGCAGGACAGGCCTCAGTATGAAGCAAAGTGAATCAATTGGTTCAGAAAGCAGGTTCCAGAGAGGGTGCTGTTTACCTCCTCCAGAGCTAGATTTGTTTTAATTTTTAATTTCAAGTGCATTGGCAGAAATCCACAAGACCAACATTGGTGAGGGCAGTATTCTGGGCAATGTGGTCAGTTGCCCTACTTTGCGGAAGGCGGTCCTCTCTCCATTAGAAGGGCTGTCAGAGGGCAGTCTTGTATTTGGAGGGGTCCATTATTGGAAGGGCTACCCAGTCCAAGTCCAGTTTAAAGATGAAATCATGGCAAGGGAAAGCAGGGACTTCAAAGTTGCCACTCAGCACCTGGACAGCAGAGTGATTTGGCCTACATGCTACGTGGGTGGCGCTGTGGTTTAAACCACCAATCAGAAGGTCAGCATTTCTAATTTGTGCGATGGGGTGAGCTCCCATTGCTTTGTCCTAGCTCCTGCCAACCTAGCAGTTTGAAAGAATACCAGCACGGGTAGATAAATAGGTACTGCTGCGGCAGGAAGGTGAATGGAGTTGTGTGCCAGAAGTGGTTTAGTCATGCTGGCCATGACCCGGAAAAGCTGTATGAGGACAAACGCCGGCTCCCTCTGCCTGAAAGCGGAGATGAGCACCGCACCCCATAGTTGACTTTGATGGGACTTAACTGTCCAGGGGTCTTTTACCTTATCTTTACATGCTACAATTGTCTCCACTATGATGAAATGTCATATATTTCTAGTTTAAATTATAGCAATTATTTCTTGATCTGCAATTCTGCAAATATGTCCTGTTGTCTTTTGGAGATGCCTAAGTGGCCATCCTTGAATGAAATCTCCCAGTCAATGATCAACTTCCTTCCAGCCTAAGTAGCTGGAATATAGGAATGACCTCAACAACTGATAGTCCCCACTGGTGTACCTTCTAGTTGCTCATGCCAGGTCATGCTCTCTGTGTCGTTGGGGGGGGGGGGAGGCACTGAGAACAAGGGAGCAACTGGAGGAGAAATCTGAAGAAGAGTCCTGGGAGGGAGAATAAATTTATGACTTTTGAGTCAGACCATTGCTCAACTAATTCAGTATTGTCTAATCTGATTGACAGAGGAATTCCAAAGGACTCCCAGTCTGAAAAGGTCATGAGAAGGGAGGGAGGAAACAACATTTGTAATTGTTTCCCCACCCTAGAACTCAGGAGATTGCCCCTTTTTATTTTCGCAACCATTTA
Organism: Podarcis bocagei; assembly: GCF_964188305.1. Lineage (NCBI taxonomy): Eukaryota > Metazoa > Chordata > Lepidosauria > Squamata > Lacertidae > Podarcis > Podarcis bocagei. The sequence goes on from NC_138133.1 coordinate 30,609,368, forward strand.
ATGACATATGTTTTCACAATCAAGCCCAGTCCTTTCCTCTCCTCTTGGACTTTCTTTTCCTCTGCTGAATTCCCCTTCTTAGATTAGAGAGATGCAGCACAATGTTGCATGGAAAAAACTGTCTTGCACGCGGGAGGCAGAGGGAACAAGCCCTTTAAAAATCAAACTTTTCCTTACTGAAAGTGCTTAACACATGAGGCGTTATTTTAAAAATACCTAGCTGAAAATGTGTTGAATTCTGGGTGTGAAACTGTTAATTAGTGAGAACTGGAATGCACATGGAGAAGTTACATTATTGGGAGAGATTCAAAAGCAGATAGTGGGTGTCTGGGTCCATATTAGGTGTATGCGGGGAATTAAATCACCTTCTGCATGCCTTCTACTTGCCTAAAGAAACTGTACAGAATGGCGGACACTGTGTTGTAGGTAACACATGTTAGCATTTCTCCTTCCACATTTTCTTTCTGGCTTTTAATGGGAGAGTGGGAAGAAAGAGGACGGAAAGAGGTCCTGCCCCTTCGCCTGCGGAGACTAGGGAAGGGGAGGCAGGTCTGCTGGCTCATTGTCCTGCCCCTTCCATGGGTTGGAGAAATTCCCTAGCAATGATGTTGAATGCTGACCAGCCAGAAGGGAAGGCTAGACAGGCGGAGGAGCAAACCGAGGGGCTGATCTCGGTTTCACCACCAAGAATGCAGCACTGCCTCTGCTTTAGGGAACAGACCCAGGTCCCTTGGCGAAAATCACACCTCCAAGTAAACTCTTAGGGGGAGTGTCATGAGTGAGCGAGCTATGTCTTGCCTTTAAAAGCTGGTGGAAGAGACATAGCCATTTGTCAAAACATCTTTGCAGCTTTCATCCAATCTCAGACTCTTGATATGGTTCTTCAACTCACTAGCCACCCCTTTCATGCTTTGTACCTATAGCCTGACCTGCACCATACCTAGCCTTGAATAAACTTTTCTTCCAACTCACAGAGAAGAGCCTCAGTCATGGTGTTTGGAGCAGGAGCCAGGATAGACATTAAAGTGGCTATATATATATATATATAAAGTGCACTCTAATATTGAATTTTGAAATGTTCACTGCATGTCCCAGTTTCTCACAACAAACAGAGAACAGTTATATCTGCCATTAAAATATTGGTGAACTAAGCAACAATATAGGGATGCGGGTGGCGCTGTGGGTTAAACTACAGAGCCTAGGACTTACCGATCAGAAGGTCGGCGGTTCGAATCCCAGTGACGGGGTGAGCTCCCGTTGCTCGGTCCCTGCTCCTGCCAACCTAGCAGTTTGAAAGCACGTCAAGTGCAAGTAGACAAATAGGTACTGCTCTGGCAGGAAGGTAAACAGCGTTTCCGTGCACTGCTCTGGTTCACCAGAAGCAGCTTAGTCATGCTGGCCACATGACCCAGAAACTGTACGCCGGCTCCCTTGGCCAATAAAGTGAGATGAGTGCCACAACCCCTGAGTCGGTCACGACTGGACCTAATGGTCAGGGGTCCCTTTACCTTTACCTTTTTAAGCAACAAAATAAACCTCATATAGTATTAGAAGAGTCTGATATATTTGGAGAGTGCAATACTCAGCAGAGGATGGCTCAGTTGGTAGAGCAGGAGACTCTAAATTTCAGGGTCATGTTAGTAAAACAATTATTTGAAGAGATTCTAACTGGAGGGCCAAATGAAACCTTTTCCAGACAAATTGTGGCTGGCAAATACTGCTGTATTTATTTTGAATTTGATCCAGCAGTGCTTAAGAAGTAAGCACTGTTTATTAGCAAGATGTTTCAAACCAGATCTATTTTAGCTTTTAATACAAGTAATATGGATATTTGGCAAAATGTCAAGATATATGACTCCAAATCAAAAGGTGATCAAAGCAGAAGAAAAAGAAACTTGTTTCAGATTTACATTTGAAGCTGAATTTTTCAAATTTGTACTTTCGGAAATAATGGAGAACCAAAACAGTCATTCTTTGAAATCCATACTTCCATCAGATTTTGCAATGCAATTCTCCAATTAACCAATCTTTACAAAAAAGTACATATTAAGTAAAAGTGTACATAAAAATAAACATATTCATGAAAATAACATGTAAAAATGTGTCTGTTAGTTACAGCTGTGTAGAAAAATGAGTTTATTAGGAGAAATTCGCACTAAAATACTGGTGAATTTTCATAAGGATAAAAAAAAGAAAATTCACAAATTGCGCAGAAATGTATAGAATCAAATTTAAGATGGAAAATATTACAAACTGGATGAATCAAAATTGACAGATCCTTCCATCCCTAGTAGCAATAGAGAGATCTATTCCCCACAGATCACATACAGAGTGCATTATGGAAAGAGAATTCTCATGTTCCATAAATTATTGTTCTTCATTGCATGGATTTCCAATGATCACGTTTCACTCGGAACCCTAATTACAAGTGACTGATACGGCTAACCTTTAGCTTCAATTAAACATGGATGTATGTGAAGGAAAAGGTACACCAGGATGGCCAAATGGCTGACTGTCCTGACCTCAAGACACATTAGGCAGTGTGTCCATCCTGTCAGCTAAATCCCTGTCCAACTCACAGTCCATGTAAATTGATCTTCAGCTTTATTAACTTGAACACAAAAGAACTCAGAAATGCTGATGATAAATATTTAGCTGTATAAGAAGGGTGAACCTGGCTGAGATCAAAGAGATGGCATATGGATGAGGTTGCAAGGCCAGAGCCTTCAGGCTACAACTCAGTGGTGAAAAACAAGATCAGAGAGAGGGTTTTTTTTTCCTCAGGAGAAATTATTTAATGGCATTAGATATTCGGCTTAGGAACAACCAACATGATAATAGATACTAAGGGTTGATTAGTTGCTAAAGGATCAACAATGGGAAAACTAAAGCAGTTCTAAATATAGAGGGCAATATAACAAAAGTGACATTTCAACTTTTTAAATATTTGAGATCCACCTTGTCCAATATTATACAGTGGTGCCTCGCAAGACGAAATTAATTCGTTCCGCAAGTCTCTTCGTCTTGCGAGTTTTTCGTCTTGCGATGCACGGTTTCCCATAGGAATGCATTGAAAATCAATTAATGCGTTCCTAGGGAAACCGCCTTCAGACCAGGTCCGGGGACAGTCTGTCCCTGACCTCTTCTGAAGGCTGGGGGGGGGACAAGGGCTTTTCTTCCCACCCCCAGCATTTTAAAAAACCCCGGGACAGCGGAGGACTTCTCCGCTGTCTGGGGCGATCTTAAAATGCTGGCGGGCGGCATTTTAAAATCGCCCCGGACAGCGGAGGACTTCTCCGCTGTCCGGGGCGATTTAAAAGCCCCTGCGAAGGCAGGCAGGGGGGACAAAGACTTTTGCCCCCCGCCAGCCTTCAGAAGAGGTCCAGGACCTCTTCTGAAGGCGGGCGGGGGGGCGAAAGTCTTCCCCCCCCGCCTGCCTTCAAAAGCCGTCGGCGACAGCGGAGAAAGGCGCTGCCTTTCTCCGCTCTCCCGGGAAGGCAGGCAGGGGGGAGCAAAGACTTTCGCCCCCCGCCGGCCTTCAGAAGAGGTCCTGGACCTCTTCTGAAGGCGGGCGGGGGGCGAAAGTCTTCCCCCCCCTGCCTGCCTTCAAAAGCCGTCGGCGACAGCGGAGAAAGGCGCTGCCTTTCTCCGCTCTCCCGGGAAGGCAGGCAGGGGGGAGCAAAGACTTTCGCCCCCCGCCGGCCTTCAGAAGAGGTCCTGGACCTCTTCTGAAGGCCGGCGGGGGGCGAAAGTCTTTGCTCCCCCCGCCTGCCTTCAAATACCGTCCGCGATAGCGGGAAGCGCTTCCCTGCTATGCCGGACTGCTTTTAAAATGCTGGCGGTGGGGAGCAAAGCCTTTCGGCCCCCGCCAGCCTTCCTGGACCTCTTCTGAAGGCCGGAGGGGGGGAAAGGCTTTGCTCCCCATCACCAGCATTTAAAACAGGTCCCCGGAGATTTCCCTATGGGCTTTCGTCTTGCGAAGCAAGCCCATAGGGAAATTCGTCTTGCGAAGCGCCTCCAAAACAGAAAACCCTTTCGTCTTGCGGGTTTTCCGTCTTGCGAGGCATTCGTCTTGCGGGGTACCACTGTACTGTCTATGCTGATTAGCCAAAGCTCTCCATGGTCTTAGGACATAGGCTTTTCCTGAAATTATTTTAAGTGGCCGTGCCAGTAACTGGACCCTTGACTGTATGCATATAAAGCATGCACATTTCAATTAAACTATGGGACCTCCTTTTGGCAGCATCTAGTATGGCTGAAGCATAGAGGAGGCCTTTGTTTATAAGCTCAGCAGCATTCATGAGCTGGTTGCCAAAGGTAATCTAAGGACATGGTGGAATGATGAACCTGAAACCAGAGTACTTGGACTGACACAAGCAACTGTTATAAAACTGCTGTGAGCATTCATATAAATAAAAATGTGTGGATTGGGTTCAGGTATTGCAGGGTTCTTAAATAAAATCAATGAAATGCTGAAAACAATTAACTGAGAACCAAAAACTATTCTTGTGAAGATTAATGTGAAGCAAATCAAAGTGCAAGCAGCAGAAAACTGATAAATGTTCTGAACTAATATATTTCTCACCTACATTTTCATTTTATGTAACTGTGTTTAAAAATAGTTTTTTACCACCTCTGTGTGGGCTTTTGCCATAATTGTAGCTCACTATCCTTATTTCTTAAGGGGGTGGGGGGAAATCACAGGAACAAAAGATTCCCTTGAGAATACTGTCAAACTTGAGATCTGGAAGTATTTCAGCTGCCCAGTATCCACAAATTATTTCCACCAGGAATTTGATCCTAATCCTCAGTTCAACTACTGCAGGATAAGCAGAGGATCAAGTTCAATAGTTGAAGTGGTATCTTATGGAAGCTAAGCAGGGTAGAATGATAAAAATCAGATTCCAGTTACTTCTGAAAGCTCATTCTGTTCTCCCTTGTTCCATGCTAATTTCCCAATATATTGCATTAAGTTGAATGGGGCTGCTCTTTTAACCAGTAGAAAGTCGCAGAAAGCACTAGCTTTTTCTTTTTTCATCACCCTCTTCGCTGCTGAAGCATAGAAGAGCTTTAAAAACACTATTAGCATATATGCAGCATTTAATTGCACAAATGAAGACTTAAGTCCCAATTAACTGAGGGCAACACTTTAGCAGAGCCCTTTCCAGCTGCCACTTCCTGATGGAGAAAAGCTGCCCAGGGGGTCTTTTCCTCAAGTGCCCAGTAATTTCAAAGGAATACTAATTAAAAGAAGTTAGAGTCAAGTGTTTGTTGTTGTTGTTGTTTAGTCATTTAGTCGTGTCCGACTCTTCGTGACCCCATGGACCAGAGCACGCCAGGCACTTCTGTCCTCCACTGCCTCCCGCAGTTAAAACATATATTTATTGGGAAAGTGAACATTTACCATACATAACCAGTATTCATCTCCCCACCTCTCATTTGGCTCCCGAGTCCTGACTTAAATGGGTTACATAATACTGTTTAAAGCTCCCCACCTCCTTGAGCAAGACACTCTCAAGAGGGTCATTTGCCATGTAAAGAAAGGGCACAT